>NW_006769699.1:1010922-1072269 GCF_000442215.2 Lipotes vexillifer | reverse complement strand
AAAAAAAAAAAAATATATATATATATATATATATACACATATATACATATATATACACATACACACATATATATATATGAATGACACCAGACAGAAACTTGGATCTACACACACACAAAAATAAACAGCTGGAAAAGGAATAAATTTTAAAATATATAAAATTTATTTTTCAATGCTTTAAAAGATCAGACAATCAAAAGCAAAAATAGTAGCATTCCATTATGTGGTTATAGTATGTAGAAAAGTAAAACAGCACAATAACACAAAGGGTTACAGAAAAAAAAATTGGAAAAATACTGCTGTATGGTCCTTACACTACCTGTGAAACAGTATAATATTTAAAGGTAGACTCTGAGTAATTAAGATATATATTGTAAACTATAGGCAACCACTAAAATATTTTAAAGAAAAGGGTATAACTAAAAAGCCAATATTAGATATTAAAAAATAATAATACCCACAATTTTAAAAAGAGGTCAGAAAAACAAGGAAAAACAAAGAACAGAAATAAAAATAGGAAATGCATAAGACATTATATGTTAATCCAAGCATATCGTTAATTACATTAAATATAAATGATCTAAAAAAATTAAAAGAAATTGTCAGATTGGATAAAATAGCAAGACCCAAATATAGCTATGTATAAGAAAACCCACTTTAAATATAATACAAAAATAGGTTAAAAAAATAAAAACATAGCAAAGTATATGCTATTCAAGCATGAATCAAAAGAAGTCTGGAAGCCCTGAACCAAGATGGTGGAGTAGAAGGACATGCTCTCACTCTCTCTTGTGAGAACACCAGAATCACAACTAGCTGCTGGACAATCGACAGGAGGACACTAGAACTCACCAAATAAGATACCCCACATCCAAAGACAAAGGAGAAGCCACAGTGAGATGGTAGGAGGGGTACAATCACAGTGAAATCAAATCACATAACTGCTGGGTGGGTGACTCATGGACTGGAGAACACTTCTACTTCAGAAGGCCACCCACTGGAGTGAAGGTTCTGAGCCCCACGTCAGGCTTCCCAAACTGGGGGTCCACAAATGGAAGGAGGAATTCCTAGAGAATCAAACTTTGGAGGCTAGTGGGATTTCATTGCAGGACTTTGACAGGACTAGAGGAAACAGAGACTCCACTCTCGGAGGGCACACACAAAGTAGTGTGTGCATCAGGACCCAGGGGAAGGAGCAGTGACCCAAGGGGAGACTGAACCAGACCTACCGGAAAGTGTTGGAGGGTCTCCTGCAGAGTCCGGGGGTGGCTGTGGCTCAATGTGGGGACAAGGACACTGGCAGCATAAGTTCCGGGAAGTATTCCTTGGCTTGAGCCCTCCCAGAGTCTGCCATTAGCCCCACCATAGAGCCCAGGTAGGATCCAGTGTTGGGTCGCCTCGGACCAAACCACCAACAGGGAGGGAACCCAGTCCCACCCATGAACAGTCAAGCAGATTAAAGTTTTACTGAGCTCTGCCCACCAGAGCAACAGCCAGCTCTACCCACCACCAGTTACTCCCATTAGGAAACTTGCAAAAGCCTCTTAGATAGCCATATCCACCAGAGGGCAGACAGCAGAAGCAAGAACTACAATCCTGCAGCCTGTGGAACAAAAACCACATTCACAGAAAGACAGACAAGATGAAAAGGCAGAGGGCTATGTACCAGATGAAGGAACAAGATAAAACCCCAGAAAAACAACTAAATGAAGGGGAGATAGGCAACCTTCCAGAAAAAGAATTCAGAATAATGATAGTGAAGATTATCCAAGACCTCGGAAAAAGAATGGAGGCAAAGATTGAAAAGATGCAATAAATGTTTAACAAAGACGTAGAAGAATTAAAGAACAAACAAACAGAGATGAACAATACAATAACTGAAATGAAAACTACACTACAAGGAATCAATAGCAGAATAACTGAGGCAGAAGAACAGATAAGTGACCTGGAAGACAGAATGGTGGAATTCTCTGCTGCGGAAGAGAATAAAGAGAAAAGAATGAAAAGAAATGAAGACAGCCTAAGAGACCTCTGGGACAACGTTAAGTGCAACAACATTCGCATTATAGGGGTCGCAGAAGGAGAAGAGAGAGAGAAAGGACCAGAGAAAATATTTGTAGAGATTACAGTCAAAAACTTCCCTGACATGGGAAAGGAAATAGCCACCCAAGTCCAGGAAGCGCAGAGAGTCCCATACAGGATAAACCCAAGGAGAAACACGCCGAGACACATAATAATCAAATCGGCAAAAATTAAAGACAAAGAAAAATTATTGAAATCAGCAAAGGAAAAACGACAAATAACATACAAGGGAACTCCCATAAGGTTAACAGCCGATTTCTCAGCAGAAACTCTACAAGCCAGAAGGGAATAGCATGATATACTTAAAGCGATGAAAGGGAAGAACATACAACCAAGATTACTCTACCCAGCAAGGATCTCATTCAGATTCGATGGAGAAATCAAAAGCTTCACAGACAAGCAAAAGCTAAGAGAATTCAGCACCACCAAACCAGCTCTACAACAAATGCTAAAGGAACTTCTCTAAATAGGAAACACAAGAGAAGGAAAGGACCTACAAAAACAAACCCAAAACAATTAAGAAAATGGTCATAGGAACATACATATCAATAATTACCTTAAATGTGAATGGATTAAATGCTCCAACCAAAACACACAGGCTTGCTGAATGGATACAAAAACAAGACACATATATATACTGTCTACAAGAGACCCACTTCAGATCTAGGGACACATACAGACTGAAAGTGAAGGGATGGAAAAAGGTATTCCATGCAAATGGAAATCAAAAGAAAGCTGGAGGGCTTCCCTGGTGGCGCAGTGGTTGAGAGTCCGCCTGCCGATGCAGGGAACACGGGTCCGTGCCCCGGTCTGGGAAGATCCCACATGCCGCGGAGTGGCTGGGCCTGTGAGCCATGGCCGCTGAGCCTGCGCGTCCGGAGCCGGTGCTCCGCAACGGGGGAGGCCGCAGTGGTGAGAGGCCCGAGTACCGCACACACACACACAAAAAGCTGGAGTAGCAATATTCATATCAGATAAAATAGACTTTAAAATTAAGAACGTTACAAGAGACAAGGAAGGACACTACATAATAATAAAGGGATCAATCCAAGAAGAAGATAAAACAATTATAAATATATATGCACCCAACATAGGAGCACCTCAATACATAAGGCAACTGCTAACAGCTATAAAAGAGGAAATCGACAGTAACACAGTAATAGTGGGGGACTTTAACACCTCACTTACGCCAATGAACAGATCATCCAAAATTAAAATAAATAAGAAAACACAAGCTTTTAAATGACACAACAGACCAGACAGATTTAATTGATATTTATAGGACATTCCATCCAAAAACAGCAGATTACACTTCCTTCTCAAGTGCGCACAGAACATTCTCCAGGATAGATCACATCTTGGGTCACAAATTAAGCCTCAGTAAATTTAAGAAAACTGAAATCATACCAAGCATCTTTTCTGACCACAACGCTATGAGATTAGAAATCAGTTACAAGGAAAAAAACGTAAAAAACACAGACACATGGAGGCTAAACAATACGTTACTAAATAACCAAGAGATCACTGAAGAAATCAAACAGGACATCAAAATATACCTAGACAAATGACAATGAAAACACGATGATCCAAAATGTATGGGATGCAGCAAAAGCAGTTCTAAGAGGGAAGTTTATAGCTATACAAGCCTACCTCAAGAAACAACAAAAATCTCAAATAAACAATCTAACCTTACACCTGAAGGAACTGGAGAAAGAAGAACAAACAAAACCCAAAGTTAGCAAACAGAAAGAAATTATAAAGATCAGAGCAGAAATAAATGAAATAGAAACAAAGAAACAATAGCAAAGATCAATAAAACTAAAAGCTGGTTCTTTGAGAAGATAAACAAAATTGATAAACCATTAGCCAGACTCATCAAGAAAAACGGGGAGAGGACTCAAATCAATAAAATTAGAAATGAAAAGTGGGAAGTTACAACAGACACTGCAGAAATACAAAGCATCCTAAGAGACTACCACAAGCAACTCTATGCCAATAAAATGGACAACCTGGAAGAAATGGACAAATTCTCAAAAGGTGTAACCTTCCAAGACTGAAGCAGGAAGAAATAAAAATATGAACAGACCAATCACAAGTAATGAAATTGAAACTGTGATTAAAAATCTTCCAACAGGGCATCCCTGGTGGCGCAGTGGTTGAGAGTCCGCCTGCCGATGCAGGGGACACGGGTTCGTGCCCCGGTCTGGGAAAACCCCACATGCGGCAGAGCAGCTAGGCCTGTGAGCCATGGCTGCTGAGCCTGCGCGTCCAGAGCCTGTGATCTGCAACGGGAGAGGCCACAACAGTGAGAGGCCCTCGTACCAGAAAAAAAAAAAAAAAAAAAAACTTCCAACAAACAAAAGGCCAGGACCAGATGGCTTCACAGGTGAATTCTATCAAACATTTAGAGAAGTGCTATCACCCATGCTTCTCAAACTCTTCCAAAAAATTGCGGAGAAAGGAACTCTCCCACACTCATTCCATGAGGCAACCATCACCTTGATACCAAAACCAGACAAAGATGTCACAAAGAAAGAAAACTACAGACCAATATCAGTGATGAATATAGATGCAAAAATCCTCAACAAAATACTAGCAAACAGAATCCAACAGCACAATAAAAGGATCATACACCATGATCAAGTGGGATTTATCCCAGGGATGCAAGGATTCTTCAATATATGCAAATCAATCAATGTGATACACCATATTAACAAATTGAAGGAGAAAAACCATATGGTCATCTCAATAGATGCAGAAAAAGCTTTTAACAAAATTTAACACCAATTTATGAGAAATACTCTCCAGAAAGTGGGCATAGAGGGAAAGCACCTCAACATAATAAAGGCCATATATGACAAACCCACAGCAAACATCATTCTCAATGGTGAAAAACTGAAAGCATTTCCTCTAAGATCAGGAACAAGACAAGGATGTCCACTCTCACCACTATTATCCAACATAGTTTTGGAAGTCCTAGCCATAGCAATCAGAGAAGAAAAAGCAATAAAAGGAATACAAATTGGAAAAGAAGAAGTTAAACTGTCACTGTTTGCAGATGACATGATACTATACATAGAGAATCCTAAAGATGCCACCAGAAAACTACTAGAGCTAATTAATGAATCTGGTAAAGTTGCAGGATAGAAAATTAATGCACAGAAATCTCTTGCATTCCTATACACTAATGATGAAAAATCTGAACGAGAAATTAAGGAAACACTCCCATTTACCACTGCAACAAAAAGAATAAAATACCTAGGAATAAACCTACCTAGGGAGACAAAAGACCTGTATGCAGAAAACTATAAGACACTGATGAAAGAAATTAAAGATGACACCAACAGACGGAGAGATATACTATGTTCTTGGATAGGAAGAATCAATACTGTGAAAATGAGTATACTACCCAAAGCAATCTACAGATTCAATGCAATCCCTATCAAATTGCCAATGGCATTTTTTACGGAACTAGAACAAAAAGTCCTAAAATTTGTATGGAGACACAAAAGACCCCGAATAGCCAAAGCAGTCTTGAGGGAAAAAAACGGAGCTGGAGGAATCAGAATCCCTGACTTCAGACTATACTATAAAGCTACAGTAATCAAGACAATATGGTACTGGCACAAAAAAAGAAACATAGGTCAATGGAACAAGATATAAAGCCCAGAGATAAACCCACGCACCTATGGTCAACTAATCTATGACAAAGGAGGCAAGGATATACAGTGGAGAAAAGACAGTCTCTTCAATAAGTGGTGCTGGGAAACTGGACAGCTACATGTAAAAGAATGAAATTAGAACACTCCCTAAGACCATACACAAAAATAAACTCAAAATGGATTCATGACCTAAATGTAAGACCGTACACTATAAAACTCTTAGAGGAAAACATAGGAAGAACACTCTTTGACATAAATCACAGCAAGATCTTTTTTGATCCACCTCCTAGAGTCATGGAAATAAAAAAATAAAAATAAACAAATGGAACCTAATGAAACTTCAAAGCTTTTGCACAGCAAAGGAAACCATAAACAAGACAAAAAGACAACCCTCAGATTGAGAGAAAATATTTGCAAACGAATCAATGGACAAAGGATTAATCTCCAAAATATAGAAAGAGCTCATGCAGCTCACTATTCAAAAAACAAACAACCCAATCCAAAAATGGGCAGAAGACCTAAACAGACATTTCTCCAAAGAAGACATACAGATGGCCAAGAAGCACATGAAAAGCTGCTCAACATCACTAATTATTAGAGAAATGCAAATCAAAACTACAATGAGGTACCACTTCACACCAGTTAGAATGGGTGTCATCAGAAAATCTACAAACAAATGCTGGAGAGGGTGTGGAGAAAAGGGGACCCTCTTGCACTGTTGGTAGGAATGTAAATTGATACAGCCACTACGGAGAACAGTATGGAGGTTCCTTAAAATCTAAAAATAAAATTACCATATGATCCAGCAATCCCACTACTGGGCATATACCCAGAGAAAACCATAATTCAAAAAGACACATCACCCCAATGTTCACTGCAGCACTCTTTACAATAGCAAGGACATGGAAGCAACCTATGCCCATCAACAGACGAATGGATAAAGAAGATGTGGTACATATATACAGTGGAATGTTACTCAGCCATAAAAAGGAACGAAACTGGGTCACTTGTAGAGACGTGGATGGATCTAGAGACTGTCATATAGAGTGAAGTAAGTCAGAAAGAGAAAAACAAATATCATATATTAACGCATATATGTGGAACCTAGAAAAATGGTACAGATGAACCGGTTTGCAGGGCAGAAATTGACACACAGATGTAGAGGACAAATGTATGGACACCAAGGGGGGAAAGCAGCAGGGGGGTGGGGGTGGGGGTGTGATGAATTGGGTGATTGGGATTGACATGTATACACTGATGTGTATACAATTGATGACTAATAAGAACCTGATGTATAAAATAAATAAATAAAATAAAATTTTAAAATTAAAAAAAACCAAAAAACAAAGGAAGGCTGGATAGCAACATTAACATCAGGAAAAAATAGACTTCAGAGCAAGGAATAATAAATAACAGAGCTAAAGATGAACATCACATAATTAATGGTAAAGAAGTCACTCTCCAAGAAGACATAAAAATTCTAAAACTGTATGGAACTAACAACATAGCTTCATAATATATTAAGCAAAACCCCAATGAAATTAAAAGGAGAAATAGACAAATCCACACTTATAGTTGGAGATTTCAAGACTCCTCACTCAGTAACTGACAGAATTAGTACACAGAAAATCAGTAAGGCTATAGAAGACCTGAACAACTCTGTCAACCAACTTGATAGACCTGACATTTATAGAACACTCTACCCAATAACAGTAGAATATACCTTATTTTCAAGTGGTCATGGAACATTCACTGAGATAAACTATATTCTGGGCCACAAACTTCCTTAACAAATTTTTTTAAATATACAGTTAACCCTTAAGTAACATGGAGATTAGGGGCACTGACCCCTCACACAGTCAAAAATCTGCATATAACTTCACAGTCAGTTCTCTGTATCCAAAGTTCTGTAACTGCAAATTCAACTAACCATGAATGATGTAGTAATACAGTATGCATTTATTGGAAAAAATCTTCATATAAGCGGGCCTGTGCAGCTCAAAACTGTTGTTCAAGGGTCAACTATATATCATACAAAGGATGTCCTATGACTATAAAAAAATTAAACTTGAAATCAAAAGTAGAAAAACACCAAGAGAATCCCTAAATATTTAAAATTGAACAATACACTTATAAATCACCTATGGCCCAAACAGGAAGTTTCAAGGGAAATTAGAAAATATTTTGGGGCTTCCCTGGTGGCGCAGTGCTTGGGAGTCCGCCTGCCGATGCAGGAGACGCAGGTTCATGCCCCATTTCGGGAGGATCCCACATGCCGCGGAGCGGCTGGGCCCGTGAGCCATGGCCACTGAGCCTGCACGTCCGGAGCCTGTGCTCCGCAAATGGGAGAGGCCACAACAGTGAGAGGCCCGCATAACGCAAGGAAAAAAAAAAAAAAAAAAGAAAAGAAAATATTTTGAACTAAATTAAACTGAAAACACAACACATCAGAATTTATTAAATTCAGCTAAAGCAATGAATGGTTAGGGGGAAATTAATAACATTAAATGATTCAGTGTCAACTAGGTAATCTAAGCTTCTGACCTAAGAAATGAGAAAAATACAAGCAAATTAACTCCAAAACAAGGAGAAAGAGAGAATAAAAATATAAGCAAAAGTCATTAAATTTAAAAGACAAAAATATAGAAAATCAATGAAATCAAAAGCAAGTTTTTTGAAAAAATCATAACATTAATAAATTTCTAGTCAAACTGTAAAAAGACATGAATTATCAACATCAGTAATAAAAGAGGGGACACTATTAAAAACCCCACAGATATTAACAGTATAATAAGAGAATACTATCAACAATTCTATGCCCCTAAATTTGACAACTTAGATAAAAGACAAAAAACATTCAAGAAGAAATAACCTGAAGAATGCTATATGTATTAAAGAAATTAAATTTTAGTTTAAATCTTCCAAAAGAAAACCACTCTTCAACAAATGGTGTTGGAAAAACTAGATAAACACACGCACAATAACGAAATGGGACCCCTAGCTGACACTGCTCACAAAAATTAACTCAAAATAGATAAAAGATTTAAAAATAAGCTCCAATACCATAAAAACCCCAGAAGAAAGCTTAGGGAAGAAGGTCCTCAACACTGGTCTTAGCAATGATTTTCTAGATTGACACAAAATGCACAAACAACAAAAGCAATAATCAACAAACAGGACAAATCCAAACTTAAAAGCTTTCACACAGCGAAAGAAACAATCATCAAAATGAAAAGGCAACCTACAGAATGGGGAAAAAAATTTACAAACCATGTATTAGATAAGGAGTTAACATCTAAAGTATATAAAAAACTCATACAACTCAATACCAAGAAAACAATCTGATTTTTAAATGGGCAAACTGAATAGCCATTTTCCCAAAGAAAACACCCAAATGGCCAACAGGTGCACGAAAAGATACTCAATATCACTAATCATCAGTGAAATGCAAATCAAAACCACAATGAGGACTTCCCTGGTGGCGCAGTGGTTGAGAGTCCGCCTGCCGATGCAGGGCACACGGGTTCGTGCCCCGGTCCGGGAAGATCCCACATGCCGCGGAATGGCTGGGCCCGTGAGCCATGGCTGCTGAGCCTGCGCGTCCGGAGCCTGTGCTCCGCAACGGGAGAGGCCACAACAGTGAGAGGCCCGCGTGCCGCAGAAAAAAAAAAAAAAAAAAAAAAAAGACAAGAGAGGGGATTCATTCTGTTTTTTGTTTTTTTTTTTAACTGATGACTAATTTCACTACATAGGCAGTGCATGTGGTGTGGTCAGTATAATACTGCTCTTTAAAGTTGACTGAAGGTGATTTATGGCTTCATTGTCAATTTTTGTAAATGTTTTGTCACTTTGCAAATGACTGAGAAAAATAACATAGTCCATAGTTTGGAAGCGAAGAGTTTGGTGTATGTGCATTAAGTCAAAGTTCCCAACTGTGTCGTTAACCTTCTATTTCCTTATTAACTGTTTGACCCAAAAGTTTCTGATATCTCCCACCCTTATAGTAGGTTTGTCAATTTCTCCAAGCATTTCTATCAATTTTTTTATATAATTTAAAACTATTTTATTAGGCGCATATAACTTTAAAATGCTATTTATCTCTTCCTCTTCACTTCCTTCAAAGTGAATCTTTGCTTATAATATAGTGACTGTTTTTATAACCAATAGTGTCTTTTGCCTTCAAGTCTGTATTATCCTACATTAAGATAGCTATCTCAGCTTTCTTTCAGTTAGTATTTGCCTGGTATATCTTTTTTCATCCTTATTCTGTCAAACTATCTGTGTCCTTGTGTTTTGACTGTGTTTTGTCTAAACACAATATAGCTGGATTTTCTGTTTTTAATTCAATCTCAACCTCCTTTAACAAGAAACTTCTATTTACATTTATGTATTACTGAAATCTTTTGATTTGTTTATACCATCTTATTTTGTGCTTTTTATTTGGTCTGATTGTTCTGTGCTTAGGTGGAATTGCTAACAATCTTCCCCACTTATTCCATTTTTCTCCTCTAATGCATAAGTAGTTGTGCACTATTTTTCTTTTAGTGGTTACCTTTAAAATTTTACCATGCATAAAAGTTTGAAATTAATCAGTAGTAGGACAACCTAGTGGTTAGGATCATGGACGCAAACCAAATCACCTGGATTTTCAAATCCTGTCTCACTTCTGTGGCTTCAGGTTGTCAGTTTTATCATCCATAAAACGCAAATAATATCACTAACCTCATAGGGTTATTGTGCACCCTAATGTGGGTAACTATACACATAGCAATCAGAACATGACTGATATATCACAAGCACTAAATTCATGAAGCTAGTAGGAACGTTATTGTTATCATTTACCATCATCCGAAACCATACAATGAGCTCAGACTTAACCAACTCCCTCCTAGCTTACATGTTTGTGTCCAGCATTTTAATTATACCTTATAATACTTTCTATCACAAATTATTATTGTTTTCAACATAAAGTTTATTTCTCATTTCCCACATATGTACTATTTTCTTTGCTCACCATTCTTTTTTTTTTTTTTTAATCTCAGATCATCTTTCTCGGATCTTTTTTTTTCTTAAGTACATCCTTTAGAAGTCCCTCTAGTGAAGGTCTGCTAATGGTAAATACTCTAAGCATGTTATTCACTTAACCCTCATTCTTGAAATATAGACTTTCTGGGCACTCAGTTCTAGACAGACCATTTTTTCTTTTAGCATTTTGAAGATATTGATTTTCTAACATAATAGTTAGAAAAGGCATAATAGCCTTTGTACTAGTTGTTTTTCACTACCATGTACTTTTAGTATTTTCTTTTTTAAATTTTTTACAGTTCTACCATGATGTACCTTAGTATGGGTTTCTTTTTATTTATTGTAGGTGAGATACACTGGGCTTTTCTGAATCTAAGAATTTTCTTTCATCAGTCCAGGAAATTTCTAAGGCATTATTTTTTCCTCATTCTATTTTTCCAATCTACTAATGTGGGTAGCCATACACTAGTACTTATTTAATTCTCCATTTGTCTTAAACTCGCATATTTTCTACCTATTTCTCTATGTTTTGCTTTCTTGATAATTTTATATCAATCTACCAGTTCACCAATTCTCTCTTCACCTGAGTCTAATATGTTTAATTTATGAATTTTAAAGTTATTAATCATATTTTCATTTCTAGAAGTATGTCTTTAAATCCGTATGCCATATTTGATACTCTCTCATGTACTGCTCTTTTTTCTTTCTTTATATTTTAAGTATTAAGTATATTATATTATTTTGCTGGTAATGCCAATACCTCAAGTATTTAGAAATCTAAATCTGTTGTTTGTCATTTTCATTAACTTTCTCATGGTTTCCCAATGGCGTTGTCATTTTTCATCATATGCTATTTGGCTAAACACAGTGTCTGGCATTTCTGAGTCTTTGGTGGTAGGTGGATCATCAGGGAAGCTTGGTACTTGCTTCTGCTAGGTACCATACGAGGGACTCCAAACAAGAATTACTTTAAAATAATGTCTTAGCTTGGATTTGTCCTACTATGCAGATAATTTAAAGTCAAGCTCCAAATCCAGATGAGGGCAGGCCTGAGATCTGTAGTTGCAAATTCTCAAGAAAGCTTCCCCACTTCCCCAAACCAGAGTCACCAAGATGTCAGGTTATTTTGTTCAATCTGCCAGCCAAGTGGGTATCTTCTAGGCCACTTTCTCGAAGAGTGCTATCCCTTTTAGGGTCCAGGTTTAGCCACTTTTGATGGCCTCAGGTCAGATTTCCACAGAATTCTCCACCAGAAGCTATTAATCCCCAAGACAAGTTTCTTCATAGCAGCCTTTGTTCCCACAGCAACCTGAGTTCCCAAACTTGCTTATCTCCCTGGTTTCAATTCCATAATTGCTTGAGGTCTGAATTTTGTTTTGGTTTTGTTTCTAAAATTTTGTTTCTGGCATTTGGAGATTTCCCTTACTTTTTTACAAAGTCAGCTTTTCAATTAAAATTATGTTTATTTTATTTTATCCAGCTTTTTGGAATACCGTATTTATCATTCTGCCAGAAGCAGAAGTCTTTTATTGACATTTTCTCTGTAGGAGCTGACAGTACAATCCTACTCATTATAACTCTGCTCAGAGACTCCTGTTACTTTTTAGTTTTCTTTGAAAAGCTTCAATTAAAATCAGATTAATAGGTGGATGCTTTTAATACTCTGGGTGTGGGGGGAAAGTCTCTAGGATATATATTTCACTGCTCTACTGCTTCTGTGACAAACCTGTTCCCTAATCATTCTACTTTCCTTCACTTTTCTTGATTGAAAATCTGAAATTAATTCAGGTGACTTTCTTCCTTAGGATTTTAATACAGAAAGCACTTTTCTTGATTGAAAATGGTCACTGTGCTCAGCAGATTCTGTTCTTCAGGACTAGCATTTTTCATGCACAAAAATGTGACACTTCTCTCACTCAAGTTAAACTTCTCCTCTTGCCTATTTCTTTACAGACAAGGTCCAATTACAACGATTCCTACTGATCTGTTTGGACTAATGTTCTGTGTTTCTTAGCTCTCTGTCTAGATTTTTAGAGCAGAATAATTTTTATCATCATAATATGTTACCCAAATGGCCTACATCCAAATTTAAATAACTACCCAGTTGAACTGTCACATAATCAGAAAGGGCAAAAGACCTCGTTACTGTGTCCCACCGCTAGATACCTGGAATATGTCCAACAACCATCGATTAAACATTCCAGAGGAAGAAACAGAAGCAGTTTTTATTTTTTGGTTTCTCATGTTTTGTTTTGTTTTTCCCTAAATCAAAACAGAGCAAGAGGGAGAAGAGTCCAGTGAATATAACAGCATGTGGGTGGATTCTGCTCAAAGTACAGTAATACAACCATCCAGATTTAAATCAACAGAATTCACACTAATCAGTGTTATTACAGTGAATGCTAAGTAAATGTACCATGCCTTGATACCTAAAATAAAGTGTTACCAAATTCAACCTCAGGCAAAAGGGATCTAATTCCCTTTGAAAGCTACAATTTGCACCAAAGCTCACTCAAGAAGAAATGCATTTTTAGCTGTTTTCCCACAACATACAATAAATAGAAACAGACCTGGGAAAGCAGTGAGACTATTAAGAACAATAAATCATGATGTTCTAGCCACAAAACAATGTGCTATTCAAGTAAATAATTGCAATATACAATATTATTATAATAATATGCCCTAAAAAGATCAATGGTGTGGGAGTCAGGATACCTGGGTCCCTATTCTAGCTCTGCCAACAACTAGGAGTATGACCTTGAACAAACCACATAACCTCTCTAGGCATCATTTTCTTCACCTGTAAAATGACAGAATTGAGCAAAGTGACCTAAGTTTCCTTCTGGAAGTTATATGAATTTTTTTTAATGTGTACTTTCTTTTTCAACAGAAGAGGGCTATATAAATGAAAGTCACTATCATGACCATTCTTTGATACCATGTCTGGATTGGGGCAATGAAAGTATGAAGAATCCACTTCTCGATTTCCCCTTCGAAAACCTTCCCAGTTTCTCTCTTCCCTGCAACATGTGAAGGAAGGGTGTTGAAGATTGTTATTGGTATGAAAGTCATTTATCTCCTCTGATATTGTTTTAATTGCTAATGAGGGGCTAAGGTAGAGGACAGGGGATGTTTCAAGAGTTCAGGGGGAGGAGGGTCTATAAAAGGAAAAAGATTACTACTTAATAAAGCAGTGGTTAGAGTATATTAGAATCACCTGGGATTCTTATTAAGTCAGGAATTTGGTCAGTTTGAGAAGGGCCTCAAAATCTGTGTTTTTGAGAGACAACCCTGATGATTTTTAATGAACACACTCCTGGGCTATATTTTAAAAACATCTCTCTCAGACTTCCCTGGTGGCAGCGGTTAAGAATTTGGTCAGTTTGAGAAGGGCCTCAAAATCTGTGTTTTTGAGAGACAACCCTGATGATTTTTAATGAACACACTCCTGGGCTATATTTTAAAAACATCTCTCTCAGACTTCCCTGGTGGCACAGCGGTTAAGAATCTGCCTGCCAATGCAGGGGACACAGGTTCGAGCCCTGGTCTGGGAAGATCCCACATGCCACGGAGCAACTAAGCCCGTGCGCCACAACTACTGAGCCTGCGATCTAGAGCCTGTGCTCTAAAGCCCATGAGCCACAACTACTGAGCCCACATGACACAACTACTGAAGCCTGCACACCTAGAGCCCGTGCTCCGCAACAAGAGAAGCCAATACAATGAGAAGCCCGTGCACCGCAAGGAAGAGTAGCCCCAGCTCACCGCAACTAGAGAAAGCCTGCGCGCAGCAACTAGGACCCAACATAGCCAAAAATAAATTAATTAATTAAATTTCCTAAAAAAACATCTCTCTCAACAAAGCTCAAATTATAAAATTTGTTATGGAACTCTGGAACAGTGCCTACAGAACTTAAGTTTATGGAAATGTTTTAAGATGATTTAAACAAAATCCAAGCACATAACCCTTTATTACCAAGAGGGGTATAATCAGGATTCTAGAACTAAAGATGTTATTAAATTAGCATAATTTAATATAGTTTTCCTAAACAAATGGTCCCCAATCACTTTTTCAAACAAGAATAAATTTCTATAATTCTAGCAATATTGTTTTCCTGACAATTTAATTCCTTTTTCTTCAGCTCCATAACTCAACTTTTATAAAGCTTCACTCCTCAGCACACACAAACATCAGAATTTAGGATATGGAAGACGAAGAATCTATATTTGCCATTAGGAATTTCCTTAACTGATTATACTACATCAGAAAACAAAATAAAGGTAATTTAGTTAATTTCTGTAACACGTGGTAGAATTAAAATACTTCATGATATCTCTGCAGGGCCTATCTAAATGGTTATATGGCTTTGATGGTTTGGTGGCATCAAGCAAAATTAATTTTTAAAACATCTGCATTAATGGGCTTTTAGATAAATCAAAAGAGTGGGTCACATTCTGATCCCAGAAACATATGCTCATCTAGCTTGGAATTTGATAATTTGCTTTCCGGCTGTCACCAATTTCCTTGTGCTGGTGTACATGTAGTGAACACTGAGGAGTAAGTTGTTTTACAAGTGGGACACAGTCACCGATGTTGTTAACTAATGCATACCTATTGCAGGATGCATATAAGTTAATTTTCACATAAAATTATCTCCTCAATAAAGCTCTTTTATGCTCCCTTTCTATCATTACTATTTGAAGACACAGTGAACAGCTTATTTGAGAAGCAAGCCTATTTTACCATCCACAGGTTATGTAGGACGTGGTGTGACCACATGAAGTGTGTGCATGTACATATGCTTTCTGAATATAGGAGGGAAATAAATACCTCCTAAAGAAAAAAAGGTTTAGAAATGGTTGAGCAATTAAATCAAAACAATCTTGGATGTTGTGTAAATAACTATAATAAAAATGTTGACTTCAAAGGCAGAATAATCATGGGCTAAGTGTTCAGAAAAACCCCAACTGTAAAAGGACAATCACAGAGGAACTGGTGCACTACCAGCTTGTCTCTTTTTCTAAACCACATAAACCAGAGAAAAATCATGTTGAGTAAAAACCATTTTCTTCAATGCATAAAGAAGGTACTGAAGAGATGGAGTGAATCGGGAAGCAAATAAATGCTTCTCTCTATAGCTAAAGTTCATAACAGACCTGCCTATAGCTAGACTTCTGGAGGTACTTCACAGTAGGTATGGATCAACTCATCTTTTTATCCCTGAAATATATTTCAAGTAAAGGGAATGCTATTTTCCACACATAATGGAAATCTTTGTTAGTACCAAAAAAGTTAAGATATCAATTCCCTTAAGAAAGTCCTTGAATATCCTTAGGACAGATTTCAACGGCAGCCCATTTGTCAAACAGACTACTTCTCTCTGTGTGAAAGTGAGGATTCTCTAGTTAGGCTGCATTACATGCTATGTCACTCCCTTTTAACTTAAGAGATACTGCCACTGACAATGAGGGGGCTAGTGCTCGAAGTGTGACTGAAATGGTGCCTGATGATCACATCCCACAGAGCAAACTAGAGGATAGGGGAGATCACAGGTGATGTAAGGGGTGCATCTCCAGGAACCAGAAAACAGTTATACTGCTTATAAGCAGTGAATTTTAATTGTGACTTGGAAATCAGAATATCTGAATTCCAGTTCCAGTTATGACCTATTGTGCGACTTTGGATAAGACATGCCTTTCTTGTCTTACAGAGTCCTCCAGCTCTTACGTTCTAGAATCTCATGAAATTATGATGTTGACATATGCATGGATCTTACCTATAATTCTAGGAGCTCAGCCTTGGTTCAAGGCAGTCCTGGATAAAATTTTAAGTCTAGTACATCCCTGGATAACTTTCCTCTTATGTTGCAATTTGAAGGAACATTTGTTGTTCTATTTCTTTGCCTCACGAGCAGCCAACATTTTCCTCCAGTTTAGGCTTCCCTTCCCCATCCTATCTCTGATTGCTGTGTTTATCATAGTATATTTTGACTGTTTCTATTTCCATTCCATTTTGTACAGGAGGACCAACTTCTGTCTTGATGAATGAATCTCCTGAGAGAAGTAAGCCATTTTTATAAACATTCTGGGAAGGTGATTTCTGCTCAAAATAGAAAGCTGACATTTGTACATCTTTCTGTCTATATGTATAGATTGACTTGAGCATGAAAGCACATAAATAAGAGATGGGGTCTTGAGACAGGTTAAACGAAAAAGGGCTAGAGAGAAGAGAGCCAAGGAAGCAAGGAAAGCAAAGGAGAGGAAATAGAAAATAGGGAAAATAAGAAAATAAATCACCTGCCAGAGCAGTGAGACATAATGCTATCTGTATTATCTGAATAAGCACCACATCAAAATTTTCCCTGGTACAAGAGAATCGAAAAGGCAAATAAGCAAACAATATATTACTAAAAATAACATTTCAGAAGTTTAGCAAGAATTTGGAAAGCTTAAGCCTAAATAACTTTAACTGTAAATTTAGCAACACCACTAAATTACATTAATACCACTGGACTAAGTGGCTATGTTATTCTGTAGTTCAGAAATGGTTCTTTGCCCTCTGAGTATCAGAAGCCCTCACTCGTCATTGTTCACCTGAATATCAGACAGCTACCCTCTGCGTTCTTTGAAGACAAGATGTATGCGAGCTGGTTTGAGATGACCTGGGAGGCATCCCTGATCCCCAAAACCAACTGAGGGCACTACTGGGCATTTTTGGTCACAATGAAACTTATCTTGAGAGTATAAATACCATGCTTCTAACTTACCTATTCTGGAATAGAACTCTGTATAGACAGCATTCAAAAGTCCTTGGTTTCTGTAGCCACACTATGAAGGTTTAACTACACCTGCCATATTACAAATGTGTGATCAGGGTGGATGGAACAGAGGATGCTCACCACCACTTCAAGGCACACAACTTAAAGCAGACAACTCTCTGAAAATGGGGCAGTATGTAAATAAGATGGTTTCATATAATATCATTCTTTCATTCCTTCGATATTTGAGTCACTGTTATGCTAAGCATTGTGCTAACCATTAAAGATAAAATTAGGAGCAGAACAGACTCCCATACCTTGGAGTTTAATGGAAGAAAGACACACAAGTAAAATCATCACATAAACAAATATACAATTATAATATAAAATACATAATACACAGGTATCCAAAAGCTTATCCATGCACCCTCACAGTAGATCCTGAGTTAAGAACCCTTGATCAAGAAAGGGCACCTTAAGGGAATTACGCTCAAGTAAACATTCTTTTCAAGTTGAACAGTTTACTCTTTATCCCATTCATAAGTTAAAGAGTATTCTTTTATCTCACTTGATTAAGTATTCACTTGATCTCATATATAAAGTATTTAGAAAATTGCATGTAATACTGAAATGTATATTCAGATTACAGATAAAAGATACTTTTTGCATATACTCCACTTGAACATATTGCTTGCAAAAAAAAGAAAAAAAAACTTATGCTTTGGTGTTTTGTCCTACAAAAACAACCAACCACTACACTTAAGTATAATTCATTTCAATGAGATACACAGAGAGGCTGATAAATATCAAAGCAAAAGCAAAAACAAAAACAAACAGCCTCATCTTGGGTAAATGTACCATTTTGGTTAGGCTTCTGGAAATACTAACAATAGGTCACAGGGCCAATTCTATTTTCAAGCAAGCATGAAACCCATAGATAGCACTGGAGACTGGAAAAGGTACTCTTTTAGATGTCACTGTGACAAGTTTTAAGAACATCCTCTTAGCATATGAAGGATCTACATGATACTATCAGCAAAGGTAATTAAAATGAAGAACCACTGTGATACCAGTGTAGCAAACAGTGTCAGGGTCTTCATTGCCCTTTGTTTTGGTTCTCTCTGCTGTTTAACAAACTACCCCAAAGCTTAGGGGCTTAAAACAAGAGAGCTGTGTTCTATCTCACAGTTCTGTGTATGGAGTTGGGTCAGCTGGGCATCTCTTGCTTAGGTTCTTTAATGCAGTTGCAGTCAAATGACGGCTGAGCCATATGAAGGCCAGTCTGGACACCTAAGATGCTTCTATACTCACATGCCTGGCCTTTCAGATGGGATGGATGCAACAGCTGTGGACTGGCCAAATGCATGCATATAT
This sequence comes from Lipotes vexillifer, assembly GCF_000442215.2. Classification (NCBI taxonomy): domain Eukaryota; kingdom Metazoa; phylum Chordata; class Mammalia; order Artiodactyla; family Lipotidae; genus Lipotes; species Lipotes vexillifer. The sequence goes on along the minus strand of NW_006769699.1, from coordinate 1,053,368 downwards.
AAATATATACAATATCTTGATATATAAATGAGTACATATATTTTTTTTTCCACATGACCTCTTCAAATGCCTCACTTGAGTAACCTTGCAGCATGGAAATCTCAAAGTTAACTGGATTTCTTACATGGCAGCTGGCTTTGCCCAGAGCATGCATTCCAAGAAATCAGGGTGGAAGCTACAGGGCTTTTTATGACCTGTCTTTGGTATACGTGAAGCATCAATCTGGTTACAAAAAGCCAGCTCAGATTCAGTGTGTAAAAGATAGACAAGGGCATAAACACCAAGAGGTGTGATTCATTGGGAGGGAGGGATCTTTGGAAACTAGATGCCACATAACTGATTTGAGAAATAAGAGCCAGAGTCAAAAATACCTGATATGTGACAATTAGGAATGGCTTTCTTGAAAAAAAATCCTGTGATACATGCAATAAGGTGAAAATTCAGGTCTCCATATACCAAAAGATGGCATTAACCAACAGACAACATTTTATAAAATTTATTGCGCCATGTATTGGACCTTGCAGCCACTTCTAGGCACATAGATCATGACGCAGCAGCAGAATCTTTTAAAAAATAGTAATAAGCAGCATCTTTAAACATGAAATAGGGGAGTTCCCTGGTTGCTTAGTGGTTAGGATTCCAGGCTTTCACTGCCATGGCCCGGGTTCAATCCATGGTCAGGGAAATGAGATTCTGCAAGCCATACAGTCAAAAAAAAAAAAAAAGGCTGTAAACATAAAATAAAATTATAATGGCATTTCTGAAAAGAAACTAAACCTATTAACATAATAAAATGTCAGAAAAATTATTTCATAATCTAAAAATAAAACCTTTCTTCCAGGTTTCCTTTATCTATGCTTAATTTCTCCTGATAACTCAAACGCAAAATACTTAAAAGTTACTCAGAATGTCTTCCAAAGTGCATTACAATCATTAATTAGTTATTCCACACAATGTTCCCCTGAGGAAAATAATGATAATTATCCATTATTATGGAAAGCAATAGCAGGCTTCTAAAGACCAACTTGCCCAAGTGCATACCCAAAGAATATGATTTTCCTCTAAAGCTTTTTAAACCTCAACTCTCACTATTAAATCATACAAAGTCTGCCATTCCTGGTTAAGCCATCTGTTCACTTGGGAAGATATATTTTATCTTGCAGACACTAAAATTAATGTGTGAAACTAATCATTTGCTAATATGGTAGCTAGATCTCTATTTATTCAACTTGGTCTCAAGCCCTAAATCTAAAGATATATAAATAAAGATATATAAGAAAGCTCCAACTTGTTCGACTTGCAGGAAATATCATTACTTCTCCAGAAGAAATAATTATAAACTTATAATTGTATCACATTTTTAGATGCCCTAGTATTTTATTAAAGACAGCCATAAAATAGAGCATTTTAATAACATGCTGTGGTCAATTAACATACTTTGACCTAGAACAAAGTATGGTGACTACCCTGCCTCTCTGTTTTGCTACATCTGGCCTCGCTGCTCCTGTCATTTATCTTCTCCTTTTTTATTATTAGCTCCAAAGGGAAAAGGGCTATGGCAGTCATAATGGTTAAAAGCATGGATCATTTTACAGATAAAACAGAGTGCTTTTCTGAACAAATCTTCATTATTCAAAAAGAAAACTGACTCTGCTATGTTAATTGACTCTAATTTATTCCATTGAAATTACGTCATTTTCCGTGCTAAGCTATTCATAATACAAGTATATCACACACTGATCTGCTGAGACTATGAAACTAGTCTATCAGAATTAATTAGCAAATTAAGAGACTTTGCACTAAAAATTTCTCAGCAGAGGAAAACAAAATTACATCAGGCTACTGTGAAAGAGGTAAAAAAATAGAATGTTGTAAAGAAAAATAAAACAAGCTAAAGATCTTCCTATTCAGTTGACCACAGGTAGAGTAGATTTAGTTATACAAAAAGCACATTGGTTGGAGGGGGGTCGGGAGTATTAGACACTTGATGTTTTATGTGAATGTGGTCACCTGTCCTCCAAAGCAAACTATTCAGCTGAGGAAAGCGAAAAGGCAGGTGAACAGGAATAGCCATGAATCAAAATGAGCAGCTAGACTTTAAGGGGTGTTATTAACCTTGGCTACACAATGGAATCCTGTGGGAGCTTTAAAAATCACTGATGTCTCAGATATTCTAATCTAATTTATCTGGAGTGTGGCCTGACCTTCAGGATTTTTAAAAGCTTCTCAATGTGCAGCAAAATTTGAGAACCACTGATTTAGATGTTAGTCATGGTCAGGTGGGATACAGTTCAGGACAGGAGGCTGTCATCGCTGGTAAAGGTTAAGGGGAAATACTGGTTTTGGCAACATAGCAGAAGAGATTTTCAGAGAACCCCCTTGTGGTATAGCACAACTAAAATGCTAAATGAAATATTTTAAAACATCTTTTCTAATGTATTATCCACCTGACAAGAAATTAAGAGAACTTCTCAAAGGCCAGAATGAAAAGAAAGCACAAATCCTCAGAAATAAGTAGCATGGGAACTGACAGCTGCTTTGAAGTCTATGGCAATTCTTGCTAACCTAGACCCTGAGTTTTAATCAGTTACATGTGGAGAAGAGAAGCCCAAGCCAAGGGCCCTTTTAGAGTCAAGGTCAGATTAGAGACGCTCCCTTAAACCTGATGCCTTTGAAGGGTGACATCCTCAGAACATGAAAGGGGGGTGACAAAACCAGAAAAACAAACAAACAAACAAACCAAAAAAAAAAAAAACCTGTTTCACCAAAAGAATAATACAAGTCTCAGCCTTAACTCTGGATTCTTTGGAAGAAGAGGAAGACGTCTGCCCCGTTTAGGAATTCATTGTGGCCTAAAAAGTGTCAGGGCAAAAATTTAGTTAAAGGGGTCCTGAGACAGTGGTGACCACACTAGTAGAAGCAGACACAAGGCCTCTCTGAAGAACACACCTCAACCCAGGCCTGAAAAAAATCTGCAGATGATGTTCTGAGAAATTGGGCCTTGTAATACATGAAAAAAATAAGAGTCATAAGGAAAAAAAAGGTAAAGAATCAAACCAAAAACTGTAATTATCAGGTATAAAGGGGAAAATACAGCAAATTCCTTGACCTAAGAAAATATATCTTCCAAAAACACAAACAAAAAAATCTATTACAAATATCATATGCAGTTAAATCATTCTTTAAAAAGCAGGGAAAATACAAGGATTCCTACTCTCGTTACTTCTATGCAACGTTGTACTGGAGGTTTCAGTCAGTGGAGTAAAGTAAGATAAATAAAAAATATGGGGAATGGAAAAGAAGATGGAAAACTATCACTGTATACAGACAATAAACCCCAAAGAAAACTATTAGAATTATTAAAAGAGTTTAGCCAGGTAAATGTATATAAGATCGGCATATAAATTTTTATTGAAATTTTACACATCAACAATAAGGAGTTAGAAAATGCAATTTTTAGAAAGATGCCATTTACCATAGTAACACAAAAAATAAGGTAGTAGGAATAAACCTAAAAAGTGATGTGCAAGACTTAGAGAATATTATAAACTTTAAGACACTAAAGATGACTCAAATAAAAAGAGAGATATAATGTGCCCCAAAACAGGAATACAATATTCTAATTTCAGTTCTCCCCAAATGGATATAATACAATTCAACCAAATTCTAAATGGAGTTTTTGTGGAACTTGACAAATTGATTTTTAAGATTTACGTAGAAGAGGGAAAGCCAAGAAAGGCCAAGGCACATCTAAAGAAGAATCAGGAGGGAGTTTTTCCCGCCAGATATCAAACCTGATAATAAAGCTACAGTAATTAGGAAGTGGGATGTAAGCGCAGGGACAGACGACTAAAACAATTTTTTTTTAAAATACAAAGCCCAGAAACAGACTTGTACATACATGGAAACATTACACAACAGAGCAGACACTGGGCATCAGTGGAAAAAGAAAAACAAAAAATTTTCTGAGACAATTAGTCATCCATATCAGGGGTTGGCAACTACAGTTAATTAATATAGGCAGAGAAATGAAAACTGAAACCACAATGAGATGCCATTTCACATTTTCCATATAAACCAAAATTAAAGAATTAGACAATACCAAGAGCCAAGGATGTGGCAGAACACTGGAACTCTTGTACAAACTGGTACAGCCACTTCAAGAAACAATTTGGCACTACAGATAAAGTAGAGCATGGGTATGGTCTATGACCCAGCAATTCCATTCCTTAGAGGAATTCTTGCACACACACACCACGAGATGTGGCTAAGAATGCTTATTGAAGCACTGTTTTGACAGAAAAAGAAAAAACTGAAAACAACATAAATGTTCACTGACCATAGAATTGATAAATCAATTATCATATATTCATATAGTAGCATAGTATACAACATTGAAATTGAATGAATAGAGCTACACACATCCATAAGAATGAACATCAAAAACTTTATATGATGCAAAATAAGTACAAATTGCATTCATAAAATATTTCAGAAATCAAAACTAAAAATGTTGTTGTTTAGAGATACATATGCATATAATAAAACTATGAAAAGCAGCAAAGAAAGGATATTTAAAAGAATTTTAAAACCGTCTAAAAAAAAGAGAGTTCTTTCATTGGTAGGTAGTAGCAGGAAGATGCATTTGGGGAGAAACCCACAGGAGGCTTCAAACATTTATTTTAGAAACTGAATGGTATTTACATAAATCTTATCATTATTACTACTACTATTATTAACCCTGTTAATATACATTACATACGTTCATTTGTATGCACGACATATTTCATAATAAAAAAAAGGAAGAAAGGGAGGAAGGGAGGGAAAGAAGGAAGGAGGCAGTGAGGAAGTCAGCCAGTCTAACAGCCTTGTTTAAAGGCTAAAAGAGGCCTCCGGTTCAATGGATATTGACTATACTGAAGCATTCTTAAGATAGGAAAATTAAGATATAGGACTTATTATAGGGCCTATAATGCAACTAAGTTCTATATTAAATATATTTTGAGTGCATAAATAAAGGAATAAAGTGAACGAGTGAACATATGCAAGCACGCTTTATGGAGGGGTGCTCTAGTAACCTGAATGAGCAGTTTCTTACACCTAGTTTAAAAATCTACTTGAAGTCTTTTATCTTAAATGTCTTAGACCTCTCCATCTGGCCCTAGGCACCTGGTAAAATTCTCCGGTAGTTAAAAGTATCTCGTAAAAATAGTTTCCAAGAGACTAGGTTATTTTTATGTCTTAATAGTATATAACCTTGGAATCCGCTGGTAAAACCACATTTTATTCCTACTTTGTAGAAGAGTCAGAAGGCATATAAGAGAGGAAGGATGAGCAACAGAGGGGAGGATTTTTCATCCTCTTCATTTTCCCTAACTCTCTTGGACAGGAGATGATGCTTGGTTCAAAGACAAGAAACTTGTAAAATAGGCTTAATTGTGTAAGTAGATATACGAAAATGGACCTATGAAACTTCCAAATTTAGCCAAAAATTAAGGGTCATTCAAAAATAACTGCTGATACAAATTAATGATACAATGTGAACACAAAGTGATTTACATTTAAAAAGCAGAATAAACAAAATGAGAATACATAAATAGGTGTCAAAAATGTTTTCAAACCTTGAGAAATTATTTTGGATAAATAAAAAGGGAAAAAAGACAGCAGATGTAGTTTACTTACTCTGTTGATCAGAAGATAGAGCATAATTATTACCTCCCTTATTTCTAAATAGAAAATCAGCTTTATCTGGCAGCCATATACTACTGTTGGCTCACATGGAACTCAATGTTAACCAAAATCCCCAAGTCTTTTTCACACTTATTAAGAGGTATGCTAAGCCATCTATTCACCAACCTGTACCTGAGACAATGTTTTTTGTTTAGGGAAAACAGCAATGCAGGGCTTTAAATTTATCCCCATCAAAATTTATCTTGCTAATTTCAGCCAACTGTTTTTATTGTTAGAATATTTTTGGATCTCAATTCTGTAACTGTAATACATTTACTAATGCTATTAGCTTTGTTTCATCTACAGATTTGCTGAGCATATCTATGCTTAACTAGGGCATGAAAGAGGACAACCAAGGATGACAATTAAAGCACACTACTTTTAAAGATCAGATTCTTCATGTGGAATGCGTAAGGTACACTGAAGTCCAACAGATTCTTGAATGTCATCTCTAAATAAAAACACATCTTCTTTTTCTAAACATCTTCATAATATTTTCAGCTTATGATGGTAATTAAAGAAGGTGTTTAATATTTATTTAGTTGCTAAAAATAGGGTTAAAAAAAGTACTCATTAATTGTATGGAAAGGGCTACTGGGTAATGAATGCAGATGGAAGACACAGGGCCATAGTAGCTATGGACCCATAAGGTTTTTAGTCACAGCACTCACTGATACACCTACAACTCAGCACACTTTGATCCTGAACCAATGCTGAAAACAGAAACTCTATCTGAAAAGATATAGCATACGCAGCAGTCAGAGTGCTAAGATGGTCCCCAAGATTCCCACTCCCTTTTGCACACATTCTTTATAATCCCCTGCGCCTTGTGTACGGACAGGTCTGTGAATACATCAGATTTTATTCCTATGATTAAGTTATTTTACATGACAAAGACACAGTAATTTTGTGGATGCAGTTTTGACTGAGTCAAAAGGGAGATTATCCTGGATGGGCCCGACTTTAATCTGGCACGAGTTATCCAAAAGGGACTGAGATTTGAAGTAAAAGAGATTCTCCTGCTGGCTTTGGAGAACTAAGCCTTTATGTTGTGGAAGACCTACTTGGCTAGAACCTGAGACAGCTCCTCTAAGAGCTGAGAGTGATCTCTGGCTGACAGCCAGCGAGAAAACAGTTATTTCAGTCCTACAACCACATGGAAGTAAATTCTGCTAATGACTTGAAGAAGACCCCACACTCCAGATAAGAACACAGTCCTAGCTGACACCTTGAGACCTGGTGAGACCCTGAGGAACCAGGGTCCTAACTGAGCAGAGGACCCAGTTAGGCTATGCCTAGACTTTTAACCTACAGAATCTATGAGATAATAAAATTTTGCTGTTATGGACTATTAACTTTGTGTAACGTGTTATGCAGCAATACAAAATACAGTACATAGGAAATAAGACAGTCTTTCTGGTCCTGCCATCAAACAAAGTACCTGATGACTTGATGCACAAAGCTGAATTGAGACATATTGAAAGCTGTAAGGGATCCTGAGAGAAAAACAAAACTATCAATACTAAAATTATCTACTGGAAGCAGTATTGTGTTGGTTTGCTCTCCGTAAAAGAGCTATTTGCAGAGAGAGACATAGAGAAAGACACAGAGAGAGGGTCAGAGAGAGACTGGAGGAGCAGGGAAGAGAATGAATATGAATAATTTATGTAACTGGAGAGGCTGATGAAAATAGTGTCCACAAAGAGCGGGGAGTCCAGCCCATAGAACACTTGACATCATTATAAAAGCTACAGCAAGAATTTCCAGGAAGGAACAGACTCAGCAAGACTAGACCTAAGACTTTCTATGTTTATTTCAAGGACTGAGTATTAAAGTATTGAGCCTCCGAATCAGCTAACTCTCTTGAAAAAGTAGATTTAGAATTTATCTAGTAGTTGGATATTTTTAAAAGAGGAGAAAGTTAATTTGCAAACAGCTTTAGAAATAACCAGCAACCAATAACCAGAAATAATCAAATACATAACTCCAATATGCTTTCAAATGCATTTTTAGTCTCCAAACAATCACATTCTCAACTTTTCTCTAACAAGAATACCAAGGTATTCTGAAATTGGATCTTTAAATCTGTTTCCCTTCCCATTACACTTCTTGACCTTCTTTGTTTTCTTGTATATACTGTAACATGATGATATCAATGCAATGAGTATGGTAAGTAGAATTTATTTTTTCACTTCTGAATTATTTATTATTTTATAAGTTAGTGAACTCCTATGAACTTATTCTTTTATGAGCTTTTCAGAACTTTCTGATTCAGTAACTATGCTAAAATATGTAAAGAAAACTTTAACCAGCCATTTTTAAAAATAGGCAAAACAGAATTCTTCAATAACAATACAATTTTAAACTAAAGGTTATGTTCTTGTCATGTGATAAGAAGCTTATCTTCAGGATCTGCTTCAACACACAGTGTTTTTGTAAATCCGTTTTTAGAATTCATATAGGCTCAGATGGTTTTGTAATCAATTTTTCCTGTTTCACCACGAAGAAAAGCACTTTTATCAAGGCACTTTTGTGAATGTTTCAACGGAAAAAAGAAATAACCAACACGTATAGGCAGTCTTGGTTTTCTTAAAGAGTATTTTATAAATACTACAAAGAAAGATCCAAAGCCCAAAGTACAGGTGGTAGCATGAACATTTTAAAAACTCTATGTTCCTCAGTCCTTAGCCACAGAAGTTCTTTTTAATAATCCATAAGTGAACGGCACACAATAGTCAAAACTCTTGAACTCATACATACATTAACCTTCCGTTGGAAAAAGCAAGCTAAATGATAATTAAGTTAGCTTAAGACAACTATTTGGAAATATCAAGAATAGAACCTTTTTTATGGTTTCTAAAATTGTATCACTCAGACCTATTGGTTTTATGATTACTAAACTTGCAAACAGCAGTGGACAATATTCAGTTCACTGCCTTTTTCCCCAAGGCAAATTTTACAATTTTCTTCCAAAAGGATGGCTTTTTTTTCAGATAGTTATCCCATCAACAAATCAGAACCATTTTACACATTTTTAACTGCAGAACACACCAGAAACTATGACACCATTACACACACACACACACACACACACACACACACGCACACATAATGGTTTCATCATGGCTCATATGCTTATAGAGCATCGTTCATTGGAAAAATTTATCACATCTTATACCTTCTCCACAGTAGGCTTGTGAAAATTAATTTGCTTTCTATAATTATATTCTTCCTGTGTCAAAGAAGATTCTGAGTGACATTATCCATAATTATGAACTTCCTTCCAATCTCCTTAAAGTTGAAGGTAGAATCACAGATTTAGGATTCCCCTTTAAAAAGGTTCCATGACAGGGACTTAGTGAGTACATTTTTTAAATTTATAGGCTTTTTTAAAAAAAAGAATTTTGTCACAATCTTGGAGATTGTCAAAGCTGTCACAAACCAAGGTTGAGAATCACAGTCTTACACCCACCCACCCCACACACACATTTGCGTACACAATGGAACTAGAAGTCAGTTCCAGTTGAAGAATGGGTCATATTCCAGAAATAGATCAACAGTTTCTAGGTGACTATTTATGGGTTTTTTTTAATCCTTTCTGCCTCTTCTCTGAACACTCTACCTTATGTGCTAATAAAAAACTAATCATCAAATCCCATGATCCTATGACTCACTCACAGGATTCACTGACAGGAGCCACAGCCTGAGCTGAGTCCACCCTTAAAGACCTGACCGAGGATGGGCCTCGTCAGCGTGTCCCTGGGACAGGCTGTTTGGCTAACAACTACCCTGATTCCCTCCTTGGGCTCCTCCTTTACTTGTCCTTCAGTTGAACTGGCATTTCTCTTGAATATCATGGTAGACAAAGATGCTTTTAAAGACATTTCTATATTTATATCCACAAGCAATTGCAGAATTAGTAGTTGAAAGATGAAAGACCAGTTTAGGAATAAGAATTCTAAAGCAATGACTGAGATAGGTAATGTCCAAGAAGCCATGAAATATGGAATGTTCACTGAGAACTAAACTCCATTTTCCTCTCTTGCTGTCTTTCTTGTGAATTGATGATTTTCTGTAGTGGTACGCTTTGACTCTTTTTTCTTTATCATTTGTTTATCTGTTTTAGGCCTTTGCTTTGTGATTACCATGAGGCTTTCATAATACATCTTACAGTCATATCAGTCTGTTTTAAGTTTATAACAAGTTAACTTTAACTGCATAAAAAAAAGTTCTAGACAGTTACCTGATTCCACATTTTGTATTTTTGATGTCCCAATTTACATCATTTTATATTGTGTACTGATAAACAAAACAGCTATAATTATTTTTAATGTGTTTGTCTTCTAACTCATATGCTAGAATTTAATGTGATTTATACATCACCACTGCAATATGAAACTGACTATATATTTACCTTTACTAGTGACTCTTCTACTTTCATATGTTTTCATGTTACTAATGAGTGCCCTTTCCTTTCAGCTTGAAAACTCCCTTTAGCGTATCTTGTAAGGCAGGTCTAGTGGTGATACATTTCCTCAGCTTTTGTTTGTCTGGAAAAATCTTTCCCGATTTCTAAGAGACAACTTTGCTGGGTAAAGTATTTTTGTTTGGCAGGTTTTTTTTTTCTTTGACCATTTTGAATATATCATCCCACTCTCTCCTGGCCAGCAAGACTTCTGCTGAGAAATCTGCTGAGTCCCCTTTTATATGATGACTCATTTTTCTCTTGCTACTTTCAAAATTCTGTCTTTGATTTTTAAGAGTTTGATTATAATGTGTCTCAGTGAAGATGTCTTTGGGTTGAATCTGTTTGGGCATATTTGAGCTTCATGTCCTTGGATGGCCATATTTCTCCCCAGATTTTGGATGTTTTCAGCCACTATTTCTTCAAATAAGTTTTCTGTCCCTTTTTCTCTCTTCTCCTTCTGGGACTTCTATAATGAGAATGTTGTTTTGCCTTATGGTATCCCATAATTCACATAGGCTTTCTTCATGCTTTTTCATTCTTATTCCTTTTTCTCCTATGACTGGATATTAGAGGGGTCTGTCTTCAAGTTCACAGATTCTTTGTTCTGCAATAATTAAGCCTAATGTTGAAGCTCTCTATTGCATTTTTCATTTAATTTGTTGTATTTATCAGCTCTTGAATTTCTGTTTAGTTCTTTTTTATGATTTCTATCCCTTTGATGAACTTCTCATTTTGCTCATGCATTTTTTTCCTGAGATCATCAAATAGTCTCCCTGTGTTCCCTTGAATCTCACTGAACTTCCTTAAAATAATTATTTTGAATTCCTTTTCAAGTAACTTGTAGGTCTCTAGTTCTTTGGGGTTACTTACTGAGAAATGATTGTGTTTCTTTGGTGTTGTCATGTTTCCTTGTTTTTTGTGTTTTGATGGCTTTGCACTGATATGTACACATTTGAGTGGGCAAGTCACCTCTGCCTCAGATGCCTATGAGTGCCATCAAAACTCATAGGAGAGTATGCATGTGACGCTGGGTATCCTGCATTCCACTGGCTGCAGCTCACCATCAGAGCAGGGAAAAAAGCATTTTGGAACCAGAAATAAAAGTCGTCTTCACACAGTGTCTCTCCAATGCCAACTACTGAAAAGCTTAATACTGTCCCAGATGGCAAAAGGGAAATGCTTACAGGGCTCAGATCCAGTATCACAAAAGCAGGGCAAAAAAGGATGGATTTGGAGTGAGGAAATAAGTCGATAACTGGTACAAGGAATATACAAAACATTTAGGGGCTTCCCTGGTGGTGCAGTGGTTCAGGGTCCGCCTGCCGATGCAGGGGATGCGGGTTCGTATCCCGGTCCGGGAAGATCCCACATGCCGCGGAGCAGCTGGGCCCGTGAGCCATGGCCGCTGAGCCTGCGCGTCCGGAGCCTGTGCGCCGCAACGGGAGAGGCCACAACAGTGAGAGGCCCATGTACCGCAAAAAAAAAAAAAAAAAACATTTAAATCTCTTGATTTCCACCTCTGACAGAAAAGACTCAACTTGGGGGTTCACCAATAAAAAACCTAAGTCTCTTTTAGCTTTAGATAAAAGAACAGTGAAATTCTAATGAACAGAAGCCCAACTCACTTCATATTTTACTAGTGAAATGTCACATATCCATTTCTGGTTTTCCAGGCTTAATTTCTAGTCTTATAGACAGCATAACGGGGAAGTCTTAGGAAAATATATATTACCAGGACCAAACTACCCAGATATGATATGATATGATATATGATATATATGAAATGATACATAATATACATTGTAATATTTTTCATTATATTCACAGAATTACTTATTTACATGTATACATATACACACACATTTAACCTTATTAGTAATTAAAGAAATATAAATTGAAGGAACAATTGAGTATGTATTTTTTACCCATCAAATTGACAAAAAATAACTAGCATTTAGTACTGGAAAGAGTATGGAAAAGAGTGCAGTTCGAAGCTGGTGAAAAGAGGAAATGTAGGTGGTAATTTTTTTCTCCTTTTTAGTCTTCGTATGGTTTTCATGATTAAAATAAATATTACTTTTATAATTTTGGAAGAATTTTATAAAAATAAAATGTCCAATTATGCTGTCAACAGTGGTAACACCCTATTGATAGACTGATTTTCAAATCACATTTGCTTCTTTAGACACTGACATTGGAGTAATAATACAAAAATAGCTGGAAGAGGAAGACCAATTCAAACATTCTTTTCCAAATTAGAAATAAATTTAAGTGTAACTAACCATAACACGCCCAATATTTAAGACTGTAGAAAGATGTCTTAAATCTTACTGGTGGAAACATTTCAAACAAAGATGTTTTAAAGTTTACTGGCATAAACATTTAAACAAGATTAGCTTTACAATTTATAGCTTCTCTAGAAAAGAAAATATAGCGTAATATGTGCCACCCAAACTTGGTGATAACAATACTTCTTGAATCATAACTGGTCAATCTTGAGGTTGGTCACTGATGCTGGTGCTTTCACCCCTATCTCCCACTCAATACCTCCTTGAATTTGATAAAGGAAAAGAAACCCCCCTAGTAGCTCACCTCGTCTTTTCTCTCTCACCTAAAGAAAGCTCAAACCTAGCTCTTTATTAGCAAGAGTTCAAGAAAATTAAAAGGAGTTCATGTCAGAGGCAGGCTTTCCCTTCCAATTTCCCTTCCAGTTTCTTCACTCCATAAATAGTCCACGTCCCCCCTGCACCACTGACTTGCACCTCCGCAACACATAGACAAATGTGCATTCTCAGAGGATAATCTTTCCAGTTATGAATTATAATACTTGACTGACATGTATGCTCAGACCTCATAATATTTTCCTTGAGCTCTTTTGTAGTTGTAAAACTCAAGAAGGATCAAATTTCCTTGATCTTCATGCCCACAACACCTGCAAAATATGTGAAGCTAAATGTGTGAAGGAATTCAATGGAATATATTCTAATTGTGGAGTCCTGAACAAGAGACCTAAATGGGATCATATTCTGGAGGTATATTACTAGGCTTAAGGAAGATCTGCTGCTGGATTGGTATTTCGCATGGCATATATGGAACCAAATCATATTTTCTAATACATTCGATTCTTGATTTCGTTTAAGTGGTTATGTGCATTTTTAAATGCAGAACTAGATGAGTCAGAAAGTAAATTCGAAAATTCTCTGAAACTACTGTGTAAGCTGCAGCTCATAAACCTCTGTGGAGTCATGGAGTCACCTCAAGAAGCTCAAAAAACTCAAGAAACCACAACAAGAAATTCTTCTAGTTTAAACTAAAAACATATCTTGATATTTATATCTTATTTATCAAATGTATATAAGACTACTGTAATGAAATGATTAGTTTATTATGTTTTATCAACTAACAGATATTAAAAGTATAATCATACTTTAAAAGATACACACTCACTGCTCTAGGAATGCTTGGGACTCCTAGAACCTTCGCCCAAGTTGCACTATTTCTTAGCCCAACATTTATTGGAAATTAAAACTTCTAGCTTTCATTTTTCTTTCTGGGAATTAATACAGTTTTTTAAAAAAAGGAAAAGAAAGACAAGAACAGGAAAGGAGAGGGCTTCCTTGGTGGCGCAGTGGTTGGGAATCGCCTGCCAATGCAGGGGACACGGGTTCAAGCCCTGGTCTGGGGAGATCCCACAGGCCATGGAGCAACTAAGCCCGTGCGCCACAACTACTGAGCCTGCGCTCTAGAGCCCGCAAGCCACAACTACTGAGCCCACGATCCACAACTAGTGAAGCCCACGCGCCTAGATCCCATACTCCGCAACAAGAGAAGCCACTGAAATGAGAAGCTCGCGCACTGCAACCAAGAGTAGTCCCCGCTCACCACAACTAGAGAAGGCCCACGCACAGCAACGAAGAAACAATGTAGCCAAAAATAAAAATAAATAAAATAAATAAATTTATTTTTTAAAAAAAGAATAGGAAAGGAGAAAATGAGGAAAGCAGAGGGCAGGAAAAAGGAAAAAACAGAAGAGATTTAAAAATAAGCAAAGACAGGCAAATGAAAAAGACAGAAGAAGGGTGAGGGAGATAGGAAGGGAAGGCTAAAAGTTGACAAATTTCCAATTATACATTTATACATACTGAAAAACTTCCTATCAAGAAAAATCTAATTTTTAATTTGGTAGTTTGTGGAGGAGAATTTATATGGATTTAGCTGAATAGTATTTGTAAAGCTCTCTATTTTTATGTCAAAAAGAGAGATGCAGTTTTTAAAAGCATCATGTGTTCATTCATTCTTTCAAATCTAGATAAGTGACAAAAATACTTGACAATGGTGAACTGAGAATAATCACTAGTCAATCTGTAGAGCCACCTACTCTGAATTCTTTACACCCTTTTTACAAAATGCATCTATCACAAATGAAAAACAATAGAAACTAAAGCACATAACTAAGTCATTGTGGCATTTAGAGTTTTTATTTGATTCTAAAAATAACAGTAGTTGATTATAGTATTTGTGATAAAAGAAGTTTCCTAATAAGAAAACCATAATTTTAATTGAACGCTTATTCATTTTTAATAGAACTGCTCGCAATAAGTAAATGAAATAAATGAAGTAAAATATAAAACAAACTAAAGTTAGACCTACAATCTAAGTATCCAAGAAGGTTTTCAGATGATAGGAAGAGTATTATGAGTAACCAGGCTATGCCTAGAATCTTCCATCCCTAAAGGAAGATGGACTACCTGGAAAGCTATGGCAGAATTAATCTAATTAATCTAAATCTTTCTTATGGATGTGATACAGTGATGAAAACAGTCACCATAAGAGATACTGTATAACACAAATATGATATTGTACATGAAATTAAACTACAAGAGCAGCCATACCAATAAGATGTATGAGTAGGCCACAGCTCTTGCCTCTTGCATCAACAACTGATCAATACAAATTCTTAATTAAGATGTAACCTATATTAATTTTTTTAAGTAGCTGAGCCTCAGTTCCCTCATCTGTAAAATTGGAATAATAACAGATATTTTCTAGGACTATTTTTTTTTTTTCCCAGTACGCGGGCCTCTCACTGCCGTGGCCTCTCCCATTGCGGAGCACAGGCTCTGGACGTGCAGGCTCAGCAGCCATGGCTCACGGGCCCAGCCACTCCACGGCATGTGGGATCTCCCCGGGCCGGGGCACAAACCCGTGTCCCCTGCATCGGCAGGCAGACTCTCAACCACTGAGCCACCAGGGAAGCCCTCTAGGACTATTTTGAGGATTAAATTCAATATATACATACACACACACAGACACACAAACATATATACACATATATATGTATACAAACACATATATATGACACAGTAATAGGGCAGGCATCTGATGAAAGTAGCTATTGTAATGAAGAGTAATCAAGTCATTTTAATACAGCATTATAGGTATTAAAATTAAAATATGAACAATGTACTAGAGCAGCACATAAGGGTGAACTTGCTCTGCTTGAATTGGGGAAAAGGCTGCCAAGGGGTCACAGAAGATCAAAACCTAGGACTCCAAGAATATGCAGGAACTTTCAGGTGGCCAAAGTGAGAAAACAGTATGTTATTCCAAAGGAAGAGCATGTGCAAATATATGCATGGAGACATGAAAAACCACCATAGAATCGTGGAAGGCAAGTAACCAGGTATTGTAGAATGAGAAGAAATTTAGATTTAGAAAGCCATGTATGTAAGGTGGCTTTTATCACAGAGATTAAGGAGAGTCACTGAAGAATATTAGGCAGTCAACTGCAAATATTTATTGAGTGCCTTTATTACAGACATTGTTATGGCACTTGAGATACAATGATGAACATAACTGATGTGGTTTCTGCCCTTCTGGAGCTTATAGTCTACCACAGAAGACAGACATAAATAATTATAAATAATTTCCAGCATATAAAGTGCTATGGAAAATAGCTAATATTTATAGAGAATGTACATGCAAAGCATTCTGCATACATCAGAGAGAAATTCCCATTTAAAGAAGCTGGAGGCATAGAAAGGTTAACAAACTCAGGCCATCTGAATCCAGTCAGCACTTTTAACTACTATGTGACACAATATCAAAAAAAAAAAAAATACAGGACGACATAATCACATCAATTTTTTAAAAATCATATTGGCAGCAGCACAGACAATGAGTTGAAGAATAAGACTGAAGACAGGAGGAGAGTACTACAAAAGTCCAAGCAAGAAACAACTAAGACTAGAACTAAGTCAGCTGTAGTAACAGTGACAGAAGAGGAGGACCTCCAAGAGTAAGACGCGGAGGTCACCTTCCTCCCCACAGATACACCAGAAATACATCTACACGTGGAGCAACTCCTACAGAACACCTACTGAACGCTGGCAGAAGACCTCAGCCTTCCCAAAGCCGTGTGGCTGACAGGATCTTGGTGCTCCAGCTGGGTGTCAGGCCTGAGCCTCTGAGGTGGGAGAGCCGAGTTCAGGACACTGGTCCACCAGAGACCTCCTGGCCCCACGTAATATCAATCAGCGAGAGCTCTCCCAGAGGCCTCCATCTCAACACTAAGACCCAGTTCCACTCAACGACCAGCAAGCTCCAGTGCTGAAAACCCATGCCAAACAACTAACTAGCAAGACAGGAACACAACCCCACCCATTAGCTGAGAGGCTGACTAAAATCGTAATAAGTTCACAGACACCACAAAACACACCACCGGACACAGTCCTGCCCACCTGAAAGACAAGATACAGCCTCACTCACCAGAACACAGGCATCAGTCCCCTCCACCAGGAAGTCTACACAACCCACTGAACCAACCTTACCCACTGGGAGCAGACACCAAAAACAACAAGAACTACGAACTTGCAGCCTGTGAAAAGGAGACCCCAAACACAGTAAGTGAAGCAAAATGAGAAGACAGAGAAATACACAGCAGATGAAGAAGCAAAGTAAAAACCACCAGACCAAACTAATGAAGAGGAAATAGGCAGTCTACCTGAAAAAGAATTCAGAGTAATGATAGTAAAGATGATCCAAAATCTTGGAAACATGAGAAAATACAAGAAACGTTTAACAAGGACCTAAAAGAACTAAAATGCAAACAATGATGAACAGAACAATAAATGAAATGAAAAATTCTCTAGAAGGAATCAATAGCAGAATAACTGAGACAGAAGAATGGATAGGTGACCTGGAACATAAAATAGTGGAAATAACTACCACAGAGCAGAATAAAGAAAAAAGAATGAAAACAATTGAGGACAGTCTCAGAGATCTCTGGGACAACATTAAATGCACCAACATTCCAATTGTAGGGGTTCCAGAAGAAGAGAAAAAGAAAGGATCTCAGAAAATATTTGCAGACATTATAGTTGAAAACTTCCCTAACATGGGAAAAGAAATAGTCAATCAAGTCCAGGAAGCACAGAGAGTCCCATACAGGATAAATCTAAGGAGAAACATGCCAAGACACATATTAATCAAACTATCAAAAATTAAATACAAAGTAAAAATATTAAAAGCAGCAAAGGAAAAACAACAAATAACATACGAGGGAATCCCCATAACATTAAGAACTGATCTTTCAGCAGAAACTCTGCAAGCCAGAAGGGAGTGGCAGGACATATATAAAGTGATAAAAGGGAAAAACCTACAACCAAGATTACTCTACCCAGCAAGTATCTCATTCAGATTTGACAGAGAAATTAAAACCTTTGTTGCAGTGGTAAATGGGAGTGTTTCATTAATTTCTCTTTCAGATTTTTCATCATTAGTGTTAAAGTAAATAAATAAATGAATGAAAACAACTTGAAATTTAGCAATATCATATGAATATCAGAAAATTAATAAAGAATAAGCACTTTTGTAGAAAAAGAAGAAGAATGAGGAAGAAAACAAATTGATGAGATACTGAGGTAGAACTGACAAGAACCCACAAGTGGCTGGTTGTGGGAGTGAGGAAAAGGGAAAAAGCTCAACACATTGCCACCAGAGAGACCTGGCTATCAAACTTTTTTAATTTTTTTAAATTTTTATTGGAGTATAGTTGATTTACAATGTTGTGTTAGTTTCAGGTGTACAGCAAAGTGAATCAGTTATACATATACATACATCCACTTTTTTTGTTTTTAAGATTCTTTTCCCATATAGGCCATTACAGAGTATTGAGTAGAGCTCCCCAAGCACTTTTGTAATTCAAAATCTAATCAACCCTGACAGAGGTAAAAAGGTGCAGAATTTCATTTCCAGTCACCCTCATTCAACAACATATGTATAACTGTTGCAGGGGTAACAAAACATTGTATAGCTGTAAACCAAATATTTAACCTGTTTAAAGAAAGCTTTGTGAAGTCTTTCACGTTAAAAAAAAAAACAACAGATTCTGGGATCTCTATTTCAACAAAGGAATAAAACACTAAATTGACTTTTAATTTTACACATGCAATGGTATTCATTTGGTCCAAAGACGATCTTGACTGAACAGAAAAAAAAAAAAAATGATGTTTACTGAATTTGCAATTCATTAATTTAAAACAAAAATTAAATCGTTGTTGACCAGCTTACCACATGATAGGATTAAATTTCAGACCAATCTTAAGAAGAAAATTTTCAGGCGTAACTTCAATATGCCATTTATTAATAAATGGCACCAACTAAACAGACACACTGGCCTTTATACATACTTAAGGCTGCAGAATCCTATACAGTTTTATGTGCTTTAGTGTATAAATGACTTCTAATTTACATTTGAAATTTCAACACGAAATTCAGAGGATAAAATACGGTATATTCCATTATTTGACGTTTTGGTCAAATTTGTTAAAAAATGAAATCAAAATCCTAAAAGTGTCTTTTTTATTCAAACTAATAAGTGAAATAATACATGAAAATTTTTACCTGTAATGCAGTCACTATAGTTAGAAATACATATCAAACTTAATATGTGAAATTTTATTTTAGATAGATTGCCACTTAAACAAATGTGATCACTGCCGTTCTGTGATCCACCAATTCTAATGACACTAGGCTAAAGGTTCAGTGGAGTCTGAAGCTGAAATTATCAGGAGAGAAGATGGAGAGGAGAAGTGGGATACAGAAATCTGTCAGTAGAATCATCAAAGTAAGGCAGAGAAAGCATAGAAACCAGGAAGTGGAGTCAAGGTCAGAATCATGCAGGAGCTGAGGAACACACCAGATTGGACCTCTCAAATTTTTGATCTTGGGACCCCTTTACACTCTTGAAAATTATTGAGAATATCAAAGAGCTTTTATTTACGTTGGTTATATCCATTGATATTTACCATCTTAAATATTAAATGGAGAAACTTCCAAAATATTTATTAATTCATTTAAAAATAGCGATAAGCTCATTACATGTTAACATAGTGTATTTATGAAAAATAACAATATTTTCCAAAAATAAAAAACTTAGCGAGAAGAGTATCATTGTTTTACATTTCTGCAAATCTCCTTAAAGTCTGGCTTATTAGAAGACAACTAGATTCTCATATTCCTTTCTGCATCAACCTGTTTCTACATCAAATTTTATGAAGCCTCTGTACACCCATGAGAATAGAGAGCTCAAAAGGCAAATAGTCTCTGAATTATTATGAAAAGGTTTAACTTCACAGACTTCCTTAATAGGGTCTTGAGCACTTGAAGGGTTCCAGGACCACACTTTGAAAATGATATTACACAAACATACTTTAAAAGGTGGCAAATGAAGGTGATTTGCAGACCAGCATAAAAACAAAACCCATAAACAAAGTGGTTTAGCGTCTAAGTCTATGAAATCTGGGCTTCAACAGAATTAGAATCATGATGGAGCCAAGCCTGTAGCGACAATTAACCATTATCCCATTTCTGAATGTAAATATAGAATCAACTCTATAGGCTTTCCTGCAGGTAATCAGGGAACTCTAAAGCAGAAAAAACTGCTTTTGCATGTATAAAACAGATTGTACTGACAAGTCAATAGTAAAATCTACCGAATAATTACATAATCGAGATTAGGTCATGGCTCTGGTTCATTACAATAATTATGGTAAGATGTTAGAAAGCATTGCTTAGGGACAGCTCTCTTTCCTGAAGAGCTATAAAAATAAGTAGATATCTACATATTTAGAACAGTATAAAAGCAGTACGCAGGCCTCTCCCGTCGCAGAGCACAGGCTCCGGACGCGCAGGCCCAGCGGCTATGGCCCACGGGCCCAGCCGCTCCGCGGCACGTGGGATCCTCCTGGACCGGGGCACGAACCCGCGCCCCCCGCATTGGCAGGCAGACCCCCAACCACTGCGCCACCAGGGAAGCCCCCAAAAGCCTTTTAGAATCTCCTCCAGACTTAAGAGTCCTTGAGTATTTTTACCCCATTGAAATGGTCTCTGACACATCTGATATTTCCTCCTTTACACACTTTTCTACTTCATGTACAATAATTGCTATAAACCTCTCCATTTACAGTTCTTCTTTGTTTTTCCCCTTAATCCTTCTGTTTTCAGTGTTTTGGTTCCAATTCCAGCCCACACACTTACTCCTGTTTCATTCACTGTTCCCTATACTTATCCATACACCCATGTCAGTTTACATTTTGAAATACAAAAATATAATTAAATGTTATACATTCTTGTGCATTATAAAGACAATAGCAACTCAAACTATGAATAAGCAGAAAGAGGGGAAAAATACAATGACTTCAAGTGAAAAAAAAAATTTAAAGAGACACTTGCACATTACTTTGCCGGCAAAAGCATTTATTTCAATACTTTATGTTCTCCTTGTATCACCAACCACCCACTTGTTCTCTCTCAATCTATAAACCCTGGGGAGGGAAAAACAATGATAAATCGAAATGTGTCCTGGGTGAATAGACATAAATGACTTGGTAAAGATACCCCAAAAATAAGAAGGTGGTAAATAAGGCTTTTTCTCTTAGGGGAAAAAAAAAATCAAGGAATAGAGTTTAACTCTTGTATAATACAGTCAGTTAAAGCTTTCTAAATCAGCCAAGGGCTGTAGCTAAGCAACATGATTCTTCACTGTGCTCAAAAGGGGGCTGCCAAGCATCAGTAGCCTCATTTCTCACTGAAAGCTTTGACAAGCTTCCACCATATTTTATATAATTGTAGCAGAGGGAGTGCCAGATTAGATCTGATTTGCTGTCATAATGGGATTTTTTTCCCACATAAGCTAATGATGCAAAGCTATATTTAACCCCTAAAAAAGTCACCCTCAGGCACTCACTGTATATTCTGATTGCCTCTCATATCTAGAATTGGACAAGTAGCAATTTTTCTGCTACTGAAAATGACAAAAGCAATGGTTTAATAAGTAGAGTTTATTTTTCCTTGATTGACTCCATTATAAATTTAGCTACATACTCCAAATCTGTTCACTAACTTCATATTTCATCAGATGTTCTCTCACCGCATTGAAAAGATCAAGAAATCTAGTACTTTGAGTTCATATCCATTGTTGTATGTAAGTCAAACTCCTTGCCCCAGCCTACCCTAGCCTAGCTGCATATGCTGCATATGCATATGCATATGCCCACCTTTAAGCTCAGCCCCATTCTAACCCCTGATCATAGAGAAGTTTGGGAGTATTTTAGGTGTTTATCTTCAGCAATAGTTAGAGTTTAAAATGTATTTATATATTATCATAAACACAGTAGATCCCCTTGGCATCCCTGTACCCAGTGAGTTGCAATCCTCCATATTCACCTTAGTTTTATTCCTACATTCTGATTTGTATTCTAACTCCCTGCAAGGAATAGGTCCCTTTCCTTAACACCTGCCCTCTTAACTGATGCCCAGACAATGTGTACAGCCCTCAACAACTTCTATCTAAGGAGACGGATCTTATCCCTTGGGTTCATTTTCAAACTGGACATTTCTACCATCCCAAATCACTGCCATACATTGAAACAAGAGTACCACCACTGGCGAGAAACTTCTGCTGCTGCCGCTCACACACCTATAAGATGGAAGCCCTTGTATATTGATCCTAATCCAAATTTCTATGTGAGCTTGCCATACCCTCTTGGAAATCTGTTTCGGCCACCTGAGAGCTAGATCAGTTCTTCCTGACTGGTATACTCCTAACCAATTAGTTAAGTAAGATTCCAGCATGCCTCTTGGCTGAACTCGCATGGGTAAAACCACAAGACTAACAGTATCAGCCCATGGGCCATTACCAATCAGTGATTCTCTTTCCAAACAACCATATGTCACCCATAGTTACCTTCCTATAGTTTAAATTCCTGAAATACCATTTACTAGATTTATGACCTCAGTCAAGTTACTTAAACCACTCTAAGTCTTAATTTTCTCATCTAAATAATGGGAATAACAATAATATGTAACTCACACTATAATTAAGTACGAAATGGACATGTCTTGTTTTTTATTATGAAATAATTATTTTCTTAGAGATTGAAAAACAAACTTGTATCAAAGGGACATTTCACTTTTGGTGTCTTATAGACTTTTCAGGCTTGGGCTAAAGAAAACTTAATTACTAGCAAATATTATCAAAAGTGCCTTTACCTACACTACTGGTAAGAGATCTTATGAATAAGATTTTGTAAGGGTTTTTTTTAAAAAAACATTTTATGTAGTCCATAAAGTTGATAAAGTAGAAAGCTATAAATCAAGATTGAATAGATTTTTGTCTCAAATAGACAGATAAATAGAGATATAGACATGAGATAGACAGATCTAGAGAAAGAGTCTGTTTACCTTGAATAGACAGGATGTGCTCCCCCTCTGTACATTCTAATGCAAATACTTCAAAGGTCCCAACATTAGATCAACAAGTTCAAGAAGGTTGGTGATACAATCCAGTGACATGGAATGTATACAAAGGAGTGTTATTCAGGAGCAGATACCGAATATCATGACCTTGTCATAGTGGAAAAAATGGATTTATCTTCTACTCTAAGGTATCTGGTATCTGATTCCTTCATAAGCAAAAGAAGCAAATTAGAGAAAAAAATAATAATACTCCCCTATATTGCCTCCTTTCTGGCTCACATCATCCCAGATTCTCACCCTAAAGTCAACTAAACATGTTTTGGCTTTTCCTTCTCACTTCCGTCAGAATGTGTTAGTCGTCCATAACCATCACCAAAGTGCTTAATGAGTAAGTGGAAATCAAATCCTATAAGCTAGCTTGAATGAGGGCGCCAATGATGAATTGCTTTATCATTACCATACAGCAAAATAAGAAAATCTCAAGTTTTGCAGGCACAATCACATGCAATGTGAGAATTCAAGGTATTGCCAATGCAAGGATAGTCAGAGCATTGCCTTTGGATGGAAACACCTTTCAGTTGTTCCCTTTACAGTTTGCTAGAAGTATAAAATCTTAGGGTTGCAAAGATACTTAAGAGGCACCTACTCCAACCATATAGCCAATGTTGCATGAAGTTTTTATAAGCCCTGCAAAATCCCCTCTCTCTTTCTCCCTTTCCCCCAACCACAAGATGGCAATAGCCACTGGTGAACCCTTGCTCTGTTGCTGGAAACATCTTTCTCTGAACAAGAGAGCCAGCTCTGAACAAGAATTTGAAAAAGGACAGATACATGTATATGTATAACTGAATCACTTTGCTGTACACCTGAAACTCACACAACACTGTTTATCAACTATACTCCAATATAAAATTAAAAGTTAAAAAAATAAAATTTAAAAAAAGAGAGAGTCAGCTTTCACTTAACTGACTTACTAGGTACCCCAGTACAGTTATTTTGGAATACTATTTCCTAACTCTAGTTTTGGAGCAAGTCCAGAATATCTAGTCCAAATAACTTTCAGGAGCACAATGAAAACTCTGAAAATATCATCAGTTTTCCATTAATTTTAGAAAGGACTATGTAACAAAATCAAACAAGTTAGGTCTTCACAAGCTCAAAACCAAATGGGGAGTCATACAGTAGTGGTATGGCTTCTTTTGGTTAAACCTAGTAAAACGATACTTGACTAAAACAGAAGATATTTAGCCTAAAAGAAAGACTTAGAAGCAGGCTGACAGCAGTCTTCAAATATCTGAGTGGCTGCTGTGAAGAAAAAAAAAAAGTTTAACTTTATTTTGAGCAATTCCAGTGGGAGAAATCAAAAGCAGTAACTCTATATTATTATAAGGAGGCCATCTACCCACAGAGCAAGTTGCCTCCATTAATTCAATATATGTACCAGGCACTGTGCTAGGCACCAATGAACACCTGATCACTGCCCTACATCTTAGCAGAAGAGTGTGATTTCACATTAATCACATTTTGTATTGGTAATGAGAGAAAACAGAAGTTTTACTCCAAACACAGTGGAAATTTAAATGTCTAGAAGATTACCAGTATTTACTCTTCCCCATTTACTGGAAGATTTTTTCAGTTTTCAGTGTAAAATAATGGCATTAAAAATAGCTTGCAGGTTTATCATTACTTATTTTCAATTGAGTTAACACAGGAGATCATAAGAATGATTACGTAAGCCACAACTCATTTCAAGTTTGTCCTTAAATGTCCCTTAGTGAATTTACTGATTCACCCATATAAGGAAATTCAGGCATTTGAAAGGTTTCAATAATTTGTGTGGTTTGACTACACTATAAGCTACGCCATATTCAAGAGCCCAGCTTGTCCACTAATTGTCCAGGGTCCAGTGGTTCCATGTGGCTACTATATATTTCAAATCAGGTTAATGGGGCTAAGGACCTGAATTCTTAATTTTGTTTAATTTTAATTGATTTTCATTTCAGTAGCCATATGTAGCTTGTGGTTCTCATACTGAACAGCACAGTTCTAGAAATAGGTGAACGATAACATTTGTAATGCAGAACCTTCCTAGAGAAAAGAAGAGAATGTTGACATTTCAGCCACAAGATGAAAACTAATATATAACGGTTTCTAAACAATTTCACTCAATCAGAAATTGAATTAAATAAGAGAGCTCTAGGAAAGTACTCTAAATCCTGCCATAGCCAAATGATTAAGCTATGTTCTGTATATAAGAGGGCTTTCAAAAGAGAATGATTAATTCCTTCTGCTTTCTTTAGATTTTTTGCATTAAATTTCTTTTCTTGTGTACTAAATTATATCCTTTCCTATATTTTAACTTTTTAAAAATATTTCTTTAGAGATTCATTGAGTTACATCTAATGAAGTAGTAAGGAGCTACACACAGACTCTCATTCAGTGCATTCAACAGAAAAGATATCCAAAAACTGTCTTATCGCTATATAAAACCACTGGATGAGCTGACAACAAAACCATTCCCGTGATTCTGGATAGAACAGTGAATTTGATAACCTCAAGAAGTGGTCTCCAAAGCAGAGGACACATGTGGGATAAAAATACTAAAAGTTCTATTTATATTTAACCTTTTTAATAAAAAAATAAAAAATAAATTTTGCTTTAGTAATATTTAAGACTTGGATTGACATTAATGCCTTCACTCAATCCACATTTCATATGACCATAATACTGATAAGGCACCAGAGGTAAAACTGGGAGTTTTAAGACAGAAATATTGACAGTGGTTACTTGGTTCCTATATTTGCTTTCACATTTTAATGTATTACCTTTTATATATGACCATCTACATGGATTTACAGAGCATATTATTTTAAATTGTAAAATATTTACGACTCTTCATAATAAGATGGTGTGTGACCTGGAAAACCTTTTCCCACACAAAGATTTTCTGATTATCAGAGTGAACTACTTGCTTCTAAACTCAAAGGTTAGTTATGCATTGCTGTTTACAAAAAAGGCAAATGTTCTAAACTTGCTGACCTGCTCTATGACAAGTGGATGTCAGTAGTGTCTACGTAGCAGGTTTTTTTTTTTTTTAATATATAAGCTCTTCCTTCAAAGTAAATGTGACACTTCAATAATCCATGTGAAAGCCTTCTGAAGTGAGCATTTTGGAAATGGATATTTGGAAATATTTTCAGTGTTATGTGGGTTTTGTTGCCAAAAACTATAAATACTCACATAGCCATAAAGTTTAAACTTGGAAATAAAATTTCCTAATCTGTTTGAAAATATTCCCCATGAAAGTCTGAGTGGATTTTTAACCTATTCTTTTAAAATATTAAAATTCTCAGCTTTCCAATTAGTAGGGACCAGCTGACTTCAGGTAAGATGAAAAACTGCCAGCTGTATTTCTGAAAAAAACCTTGGCAAAAGTGGTAGATGGAACTGAGAAATGAACACTGTTATTTAGAAAATATAGTCAACAATTAATTTCTTCAGCTGGGATTGACATATCCTTGTGAGGCATATTTTCAACTATGACAGACATTAAAACTAAATATAAAAATAAACTGAACTTAGAGACTTTTGAATCATTGCATTACTAAGTATTAAACTAAGATTTTGTTTGTTTTTAATTTTTATTGCAGTATAGTTGCTTTACAATGTTTTGTTAGTTTCTGCTGTACAGCAAAGTGAATCAGCTATACATATACATATATCCCCACTTTTTTGGATTTCCTTCCTATTTAGGTTACCACAGAGCATTGAGTAGAGTTCCCTGTGCTATACAGTAGGTTCTCATTAGTTATCTATTTTATACATAGTATCAATAGTGTATATATGTCAATTCCAATCTCCCAATTCATCCCACCCTCCCTTTCCCCCTTGGCATCCATACATTTGTTCTCTACGTCTGTGTCTCTATTTCTGCTTTGTAAATCATCTATTTACAAAGATCGTCTATACCAATTATTTCAGATTCCACATATATGCGTTAATATACGGTATTTGTTTTTCTCTTTCTGACTTACTTCACTCTGTATGACAGTCTCTAGATCCATCCACATCTCTGCAAATGACTAAACTAAGATTTTTTTTTAAATGATGAAGCATAATCAATCATACACTGTCACTGAAAATTTTTCAAAAACTGTAGTCAATTACATTGCTCTCATTAAAGATATATTTATTTTTATAAAATATAATCTACATTAAAACCGTATTTCATATTTACCTCGACCCAATTAAGTTTTCTGATTTATAATATACAGAATATATAACAAATGATGCATATACTTTATAGCATAAAAAATATACAAATACCATTGGTGAATGCTTAAAGCATTTTTACTAATAGAATATCATCAAAAAGTTTCAAGGCCACTGTCCTAATGTTTCCTACTTTAAACAGTGATTTTAAAAATTCTTCTAATGGGGCTTCCCTGGTGGCGCAGTGGTTGAGAGTCCGCCTGCCAATGCAGGGGACACGGGTTCGTGCCCCGGTCCGGGAGGATCCCACATGCCGCGGAGCGGCTGGGCCCGTGAGCCATGGCCACTGAGCCTGTGCGTCCGGAGCCTGTGCTCCACAATGGGAGAGGCCACAACAGTGAGAGGCCCGCATACCGTAAAAAAAAAAAAGAAAAAAAATAAAATTCTTCTAACGGAAACAAAGCAAAAGAAAATCTTTAAAACAGCAATATCAATTTATTTGAATGTTTTTAATAAACTATTCTGTAGGAGATGATTTTGTGTACTCAAAGCAAACAGTGATATGAAATAAGTCAAAAATTATTTAAATGGATACTGGAAACATGATCAAGTCCAGGTAGCAGTGATCTGAATCAGTCAAAACAGCCAGAATAACCCTGCAATCCAGTTCAGGGTGTCGACTCAGGTTACTATGCCCTTCAAAAACTACTTATTGGCCTCCTAGACTCGATAACAACCCAAACTTGTTGAGAATTTATTCTCCTCAAAAACTATCCCATGCCTTTCTAAAATGCTCCTGAGGCTTCTCGCACTGGTTACATACCACTTATCTGTTTCCAACATCAGACTCGCTATACAAGTTTAAGATACCTTGGAGGCTGAAAAGCCAACACACTGGAAAAAAAATTTTTAAGTGAAACGTTTACCTCAATTATAACTTTGAAATTTGTAACGCCCTGTGGTATTTACAAGCGAAGAATGTTAAATATTGGCAAAATAAAACCCAGTAGACACGATGAGTGTCTCTGTTTCTAGTGATGTGGATTTTCATAGACAGGCCCCTACACCCTACAAATACGAATCGTGGTAGATACATCCCAAAACAAGCTGGTTTACACAATGATCCTTGGGGTCTGTGACAGAAAATCTGTGACAAGGAACAAAGGCGAGCCAGTGCAGATGAAAAACGCCCTGAACAAGAGCTTTTCTTTCTGTTTCCCAAGCAATAAAAACATCAGTAAAAGCCAGTTCCTAGTCTCCAATTCACATCACTACAGGGAAGGACTGAAAGACCACTGCTGGTCCCGAGTCTGAGGATGTGGTATGGACCGGCGGCAGGTACCTAGAGTGACCAGCACCAACTCCAGAACCTTAGAGAAGTTCCAGGCCATCCCTGTGTCAATCAGACTACCCACCAAGGGCCTCAGGGGCCCAGCCTAGGACACCAAGATCTCGACTCCCAACCCTAGGACCTGGACAAGTAAAGGGGTCGAGGAATCCAGGGTTTTCAAAACATGCATTTTGTAGATTCAGTGTTTGCTGATGTTATTTTTTTAACATTGAACCTCTTTGTACAGCATTTTCAAATGACATTCATTGAACTGTTGGTTGTCTTACAAGGTATGTTTTTCTGTTTTTTTCCTATAGGAATTGAATAAATGCAATGCTCCCATATATAAAGCCAAAAGTTACACATTCACCCTGATCTTTGTTTACCAGAATAGAGGATAATATTTTACCTTGAAATAACTTAGCTTTATTTGAAAGCTTTAAAAAGACACAACCCTCAGAAAATTGATAATCCTGATGCAATGAAAATAAATCAATCTTCCAAAAGGCCACCCAATAAGACCATCTAGTCAAATACATAGATGTGTTATATGGGAAAAAAACAACAAGATAATTAGAGGCAAGCAGCAACTGTAACAGACTGATAAAAAAATATCTCCTTGTTTCTAGACAGACTGTTTATTGAACCACCCAGGAGCACCACTGAAACAAGGCTATACAGAAATGAGCACATACAGATCAATATCCACAATATGACACCCATGCAGAAAAAATTCCACTCTGGCTAAAAGACAAAGCTTTGTAGCTATATGCCGTTGGCGTGGAGATAATAATCAGGCTAAAGATATTTACCAAATCAGTAACTGAAATTCATATCTTTAGAAATGCCAGAACCATCCAAAGGGAAGTGGGAACTCAGAAAAGTTCAAAACCATAAGAATAAACAGTGAAGGGAGATGAAAAGAGGATCTTGACCTCTGTAACTTGACAAGACAGAAGCATTTCATTGACATAATTGGGTCCCAATTTGGGGGCAGGGAGTGAAGGAAGTGAGGGCTGTGCAGAGGGTTGGCTACGTGGAGGTGTATGGAGATGTGGGAGTGGGGATGTGTGGGGTACTGAGGAAGAGGGGGTCATGGAAACATGGTGGGGATGTGCGATGAGCTTAGAGGGATGTGGGGGATTTGGGGGGGTTCATCGGGGGTGGGAGGATTGAGGGATATTGTGGTGGGAAGTATGGAGGGCAGGCGGAGGTGTGCGTGGAATGTAGGGGGATGTGGGGAACTCTGGAAGATTACTTGGGTAGTGGTGGGCTGCGGGAGTATTTGGCAAAAATTCAAATTGAACATGTAGATTACTACATTTATGTGAATATTCCCTATTTTAAATAAATCAAGCTGACTTTCCTCATAAATTCATGGAAAGTTGAGATAGCCCAAGTACTTAAGGTCAGGAGCTTTATTGTACATTTGTTTCAGAGCATTTTGGGACCTCAGAGATAGATTACTGAAAATGAAATGAGGATGTCATCACATGTCATCTCTGAAACTACAAAAGACAAGTGACACTAACTTGAAAAGATACATGCAGCCCAATGCTCATAGCAGCATTATTTACAATTGCCAAAATATGGAAGCAACCTAAGTGTCCATCAACAGATGAATGAATAAAGAAGGTGTGGTGTGTATGTATGTGTGTATACACACACACACACACACAAACACACACACACACACAATGTAATACTACATAGCCATAAAAAGAATGAAATGTTGCCATTTGCAGCAACATGTTTGAACCTGGAGGGCATCATGCTAAGTGTAATAAGTCAGGCAGGGAAAGACAAATACTGTGGGATATCACTTACATATGAAATCTAAAAAACACAACAAACTAGTGAATATATAAAAAAGAAGCAGACTCACAGATATAGAGAACAAACTAGTGGTCACCAGTGGAGAGAGGGAATGGGGAGAGGGGCAATATAGGGGTGGAGGGGAAAAAAGGGTTATTATGGGATCATATGAAATCAACTGTGTGAAACTTGAAAATTGTAAAGCACTACAGAATTTAAAGAATCTTTCATTCAATAAAAAAAATAGTTAAGAAAAAAGAAGACAAGTGACAGCCTTATTTCCAGAAGTATGATCTCTCTGCCTGTCCCTTACCAACCAGAGTTCCATGAAATCAAGTATGGACAGGAATTGCAAATTGGAAAAAACACACCAAATACACACATTTCTGTTTCAGTTTCCTGTGTACAGTTTTCTCCTTTTTTTCAAAATCTCCTAGCCATACTTTCTCTATTGCTTTTCTAGCAGATGGCAGGGTGTCTGAATGAATACCATCAATGTTTCAACAAGTATCATACTCCATAAAAATGTGCATAATTTGCTTGACCCTTCTTGGGACTGGTTTCTCACTTCAGGGCGATTTTAATTGCCAGCCCATTTTGAACAATAGGGTCAGCCTTTGACTAAAGCCAAACTTCAGACATAATTTTAGTTTCAGCCTTCTCTTAGTCCCCAAATGAACAGTTATTCTGCACAAATTTCATTTTCTACTCCTCTTTCAGTTCATTTGGCAACATTCAGACCTGCATAGGAGATTTTTTTCCCAGTAAGATGCCTATTGTTCACCTACCCACACAAATACAATATATTCAAAGGTATTATATTACTGAGCTTCTGATTTCAGAGAACTTTATCTCCATGTTCTTACCTCTGAATTGTTAAGGTGACATTTGTGAGTTCCTGAAAACCAGCCATCACTTGAACATTGGTCAATGTCCACCTTCTGAAGATTTATGTCAACTTTCATGACACCCCTTAAAACAGAGAAAGACAAAAAGAACAAATTAATTTGAGCCTTTACAATATCTAACTCTGTATTCTACCCTAGAAATCAGCCAAATCAGCATAAAGGATGCACTAAAATTCTTCAAATTGCCCACCCATATTCATCTAAAGTGTACCAAGTGTAGATACAGACAGAATAGAACAGAATCATAAAGTATTAGTTTTATTAAGTCCGAAAGCAGGGACTTTGTATTGTTCACTGTTTCAGCTCCCTGGATAATGCCTGGCACACAGTAGGTGTTCAATAAATATTTGCTGATTGACTGAACTCCGGACAGTATTACTCTGGACATGGTAGCAAAGTCGACTCTGAAATAACACCTGCTCCCAGTACCCCTTCTATTAAAGTAAATTTTTTTTAAAGCCCTTATTTCTTTCTACTCCTATTTCCCAATGCAGGGCCTGGGATGGGAAGGTTGGGAAAGGGGGTGGGGGAATGAGTTAAGAGGGGAAGACAGTATCAGAAAATAATCATCTCTTTCCTCTGATCTTCTATCACAATGACTTTAAGCAGTTCTTTAGGTCTTCCAGTGTTCCACACTGAACAGATTTGCACCATCCATAGAAGTGCCGTTTAGTGTTTACTCTTTTAAATCTAGAAATAAAAACACTGCATTTCACTTACCCATTTGAGAACGGTCACTAAGAAAGAGAACTCACAAATTCAGAGCCGAAAACAAAATTGCAAAGAAAGCTCCAATTTTACCTAAAATTCCTCCATATTTGCCAACAAATCTTCCTATATTTTCCTAAGATCACTCTCTTCTATTTTTCACCACCACTAGCACCCCTAGCACCAGCAGTAACAGACCTATCTGTCCTACACTGAGCTATCACACCTGGACTTACTTGAAATAAGTATTCTGGGGACTGGCCCTGACGCCCAAAGCTCTACAATGACTTTTTTTCACCAGGTTGAGTAAAGCATAAACACCCCACTAAAACTCACTAAATGTAAAAACACATTTTCAAGGTCCCATGTCCCCAACTTAAACTATTTTCATTATGATATTATTAAATATGTACAAACATAAAGGTGGGCTCAAATTCCTTATATTATAGCTTTTCTAGCTACAAAACACACACAAAATAGCAAAACATGAAAAACTATAAAGCCGACAATTTTTTTTTTAATTAATTTATTTATTTTTGTCTGTGTTGGGTCTTCATTTCTGCACGAGAGCTTTCTCTAGTTGTGGCGAGCGGGGGCCACTCTTCATCGCGGTGCGCGGGCCTCTCACTGTCGCAGCCTCTCTTGTTGCGGAGCACAGGCTCCAGACTAAAGCCAACAATTTTTAAATTTAAAAAATTAATTTAAAAACACCAATGATTATGTTTTGCTGAACTAAATTACCTCTCAGAAAAGAAGTATGGTACCAACTGCTAGTTCAGCAAGCCTGTTTTACCACATGCTATGACTCATTTTT
Organism: Lipotes vexillifer; assembly: GCF_000442215.2. NCBI lineage: Eukaryota > Metazoa > Chordata > Mammalia > Artiodactyla > Lipotidae > Lipotes > Lipotes vexillifer. The sequence continues at coordinate 1,020,624 of NW_006769699.1, read as the reverse complement.
CTCATCTCTTTTCTCCTTTTAAACTACTGTGAAAGCTTCTGACAGAGTCGCTTAATGTCATTTGGGCTTCATCTAGAGTGAATAAATCATTTAATTTTTAAGGCTGCCTCTGTTCTTATTAACCTGTGACAAAGTATGTACTATGTTACCTAGTGCTAACATGCTCAAAAGAGACACAAAAACAAACAGGCACACCAAAACCTCCCATCAGTATTTGGTTATCCAGACAACCCAGAATATGCGTAAGTTCATTTTTCAGAGGATCACTGAAAGGAAGACCCAAAAATTTATCATAAAAACCTTATAAATCCTTCAGAGAAATAGCCCCAGTTTGCAAAATACTACTATTGTGGACCATAATTCCATAAAACAAATACTATTCATGTGATAATTAAATGAATTCCCAAGTGACCTAATGCCTTAACCCAGTTAGCTCTTTCAACAAATATTTATTGTCTGGCATGTGCATATCAAGATAAGAGATGCCATGGAGATGAACCACATAAGTCCTGCCCAAGGAACCCCCAAAGGTTTAAGATGCCTTAAAAAGTATCATAATATTTCATGGAGAACAGATGCTAAATTCTGAGGAATGTGGAAAGTTATCACTTGGGGTAGAACAGGTATTCCACAAACATTGGTTGACTTGCTGTCTTCACCAACCAGGACTTCCCATAAAACTGTGTTCCATATAGGTCATGGCAATCAGGGCAAGCTCACTCTGGGCTCTACTTATGGTCTTTGGAAAATAACATGTTCAGTTTTTCATTCACTCAATAAATTACTTATTGAGCACCTACTATGAGCCAAAATTGTTCTACGTCTCTGAAATACATTAGTAAACAGGAAAAAAACAGTTCCTGCCTTCATAGAGCTTAACTCTAGTGTGGGACAGACAAATAATAAACCAGGGCTATAATAAATAAGTAAATTACACTTCGTATTACAAACTAAAAAGTGCAATGGAGAAAACAGAAACAAAAAGAAACACCTTCAAGGAGGTAAGGATGGCTGGGAGTAGAGGGAGGGTAGGTTAAACTTTTTTTTAACGGGTGGTCAGGGTAAGCCTCACTGAAGTAAGATTTCTAAGTCAATGGTTCAAGGTATAATCACAGCAGATTCGTATTCACACTCTAAGTTACCAGCCATCTTCCTCAGCGACATAAAATTTCCCACTGGACTACCACTATCCACTACATTTTGGTATACTTGAACGGCTTACTAAGAATGTAAGTAGGGTCTTCCCTGGTGGCACAGTGGTTGGGAGTCGCCTGCGGATGCAGGGGACGCGGGCTCGTGCCCCGGTCCGGGAAGATCCCGCATGCCGCAGAGCGGCTCGGCCCGTGAGCCATTGCGGCTGGACCTGCGCGTCCGGAGCCTGTGCCCCGCAAGGGGAGAGGCCACAACAGTGAGAGACCCATGTACAGAAAAAAAAAGAATGTAAGTAGGAAACTAATAAAAATATGTATTTCTGTTTGTTCCACAATCATTAGTAATAATAAGGTCAAGTTTTCCTCCACTATCTTGCTACTCTTTAGGGCAAGATAGTGGAAATCTCCAAATCATCCAGAGCTGGCTCAGGGTCACGGGTTATTTTGGGACTCCAGGAGGATGCAATTACTCTGGCCCCTTGCCTGAGAAACCTGGCTTAAGAATTTGGTATCTTAATGGCTGAGAATTTCCCCCCTTAATGCCAGGTTCCTATACAGGAAACAAAAGGTCACCGCAGACTTGAAACTCAACTCATGAAGCTCTCTGGGCTCAGAGTAAAACCGCCAAAAGTGGGCTTCCCTGGTGGTGCAGTGGTTAAGAATCCACCTGCCAATGCAGGGGACACGGGTTCGAGCCCTGGGCCGGGAAGATCCCACATGCCGCGGGGCAACTAAGCCCGTGCGCCACAACTACTGAGCCTGTGCTCTAGAGCCCACGAGCCACAATTACTGACCCTGCATGCCACAACTACTGAAACCCATGTGCCTAGAGCCCGTGCTCTGCAACAGGAGAGGCCACCGCAATGAGAGGCCCGCACACCGCAACGAAGAGTAGCCCCCGCTCACTGCAACTAGAGAAGGCCCACGCGCAGCAACGAAGACCCAACACAGCAAAAATTAAATAAATAAATTTAAAAATTTTAAAAACCCACCAAATGTAATGAGCCGTGCGTTTAGCAGCTGGAAATCAGCGCTGCCTCTTCTTCATTAGTGCCTGGGCCTCGGTGCCTGGAGACCTGCAAAGCCCTTGGGAAGGCGCCGTGATTTTCTGTGGGGGGTGGGGAAATGGAGGCCTGGGTCATTAAGCGGAAAGAGAATGCTCTCTCGGTTTGGAAAAAGCATTCAGCCACAGCAGCTCAAACATTCAAACGCCGAGGCACACGCGCCGCCAGAACTTGGGCCCGCGGAGAACCCCGCCGCGCCTGCGCCCTGTGTCTCCTGAGCGAGCCCCTCTGAGGCGGAAGTGCTGCTCCCACATCCGGTGAGCAGGCACCGCCGGGAAACTCTGAAGGCGTGGAAGTGGCTGACGTGTGGTGGCTTGAGGACCGGAAGATGAGGGCCAAGAAGAGCCTGGTAAGTGGCCTCCAGAGAATGGTAATATAGCAAATAACATCCCCCAAACCTTTAGGTGCTTAGCTGAGCCGCAGACTAGCATTTTCCTCCACTTCTCTTTCTGACTCCTGAAAGGCAGCAAAAGCACCAAACAGGATTTCTCCTCCAACCAAATTTGGAATTTCCCTGACGTTCTCTCCCCATGAATGGGCTTCCGTCCTTACAGTTATCTGGTAGATAACTTGTTTGTTCTGAAACTCACCCCCCAAATCAAAACAATTGCCAAGTTCCATAGATTCTACTCCCTGCATGCACCTTGACCCTTCCTCCCCATTTCTGCTATTACTGCCTGGTTCAGGTCTTCATCTCTCAGAGAGCTAAAAAATTTTTATAATAGTTTACTAATTTGGTCCTGTCTGGCATTGCTGCAGGTGAAGATCTCAGTTTGTAGGCCCTCACGTTTATACGGTTTAGGGTCCTTCTTTAAGAAACAAATACAAAACTATGAATATACATTTTTATCACAATATGACCGTTGGCCCTACATGCTTATGTTACAAGTGCTGGTTGGGTAGTAAGATCATTACCAGATCATTACCAGAAGGCATTTCTATACCAGAACTTAGCTATAGACAGAAGTGACTACAGACTACTTTAATATATATTACTAAATAATCGAGAACTTCCCCTTAACCAATTTCCAGTAATGCCCACAGCCTAGAGAAAATGTAATGGAGGCAAGTTATAGTAGAAAGAGACTATTCAATTGTATCTTCCTTTTGCAAATTTTACAGAAAACAATTGACCACAAAATTCGTTGTTAGTGCCTATTCCAGGGCTTTAGAAAATTCCCATGCAAGCAAGGAGCTGTAGAGCTTAAGCATAAAACACTTAATCTTTGAAACTTGTAAATATGATCCTCACAATTCCCTGCTTAAAATCAATATTTCCCACTCTCCTGAAGAATGAAATCCAAGCTCCTTGCTATAACATTATATTCAGGCCCCTCCTACTTACAACTTCTCCACCCACTCACTTGCATACATTCTTTGTTCCAGACAATTCAGAATTACATGTGGGGTCCTAAATAATTCATGCTATCTCAAAAAATCATTCTTTTATAGATACCTTTATATCTGAAGTTCCTTTGCCTCACTTGTGCTTTACCTGTCATAGCTCCTACCTGGCTCCTTTTTAAAGCCTTCTGTGAACTCCAAGTCTCATTTAGAAACTGCTTCTCTCTTCTCCCCATAATACACTGTGCTTACCTTCTTCATATCATTAGCACCTTTTATTATAATATTGGATTTTTAATGATCTGTTTTTCCCACCAGACTAAAATTTCCATAGCCCATGTCTTTGTAATATTTTCCCTCAGCTCCTAAATCAGCGCCCACCCCGCCAAAATTAACCTTGAAAAATTGCAGATGCTAGAGAGATGTGAATAGTAGCTAAAATAACCATGACCAGAGAGAGAGAGAGAGCACGTGCACGTGCGAAAACCCAAGTAACATAAAACTATCATGGACTGCTATGGGTGAATGAATGGAAAGAAAAACTGGATATGTTGAAGGAACGTTTTGAAATTCTCCTTTTGTTTCTTCACCACGTTACCTTGGGCCATAATTTTCCTTCTTCATCGCTACAGAAATTGACAGTAACAACCCATTAGTCAATTTTGATGGGGAATCAGGGCAGAGGTTCTGCCAAAATAAAGAGTTGATAAAAACAGATGCTGTTAGACCAGCTGCCATCAGTCATTTCCTCCAAACAATAGATAACCAGAACAGGACCTGGTGCCTAGCAGGGGGTTGCTTACATAACAGAAGCCTAAAACGTATGGCACTGGCTTTGGGCCCAGGCAGAGGCAGAAGCTAGAAGGGCCTCAAAGAAATGGTTAATAAAAGTGGGAATATGTTGGTGAGTCTTAAACGACAGTGTAGAAATGATACTGGAGACAGAAGAAAAAGCAACCATTGGTACATAATAGTTGGAAAGTTTGGCAACACTGTCACCTGTAAACCAATGAACTTGTGGTTATGTCTAAGGAAGTTTCTAGGTAAAATGCAGAGAATACTACCTGGCTTTTTCTAGCTGACTGTGATACAAAACAAAGAGAAAGCCATGAACTAAAGAAAGAGTTGCTTAGTCTTGTTTTGTTTTTGGCTTTTAAAATTTTTTAATTGTGGTAAAATATATATAACAAAATATACCATCTTAACCATTTTTAAATGTACAGTTTAGTAGTGTTAAGTACTTCATATTGTTACGCAGTCAATCTCCAGACTTCTTTTCATCTTGCAAAACTACAACTCTATACCCATTAAACAACAATTTCCCATCCCCCTCCTCTGCCCAGCCCCTATATTCGAACCACAATTCTAACTTCTATCTGTAAGTATTTGACGGCTTTAGGCGTCTCATGAGTGGAATCATACAATACGTGTCTTTTTTGTGGCTGGCTTATTTCACTTTGTATAATGTCCTCAGGTTTCATCCATGTTGTATCATGTGTCAGAATTTCTTTCCTTTTTAATGGAATAATATTGCATTGTATGTATATACTGTATTTTGTTTATTCATTCATTTGTTGATAGACACTGAGTTGCTTCCATCTTTTGGGTATTGTGAATAATGCTGTTGTGGAGTTGCTTAGTTTTGGGATGAAATTTAGAGGAAATATTAGAGTCAGGATTTGGATATAAAACTGTTGCACATCCCCTGTCTATTCTAGCAAAAGATTCTCAGAATATGAAATGGCTTCAGAGCAAAGAACCACCTCGGGGTGGGTCTGGAAAATCCTTTGTTAAGACTTAAGAAAGGTCTAAGGCAGTGTTTCATAGAGGCTCTCAGCTAGACTAAAGGACTTCTGATGGTCTTATGGGTATGCCTCATAGACCCTCACTGACAAATCCCCATGGGGATTCTAAGATTCTCAAGGCATTATTAGCACAGTAACCACAGGACCCAAGATAGAAAACTTCCTGTCTTAAAGAGATTTGTAAATGTGACTTCTGTCTAATAGAATGAAATTCAGTAAGATTCATATGAAACCTACATTTTTCAGTGAATAGCATAGGTAGGAGCACTATCATCTTGAATTAAAAAGAAAAGAGATAGTGCAAAATTTTAAAAGACACTTTCCCCACCCCCACCCTTCTATGGGCAAGAGGCAGGCTGAGAAGGCCAATCAGTTGCAAATATAGTCAGTTTCTTAGGGAAAAGGAAGGGTAGCTCAGAGGACAGAATCAAGAGGCCAGAGGGTAAAGCCAGGACCTTCAGAGAATTTTCCCAGCAGGACTGGTCCTAATCAAGAAATTGGCAATATGTGTTGAAATGAATTTCAGAATTGCTATAGACTAGTAACTGCTATGTGTATCCTGTTCCCCTGCTTTTTCAACTGAAGTGTTATTGTAATTGTCCTATCTCTTTATCACATGTGTATGTTTCAGGGATACTGGGGGCAGGGGACAGATAATGTTTCTTTACAGGTCTTTAAATTGAGAGATACTATACTTGAATTATACACATAGCACTCATGCTCATCTGGGTCTCATTCAGTTGGTCTCATTCAGTTGGCTAAGCCTTGACTTCAAGACAATATCACAGTGAGATAAGACTTTGGGGGTGGGAGACTTGAGAGGAGTAAGTGTATTCTGCAGATAAGAAGCCCTACTACCCTACTACCCTGCTGGAAGTAAATGCAAGGTGCCAGGTGGAGTAAATTTGGAGAAAGGTGGAGAAAGAGTTTACTGAGCAGTGCCCATGCATCCCCCAGCTATTCCAAGCTTTGCAGCCCAGTTGCCAGATATATGAATGAAGAAGCCACCTTAGAAGTGGGTCTTCCAGCCCCGGCCATGCCAGCTGACACTGCATACACTAGAAACAAACCACTCAGCCAAGCCCTTCCCAGATCTGTGATCCACAGAACTGTGAGAAAAATGCTTGTTTTATGCCCCTAGGTTTTTCAGTAATTTGTTAAGCAGAAATAGGTAACTGGAACATCTAACCAATATAGACACTGTATATGCGGAAAAGATACAGTGGATTTAGAGGATATAGCTACCAAGGGCATATATGCTGCCAAGGGCACGTGTGTGTGCTTGTGTGTATGTGTGTATATTTATCAACAATTGACATAAGAAAGAAATAATTGTTGGAAATTCTGACATACCTCTGAGAAACTGATAGATTGAACAGAAAGAAGCAATTAGCAAATATCTCAACAGTACAATTAAGCTGTAGACTTAAGCTATTTAGGCATATATAGAGCTCTTCATGTGACAAATCACTTTTTGTTTTAACATGCACAGAATATTTACTGAATATTTACCAAAAATAAACCAGAGATAATATTTCAAAGGGAACCTCAGATTCCAAAGGATCAGTGTCATACAAACTATGTCCTTTAGTCATAATGCATTAAATTATAAATTAAGTTTCTTAAAAGGATAGCTTAAATACACCTCACATGTTTGGAAAATTAAAACAAATTCCTAAATAACCCTTAGGTTGAAAAAGAAAATTAATGAATACTTAGATTTGAATGTCAGTGAATACACTACAAGTAAAAAAAATTCTGGAACAAGGGTTAGAGAAATGACTGAACCTAGGGCTGGGGCAGGGAAAATGCAAGGTACACTTAAAGCATCGTTTTCAGAAAATAAGAACGAGGGCATGTCAAAAAGACACACAAGCCAACTTAAAAGAGTTCCCAATTGTCGAAGCTGGAGTAGTTTGAGCAATGAAATAAATAATGATAATATCGGATTCAACCCCCAAAATAAATATCCATAAGTCCATACTCATATGAATAAATGATTAAGTTAATAAATGAGGAAGAAGACAGAACTCTTTGTTACAAAAGAATTCCAACTCATACATTTAGAAGGAATGAGGGAAATAGAAAATCATCATTAGAATACCACATTAATAATTGTTGCAGGCAAGACCTGCTGATAAATCCTAAAATTAGTGGGAAAAACATTAAGAAGAAACAGGATATTTGAATAAGCTCAAATCATCTCCCCCAAAACATTTATTCATTACTGTAGTGGTTTTAACATATATCCACAATTCTTTGATACTCCTCCCTCCAGGAAGAAATGAATTCACCTTCCCTTAGAGTGTGAGCTTAACTTAGTGATTCACTTAGAATAAAATACGGAAAGGGAAAAATAGTAACTAGAATGGAGAAACCTGGCAAACACCCCACGAACCAAGTGACCAAGGTTAACATCACCAGTAATAAGACATATCGATACTGTGTACTCTGTGGTATGATGCAATGAGAAGAGCATTTCCCCTCTATTGTATTCTTCCCAAAAGTCCATAACCTCAGTCTTATCATGAGAAAGCATCAGACAAATCCAAATAGAGGGATATTCAACAAAATACCTTAGCAGCACTCTTCAAAAGTGTCAACTGATAGTTAATAACATAAGAGAGTATTGTTTAAAGGCAAGGAAAGACAGAGACTGTCACAGATTGGAGGAGACTAAGGAAATATGAAAAACAAATGATATATTAGTTTGCTAGGGCTGCCATAACAAAGTACCCAGACTGGGTGGTTTAAACAACAGAAACGTATTTTCTCATAATTCTGGAATCTAAAAGTCCAAGGTCAAGGCATCAGTAGGGTTGGTTTCTTCTGAGACCTCTCTCCTTGGCTTGTAGATGGCCATCTTCTCTCTGTGTCTTCACATGGTCTTCCCTGTGTGTGTTCCTGTGCCCTAATTTCTTCTTATGAAAACCCAAGTCATATTGGATTAGGGTCCATCTTAATGACCTCATTTTAACTTAATTACCTCTTTAAAGATACTGTCTCAAAATACTGTCACATTCTGAGGTACTGAGGGTTAGGAGTTCCACATACAAATTTTGGGGAAACATAATTCAGCCCATAAGATATGGTATTCTATTTTGGATCCTGGAAGAGAAACAGAGCATTAGTGGAAAAACTGAGGAAATCTGAATAAAATCTGTAGCTTAGTTAACAGTGTTGTACTAATATTAGTTTCTTAGTTTTAATAATTTTATGTAAGATGTTAATGTTATAGGAAGCTGGGTGAAGGGTATATGGAAACTTTCTGTATTGTCTTTGCTAATCTTCTGAAAGTCTGAAAGTATTTCAAAATAGTCTAAAAATTTTTAATTATAAAAAAACTAAATTTCTTTGGAAAGATAAATAAGGGAGACTCAAGAATTAAAGAGAAAATATGCAAGTAAACAGGAAATAGGCAAATAAACTACACAATGAATAGATACAAAGGAATGTTTTTAAAAGCTATTATTATTTAAAAAACAATATATGATTAATTATTTTGTAACAAACTTTTAAAAACTAGAGGAAATGAAAAAAATGGATAAATTGATAGAAAATATACAATGCCAGATTTGCCACAAAGGGAATATAAAACTTGAATACAACCATAAGCATAGAGAGTTTTAAATCATTCACTTCCCAGAAAAGCTTCAGGCCTACGAACATGGTTTTGTATATGAATTCTACCAAACTTTTAAGGAAAAGTTCTTTTATTTTTACAAGTTCTTAAAACCAATAAAACCCAAAATTATCCAATTTATTTTATGATTTTGATTCCAAGCCACATGAGGACAATATATTTTTAAAAAGTCCCATTTTAACTCTGCATATAGATCCAAGAATCCTAAAGGAAATCTTGGCTAAGCAAATATTAAAATATATTAAAATAATTATACATTATGATCCACTGGAGTATATCTCAAGAATAAAAGGATGTTTTAACATCAGAAAGTATATCAATGAAATTCACAGCAATAATAGAAGAAATTAGAAAAATTATATGATTGTTTTAATCAATGTAAAAAGGCATTTTACAAAGTTCCAACACCTAATTTTTTTTAATGGTATACTAGAAATTGAAGGATACTCTTAACTTGGTAAAACTTGCCTCTATCAACCCTATACTTAAAGGAAGAACTTTTTCTTTAAGATGTTCCCTTTAAGTCAAAAATATTTACTATCACCGATGCCATTTAACAGTTACTGAAAGTCACTAATTCTGTAAGAAAAAAAAGAAATGAGATATGAAGAGATTAAACTGTCATTATTTGTAGATGATATGACTGTTTATCAATAAAATCAACAGACAAATATGAGAATAAGAAAGTTCAGCAG
>NW_006769699.1:1004963-1010912 GCF_000442215.2 Lipotes vexillifer | reverse complement strand
AGCAGGGTTGATGGATACCAGATCAATGTACAAAAATCAATAGCATTTCTCTACACCAACAATCTCCAACAAAAGTTATAACTAAAAAGATGCCATTTAAAATAGCAGCAGAACCCATAAATTCTCTAGAAGTTAACTTAATCAAGAATACACAAAACCTTTATGGAGAAATTTTGAAGCTCTATTGAAGAACAAAACAGATGATCTGAATAAACGGAGAGACATCACATGCTCTGAAAGGGAATAATTTACTGTATTAAAAATGTCAATTCTCATCAAATGGAGCTATAAATTTAATGCAGAACCAATCAAAATTCTATATAGATTTTTTTTTAGAAACTTGATAGCTTACTTTAAGTAGAAAAATAAAAGTCAGCTGTGAAAAGGGGAAAGAGGTAGGCTTTGCCTAAGCAAATATTGAGACATACTACCCAACCACAGCAATGAAACATAATAGTATTGACCAGAAAACAGACATGGGAAACAGTGGAACAAAACAGAGAGCTCAGAGACATACACATGCATATAAGGCACTTATTTGTATGATAAAGGCTGATAATGTTGGGAACCTGGCTCACTAAATGGATAAAAATAATAACTGGATCCCTACCCAATATCATATACCAAGGTGAACTCCCAATGTTAAAGACCTGACTGTGAAAGGTAAAACTTTAATGGTAGTAGTTGATTATAAGAGAATATTTTTGTGGCAAAGCATTGAAAGACTTCTTAAAATGAAATCCAAAAGCATAAACTGTAAGGCAAAATTTTGACTAAGTAGCATCAGAAATTTTTAAAAATTCCATTCAAGGGGAGATATTATGGGCAAAGTTATCTGAAAGATGACAGATTGGGTGATATTGCAGTGTCTAAAATTGACAAGGAAATAATATCTAGAATACAGCAGGATCTCTTGCAGCGAAACAGAAATATAGGAATCACAATAGGAAATGGGCAAAGGCTATAAACAAGCAGTTTACAGAAAAGTAAACCCAACAGGCTTACACACACATGAAGAGATGCTTAAGCTAATTAGTAGTCAGAGAAAGGCAAAGTAAAACAATAGTGAGATATCACTTTACATTCATTAAAATGGCAAAAAATTAGAAAGCTGTATGATGCCAAGTGTTGGCAGGAAAGTGAGGCTATAGGAGCCCCTATGCCCTGCTGGTGGATATGTAGACTGATGCAGCCTGTCTAGAGAGCAATCTTGCAATATTTTGTAAAATGACATTTACCCGTCCCTGTGACCCAGAAATCCTGCAATTCAGTTTATCTTTCAAGGAAATTCTCATGCAGGTCCATAAAGGGGCATATAAGCTTACCATAGTGTCATTGTAATGGCAAGGAACTGAAGACAATCTGGGTGTCCATCCCTAGAAATGGACAATTTCTACATGCTATTTAGCAGTAGAGTCCTAGGCATCAATAGGGAAATGGACTGGTTGTATACATAGCAGCAAGAAGAGATTCTTAAAACAGAATTGTATAAATAAAAAATAAGCAGAATAGGGCTTCCCTGGTGGCGCAGTGCTTGAGAGTCCGCCTGCCGATGCAGGAGACGCGGGTTCGTGCCCCGTTTCGGGAAGATCCCACATGCCGCGGAGCGGCTGGGCCCGTGAGCCATGGCCACTGAGCCTGCGCATCCGGAGCCTGTGCTCCGCAAATGGGAGAGGCCACAACAGTGAGAGGCCCGCATAACGCAAGAAAAAAAAAAAAAATCAGAATAATGAGAAATATAGCAATTATTTAACTGAAATGATTTGCACACAAATAGCACATGAACAGAAGAGCACACTTCACAGGTTAGTTGCTAGTGGGGTAGGATCAAGGAAAAGAGACTTTTTTTTTTTTAAGGGGCGAAGAGCGATTTCCTTTCTGTTTCTTATAACTGTAGAAGACTGTAGATTCATGTTTCAATCATCTTTGTGTAACTTCCTCACTTGGGGCCTCTCATCCTCAGAAAACACTGCTCACAAAAACATCTCTATCATTTAGCTCAAACCCGTAACTACAAGAAGTACAGAAGAACCAAGAACACAGTCTGATTCCCTCTAGATTATCTTGAAGAATTTGACAACAGTCTGTCTTAAAGCAAGAAAATGTTCTCCCACACTACTTTGCAGCTGCCATGTCCAGAGAAGCTTGCCAAAGCTTTACATAGTGACAAATGTCTTCCTCTGTCTGACTTCTTGTTCTTGGAAGGCATTTTGGCAATCAGGTCACACCTTCCTGGGCAAGATCTGTGTATTTTGTGTGGGGAAAATAACTCAAGTTTGATTTCTAAAAAGAGAGAGAACCAATAAATATGAAGTAAGGTCAATCAGAACATCAGTTCTCCATCCACAAGTATACAATCTTTGGGGCTCTTGAAGGTGATCCTTTTTCAAAGTTAAGTGCAGCACATATCTTAAAAGTGCTAGGGTTTAAAGTTTGATAATAGATGATTGTCCCCCTGAAAAATATATTTTGAGTTTGCTGCTTTTGCAAAAGTAGCTGACTAATGTCTCATTTTATGGTTTTCCTTCACTGCAATAATTTTGAGCTACATTCTATTTCAATTTTAAATGAAGAGAGGACAGTTTATTTTATCAAACACATCCACAGTGTTCTTTATTATCACCTCTTTGAATATGACCATTTCTAAATGGGGTGGAAAATCCCTTATCAGGGAACCCACTACAAAGAGATCACCTGTCTTGACTCGTTCTATTCAAATAACACTTCTATAAAAGAGCAAGTATTTTTCTTGATTTATAGATGAGGAAAATAAGGTTCAGAAAAGTTATATAATATGTCCAAAGACATACTTTTTTTAATTGCTAGGGGAGAAAAAATAAGAAGAAAGTATATTCTGTCAGAGAAAATAAATGTCTGATGTGGACACTAACCTGTCTTAAAATATAACGATTTTCTACCTTGAGTTTCCTGGTGATTTCATTGAAGTCAGTTATGCTTGGCTACAATAGCTAAGTGAAAATAATCATTTTTGTTAGTAATTTTTAAAATCATTAAATTTCTTTTTTCTGTTGGTTCTTATTCATATAGCTCTTCAAGTCAAATTACCCATCTGACAATCTGCACAGTTTTTTATTCTAAATGACTTCTTTGTAGACCCTAATATTTTATACAAAAGGTACAAGTTAGCCATTCATAGTAACTTTTCAGAGAAAGATATATAGCTTGTGCCAATGAATTCTTCTGATTTAGAAATAATAACAGTAAGCAAGGCTATAAAGTAAATTTAAAATGTTCCCATTGGAATTTAAATTAAAGTACTTTGGTTAGATACCCAAGATATGAACTAAATATAGGGATGTACTTGTATGCTTAGAACCCTATGTTTTATCATTTATTGGGTACTCATTGTGTGTCACACACTACGCTATATACCCTTAAAACACCCTCACTGAACTGTTATGTGACTGATATTATTCTCCCCAATTTATATTACAACTATATATGGTCAGTATCATTCTCCTAAATAATAGTTGAGAAATTTGGGACACAAAGAAGTGAAATAGCATACCTAAGGACACACACCTAATAAGTAAAATAACGGAGTATGATGTCCATAACTTGGGTATAAGGGTAAGGAGACTGGTCAGAAGACCTAAGTTTGAGTTCTTGTTCCAGTTGGTGAGTTGAGCATGTTTCTCCACCTCGTCCCTCCACTTTAATGGCAGTAAATAAATACAAGAGGGAATGAGAAGAAGTAGTTGACCAGAGATTTGACATAATTCTCCAGCATCATACTGATGATAAGCCAGAGTGGTGGCAGCTAAGCCCAGGACATGCTCAGAAGAAGGCTGGAACAGAGGTGGAAACTATTCTTTAAGCAGAGTTTCCAGAAAGATTTTAAGCTCAAAGTCAACAGATATCAAGAGTGGAAGTAGAAAATGAGGCAGACATCAAGGTGATGAGTTGAAGGATTTCCTTCTAAACAGTTACACGAGTTGGCATATCCTCTCCTTGCGTGCAGTGATGACATTTATTCCCAAGCTAAAAACCAAGATCTATTCTGTAAAGAGATTGAAAGAAATGTCTGGAAAGAACTAAAACTTCTAAATGGTTATAGTTCTCCCAGAGTAAATGTCTAGGGTGAGCCAAAAACTGCCAGCTTCCTTCTCAGGCATCCTAAAATGAATGTTGAAAGCCTGACAGTCAAGGGGAGGTCTGCTGAGGAACTAGGCCTACTCATCTGCCATGGGAATCCATGCCATCTAGCTATATATGTTTACTTAGCCCTTCAGTCATAAAATTGATTGCTAATAAGGATCATATTTGAGATGAACTGGTAGCATAAAGGAGAAGAACTGGTATGAACAAGCAAAATAACTGAACCTGGAACAAACAGCAATAATTCAGGGAACAGAAGACAATTCAATAGATATTTTAATTAATATCTCAAAGAGATTTAAGAAAATGAACATACAATTATGAAAAAGAAATAATCAGAGCAAGAATGAGTTCATGGAAAGTAAAAGTGATTGCTAAATGAAAACTAATTTAATTTTTCAAAAAGGTAGAAAAAATAAAATCTTCTAGAAAGTAAAGTAAAAAGAAAGAGAGATGAAAAATGAGAGAAGAGCTAAGAAATACAGGGATCAATCCAGAAAGCTGAATACCTAACTATAGGAGTTCCAGAAAGAGAAAATGCATAGCAGAGCATAGTTTTAAGCCATCATAAAAGAAGATTACTGAGTGGAAAAGTCTAAAAGGGCCAACTAAGTGATGAGGTTAATGAATAAAAAGAATCACATCTAAGCACATCATCATGAACATTCAGAACCCCACGGAAAAAGAAAAGACCTTAAGAGTTTCCGTGAGGAGAAAAGATTACCTACAAAGGTATAATAAATCAGGTTAATATCAAAATTTTCACCAGCAACAATGAATGCTAAAAACAATATAACAATGTCTTTAAAATTCTGAGGGCAAAATGACTTTGAACCTATAATTCTATATACAGACAAACCATCAATCATACATGAAGACAAAGACATTTACCTTCCACAGATTCTTTCTGAAAAAGTACTTGAAATTGTGTTTTAGGGGGTGGGAAAAAAAGAAGAATTCTTGAAATAAGAGGACCAGCACCCAACACACAGTTGGATCCAAAATTTCAATAATTTGAAAATATTTCCATGATAGTTATTCTGCAGAAGACCTAAAGCAATTTGTACAAATTATGGGACTCCAAGAAAGAAGCATGTCTTCAACAAAAATGTAAATTTTCTTTAACAAATGATCGATTAAGAAGTTGGATGATCTTAGAAATAAAACATAGGGTTTCTTTTTATTTCTTTAACGTGAAAAGAAAAGCAATTGGCAGCTGCATGGAGGGAAAATAGGTGAAAGGTCTCCATGCAGACATGCACAAACTAAAGGTAACATGGTTTTGTGCAACTGATCTAAAAAAAAGGGGAGAGATAATCCATTGGTCTTTGAAATTTGGAACATTCTAAAAATGGCATAGATTCAGATATTCAGATTTTAATTTTTAGAAGCAACTAATGGACAAAACACAAGTGGGTTTTGGGGTTTTTTTTTTACTGCAGTGACAGACTGAAAATGTTACCATCTTGAATTACCTAAAAATATTGGAATAGGAGTAGGAGCGTAAAGAAAGAAAAGAATAGAAGATACTATTTTAAATTGATGGATATAAAAGTCAAGGTAACCAATAGAAAAATTTTAAATATAATTAATAAAACAATGGAGAGAGTAGAGAGGAAAAGTGAAATATAAAGAAGCTAAGTTTCACATTTGTCGTATCAGAGAAGCTAATGGTGATGATTTTACTCCCCAGAATTCATAATCCCAATTTTCCATTGATAATGCTCTTCATTAGAGATGTACTTTTTTTTTTTTTTTTTTTTTTTTTAACATCTTTATTGGGGTATAATTGCTTTACAATGGTGTGTTAGTTTCTGCTTTATAACAGAG
>NW_006769699.1:987069-1004920 GCF_000442215.2 Lipotes vexillifer | reverse complement strand
TTGAGGTACGTGGGCCTCTCACTGCTGTGGCCTCCCCATTGCGGAGCACAGGCTCAGCGGCCATGGCTCACGGGCCCAGCCTCTCCATGGCATGTGGGATCTTCCCAGACCGGGGCACGAACCCATGTCCCCTGCATCGGCAGGTGGACTCTCAACCACTGCGCCACCAGGGAAGCCCTAGAGATGTACTTCTGCCTATACTTCCTTTCCTATGATGCAAAGTCTGCTTCCTCCAAATTCATGTCCAAATGTTTGTGGTGACCCTTCTGGCTTTTCCAGTCTCACTTCTGTATCTTGTGCCTCTCACTGGCAGTTTCTGAGGCAGCCCCTAACCTGACATCTTAGTCCTCACCATAAAAGACAACAGAGTGAGGCGGGAAATGCCAAACGACAAGACCTGCCAGCCACAAGCTTGAGAGAGGTAGAGGACCCACTGCATGTCTTCTCAGGCATGCTGGTGAGGGAGAAAAGTGCTTTGCCCCTGAGTTTGCCTGCTGCGCCTCTGCCTTTAGTCTCCTGCTGTTAGTGTTTGGAAAGAGTTTCACCGTACAGGTTTAAGCCAGGGAGCAAGAAAAGCACCCAGCTGATTTTTGCAAGAAATTCTACATTTTCAATCTCTACCTCCCTTACCACTCAACTCTTTCAGTGTATTCATTCACAGCCAAGAATGGAGCAGCTGTTAATAGCTTCTTTGACTGAAATCTCATCAGAGAAGCTGGAAAGCCCAAGCTCTCAGAGCTAAGGGAGGCACTGGGCAGGAAGGCCAAGACAGAAAGAAGGAGGAAAGAAAAATGGAAAGTAAAGAAAACGAAAATACATCCACAATTTACATAGTACTACAGGGCTAGAAATTTGTAAAGCCCTTAACATGTTTCTATATTTTAACCACTTACTGAGTACCTTCTACATCCCTTACTCTCATTTTCTATGTCAACCCCCATCTCACTACATTCCAGCAACATTGACTTTCTTTCTGCTTTTAGCGCATTTGAAACTCATTCCTATCTCAAGGCCTTTGTTCTTGATGTTCCCTATCTCAAGCATGATTCCTAAGCTTAAGCTTGTTTCATGGCTGTATCCTCATCCTTCATTTCTTAACTCAGAGTCACATCTTCAGAGAGGTTTTCCTTAATCACCCTATTTACTGCAACACGCCTTACCTCTCAGCCTTTCTTTACCACATTATCATATTTATTTTCTTATAGCATTTGTTTGTATCAAGAATTATATTTATCTTGCTTGTTTGTCATCTCTGTCCCCCCACCCACCAAAAAAATCCACAGGTACAGGGATTTTTATCTGTCATTTTCACTATTATATCCTCAGTACCCATACTCCTAGCCAGGCGCATGTTATATACGTTATTTTTTTATTTTACTTTTATTTTTATTTTATTTATTTATTTTTTTGCGGTACGTGGGCCTCTCACTGCCGTGGCCTCTCCCGTTGCGGAGCACAGGCTCCAGACACGCAGGCTCAGCGGCCATGGCTCACGGGCCCAGCCGCTCCACGGCATGTGGGATCTTCCCGGACCGGTGCACGAACCCGTGTCCCCTGCATCAGCAGGCGGACTCTCAACCACTGTGCCACCAGGGAAGCCCACGTTATTTTTTTA
Source organism: Lipotes vexillifer (assembly GCF_000442215.2). Classification (NCBI taxonomy): domain Eukaryota; kingdom Metazoa; phylum Chordata; class Mammalia; order Artiodactyla; family Lipotidae; genus Lipotes; species Lipotes vexillifer. The sequence goes on along the minus strand of NW_006769699.1, from coordinate 1,003,305 downwards.
AATAACACATTCCATACATTATGTTAAGCTCTTTACATAGGTAAGATTGTTTACTCTTTACAGTGTAATCTGTACTCTTTGCAGATAAAGAAATTAAGTCACAGAAGGAAATAACTTGCCCAATATCACACAGTAAGTGAAAGTGAAAGCTCATAGATTCAAATCTAGGTTTATAATCCTAAAACCCTTCTTCTTAGACACTATTCCATACTTCCTGAAATATGCAAGGCACTTTCAAGAGGCAGTGAATATGTGGTCCTTGCATTTGAAGGACCTGTAGAACTGGTTGGGGAAATAGGATGTTTACATAAAGAGACAAATTATAACAAGAGGCAGCTGCTCTCATGATAGTCTTTGTGATCCCCCTGCCTTCATAACCTACTAGTCATTCTGCCCCTGCCAGTAGGGTCATGGCCGGCAGCCAAAGTTTTTGGACGACTACAGCTGAAGCTGCCGAGTATTTACAACTCTTAATTCTTACTCTTAAAATCGTTTAAAAGGAATTTTATGTGTTTCAAGCTTATCAGATACTGTTTAATTTTTCCCAAGTTTGTGTTTAAGGACCAGCTCCTTGTGAATTATGAAGACTTTGGTTTTTGTTTTGTTTTGTTTTGTTTTGAAATTTATTTTTATTTATTTTTGGCTGCGTTGGGTCTTCGTTGCTGCACACGGGCTTTCTCTAGTTGCGGCGAGCGGGTCTAAGTTGCAGTGCACGGGCTTCTCATTGCAGTGGCTTCTCTTGTTGTGGAGCACGGGCTCTAGGCGTGCTGGTTTCAGTAGCTGTGGCACACGAGCTCAGTAGTTGTGGCACACGGGCTTAGTTGCTAGGCGGCATGTGGGATCTTCCCGGACCAAGGCTCGAACCTGTGTCCCCTGCATTGGCAGGTGGCTTCTTAACCACTGCGCCACCAGGGAAGCTCCAAGACTTTGTTTTTGATACAGACTTCTGAAGCTGTCCCCACATGTCTCCTTCACAGGGTCTGGAAGGGCCTAGGAATGTACTATCAGGCTTTTCAGGTGATCCTGATACCCAGCCAAGTTTGGAATCCATGAATAATGACCGTAGATTAACGTTTACTTGATGACTCAGGGTCTTTTTATCTGTGCCTGTTATTAAACTACAAGTTCACTGCAGCCATAGCCAGTGCAAGTGATGGTCACCACTTCCCTGGGTCTCAATTTCCTCATGTGTAAAAGTAAAAATAAGTTGGATTACATGATCTCTAAAATCCTTTTTACTTCTAAAATTCTAATTCTTCAAAAAGGAGCTTTCCCAGGATGTTTACTAGAACATTGTTTCTTTCAAGAATGCCCCAGTTGTTATTTGCTTCTTAAAAAAGTGTTAAGACAAATAGATTTCTAAATAACTTTCAGAGGGCTGTAATATGAGGGCCTTCCCATAAATCTAATTATTAAGTTAGTACCTGAAACAGCTTTCTCAAGTGTGCCTTATCCAGATAAACAGTAATCTTCATCTTTCTCTTCATGAGCTTTGGTCTCATCTCTTAACATTCACAACATCATCTCTCATTTCTCTGTAATCAACACAATATACAGCAGCACGCTCCTCGTTTCTTGCCCCTGAAGCTCACATGTACTACATGTTTATGGATGGCACAGGAGGAAGTAGGCATGCATCAGTTTGTGCTATGGTAATTTGTAAAGCCTAAACATTCTTTTCCATCATGTAGCCATTGTTATTTTTTAAGGTTTCTTCTGACAGGATTCTAAACATTAGTAATGTTAAAAACTGTCTTTAAACATGTTAAAGCCTTAAATAATGTCTATATAATATGTCATTTTAATTATTTCTTCTAGGAAATTTCATTTATAATATGTTCAAATTATGAACAGCTTCTAGTTGAATCCATAAAGGTAAAGTGGCAAACAGAGCATTTTAGGGAATTCCCTGGTGGTCCAGCTGTTAGGATCCGAGCTTCCACTGCAGGGGGCCTGGGTTGGATCCCTGGTCGGGGAACTAAGATCCTGCAAGCCATGCAGCGCAGCCAAAAAAAAAAATCATTAAAAAAACCAGAGCATTTTAAGAATATATATTGTAAGGTATTAATATTCCTTTAATGGGATAAGCTCTGCAACAGCCTGTTTATAGCTTTGACTTCCTGAGATAAAGTTCTGAAATGTAAGCACAGTCAGCCTATCTTTATAATGATTAAACTTCAGGAACTTGATTCCTCACTACTTGCTAGAAAAGAATAATTCAGTTTCATCAGAACTATGAAAGTGCTCAGTGGTAAACAGAGCTTCATGAAAAAGTAAAACACTATTCCACAGCATCATAGATTGCTAACTGTTTTTCATTGTTTCATTCATCTCCATTTGTTCCCTGTCCACACTCCTCTCTATCCCCTACTTTTTCCCTGTCTCCTCTCTTTGTCCCCACAGAGGTTCACACACAAACACACACACACACACACACATTTTCTTTTCCAAATGCATCCTTTAATGGGAAATCTTAAATATGAGACATTTAGCTATATAAGTAGCAAATCCATGCTTAGCAACAAGTTCTGGAAATAATTTGGCCAGATGTTCTTTTTGAGCCTTAATGACATCTAAATGTGAATTAATATTCCATCGATTCATCAAAATTTTCCAGTTCTCATTCATGTCAGATTCTATATATGCAGTGATCTTATGTTCCAGACAAACAGAAATGTGATCTGACAAACTCACACACACACACACACACACACACACACACACAGAGATACATATAGAACTCTTGAAATAGGATAGCCACAGAATAGCATTTTTATGTGTTCCCTCTACACCAGCTGCTTTCAACCAGAGACATTTTTACCCCTTAGGTGATACTTGGCAATGTTTGTAGACATTTTTGATTGTCACACTGGGCAGGGAGGTTGCTACTGGCATCCTGTGGGTAGAGTCATGGGTGCTGCTAAACATCTTACAGCGAAAAAGCCCCCACAGCAAAGGGTTATCTGGCCCCAAATGTCGATAGTTCTGAGGTTGAGACACCCTGCTCTACACAGTGGTCTAAGGCATCAAATAAGGGGACAGCCAAACTCTTCATTCCATTCCCGGCAACTGACTAGAAAAGAAAGAGAAAAAACACATACCTCCACAATTCCATTTAAATCTCTTTAACCAAAACTAGTTACATGGCTACACCACAAAGCTTTTATTTCCACCCTGAAACCTCTAAGCACTTTAGGAAGGAAAGACAGATCTAGTCCCTCTGTTTTTAGTTTATAAGTGGTCTTGTATTCTCACTGTCCTATCCATCTCCCCACAGTGTGAGTGAAACACTTTGCCAGATGGTGTAGGAAAGATTTTGATAATCCTTACCTCACCTATTCTGAAAATAAGTTTCTGCAGCTTCTGGCCCAATGTTTTGTGTATTTCACATATATTAAAAAGACAGTGTGGTTACATGTTTTAGTATAGCTTGTCTTGTTTTAAAAATTATTATGAAGACAAATAGCAATCTGATATACAGCAGTAAGGTCTAGGTTTTTTGTTTCCATATAGGCATATTTTGCTGCATATTGATAGCTTATAGATGATAGTAGAACTTTATAGTTGGAGAGACCATGGAATTTAATTTCCCATTTTCTAATATCACAGTTCATCAAATATAAGATGCCATTAATTGTAAGATATGCTATTACATTCTGTACCACTAAAAGAAAGTGTATGCCAATTGGAAATGACATGCCCTCAATCATTAAGACACATCTCAGTTTGAGAGACATCAAAATGTGGAAAAGGTACATCTTAGAATTGATAAAATACATTATTTTGTACTACAATACCTTTTCCTCTTTCTGAGATAAAAGCCATGTGTCTTGTTATTCTATAAAAATCCTTCCACGATAATGTAATAAGGCATACACGTTGGAAAACACATAAGTGGTGAGAAAACCAGGTTAAGAACATAAACCAACATCTTATGTAATTCTAAGTTCCCTTTTAGGTTATAAGTGCACTGGGTACTTTGCTAACTGGACGGGATTTTTTTTTAATCCTGTTTTGTCTTATTCTAAATGGGGGAAAGTTACAAGAGATATTATAATGAATAAAAATTAACTGGATTTCAATTAATTTTAAGTATCTGTTAACTATAAAAGAGAAAGAGACTGCCTTCTTTAATAAAAAGGAAGGAAACAGTGTTTTTTGGAGAAAGTGATCTTGGGGTCAGATCACATTTAAGCTAATCTCTGTTTTCTATAAATTCTACCTATAATGAAGGTAATAAAACTAGGTGACTCCTGTGATTGCTTTGAGGCACTATAATATCCTTTGGTGTAAAAGAGAAAGTCAGTCATGGTTCCTACACTAAGTTTGGTATTGTAGAAAATGGGGCTGGGGGGTGGGTACCTGAGAAAGACTTTTAGCCAAGAGCATTAATATTTTCCTAAACTGAAGAAGTATTTTATAGAACAGCCTATCCACCTAAATCTTTTCATAGGTCAAGTTTTAGGAAGAAAGACTTGTTAGATGAGTAATGCCCAGCCAAAGTAGAAATTACACCAGAAAAGGTTTCTTGCTAAAACTTGAAAAACGAATAATACTAAGAGACCAGCAAAACAACCCAATGTACGTATGTGCCATAGCTGTGCTGGGCAAGAGCCTAATGATGCTGTTGTCTGCAAAGTCTCCGAAACATAGCCCCAAGACCGCTGAACTGTCTGTTTGCACATAGTGGCCATCAAGCTGCCAAAGTTATCAAAATTCCAATGTACTGTTTCAGTAATTCTGTTTAAATAACCCTGTGAACATCAATCCAGAACTGAATAGAGAAAACAAACAAGGCCCTAATGCTTCTGTACCAACCAAGTACAAATAACACCAACAGCATACTTATTGGCATCCCAGTATATTACAATATAATCATAAAACACGGTGCATCTTGGAAAAAGGTAGCCTTAAAACCCTGAACAGTGAACAACAAACTGCTGCTTTTATGAAGTTGAAAGTAAAATTTGACTTATCCAGCAATTGAGGCCATAAAATCAGTCTTGTGAGGCATGAGTTCTCTCCCCAGAGGGGAGGCCTAAACTCTTGTCATTTATTTAGCAGTCTTGAAATCCCATTTCAGCTTCCGAATGCGTGTTCTAGAAGGTGGCAAGATAATGCTGTACCACTGCTACACCACACTAAATAGCCTCCTTTGAAGTATTAACACCAACTACAGAGTTAAGTCAGAGACAGGTTGTTTTTAAACAGTAAGTAGGAGCTTCAGGATGCCTAAACATTGATTACCTTGGGGGAAATTACACAAGTGTACTGAGGCCCTTGGTTTAGAAATCTGTGAAACAGCTTCTTGTTGACTTTAAGTAAATTTCAGGTGATCTTTCAAGATCTAGAAACTCAGATCATGCTTATTCTTATTTTGAAATGGAGTTCTCATTTCCCTTAGTATATATACTTAATTCAGTATACACCGAGAGGGCTTTCTCTAAATATCCTATGAGTAAATGACCATGATAAAGTTAAACACTGAACATACATGAACATGATCTGCATTTAAGTGAGGATACATTAACTGGTTTCAGCATAACCATCGAAACTTCACAAGTTAAAGTGACACATTTAATTATGTATATAATCATAGACTTTTAGATTATAAGGAACCCAAAAGGTCACCTAGTCCAGCCCCCTTTAATTTACAGATGAGGAAACAGGATTAGAAAGGCAACTGCTGCCCATGGGAACACCATAGTCAAGGATGTGGTCCAGGCTGGGGTCAACATCTCCTGTCTCCAAGGCCAGTATTTCTCCCATGATCCACTGTAATTACAAGCCTTCGCAATAATAGGAATGAAACTAAGTCATTATATAAATTATAAATTACTATAAATCATGTGACTTTAATACAACTAAAAGTGTTCAGTATTTAGGAAGACAGACGCTGTGACACAAAATATTTACTGAACTTCCTGTGTGATGACATTTCTTCATTTAGTCTTTACAAAATCCCAGAGATACACTTTACTATTCACAGCTTAAAGATGAAATAATTGAGACTCAAAAGCCTTAATAGCAGAAGTCCATCTAAAAACTCTGATCTATTACCCAGGTAGACAGCTCTGTCCTGTTCCTATAGGTAAACTCTTCACCACTACCAGTGCCCACAAGAGAGACAGGATGTGTTTGGCCTAGAGCAAGATGGCCATTTCTCTAATACTATGTAAATTGCCATCTGCAGAGATCTATACCAGAATCTCTGATGGAGGTGTGTGGGCACATGTTTATGAAGGAGAGAGAAGTAACCCCTCAGGAGTCAGTGACTCAGTGACACCAATGTTTCTAAAAAGGCGTTTCCACACTATTGTGGAAAAATGCACATCTGACATTCATTTGGTGTCCTCTTCTTCTGCACGTTACTCCCCCATCAATATCATTTCCACAAGGTACTGCATTTATGTGTATCAGTCCTGTTTCCAAAGCCTCCTTGTTGCCCGTTGGATAGTTCGCTTAAGAACTCATAGAACAAAGAGTTATAAAGGAATATGGATATCGCCAAGTCTCTTTCCACGTTTTAATTGTGCAGAAACTGATTTTCAGACAGGTAATACAGCCAGTCAGAGACAAAACTGGGACTTAGGGCAAAGTTCTGACTCAAGTCTAATACTCTTCTCTCTATACAGCATACTTGATTATATGATTGGCCAAAAAAAACAAGTGTCTGTCACTTATTTGGCCAAATATATTAATTATTTCAAGTCAATACCATGTTACATTTTTAATAACAAGGTGAAAACAAAATTGGTAATTAAGAGATAGCAGCATAGGGTAGTAGAAAGACAATACAAGCCTCATATCTAGATAGATCTAAATTTAATTCACGCTCCCTAATTTACTAGCTGTGTTGCCCTGGGCAAGTTGCTCAACTTTCCTTAAGTTGTAACTACCCGAGAATACTAAGAATTAAATGCAGTGGGATATTTATAAAACATCTGACACATAGTAGATGCTCAATATATATTGGTTCCAATTAATTCTAACCCACCACAAAAGAGCTGTGCCACTCTAGCAAATTCCTTTAGCCCTTTGGGTCTCAGTTTCCTCCACTGTACAATAAGAGGAAAGAAACCAAATGAATTCCAAAATCCCTTACGGCTCATCAAGTAAGAATTCCCAAAGGTTCGTTTACCTTAATTTAAATTCAACAAACACTTAGGTACCTTATATTCATCCTAGGCACTAAACATTTCCAACCACCACCAGGAATATGTCTATGATTTCATTAGAATGGGCTCAAACTCCATAGTACTTTAAGTTCCACACAGAAAAATTAGTATACAAAAGCAAAGGACTTAACTTTGAAGAAAACTCTGCAAGGACATCACAAACCTAATATGATAAATAAAAATAATTTAGGGTATACCTTAAATTGTTAGTCTCTTTTTTTTTTTTTGCTGGGATAGAAGATGAGAACTTAAGTGTTTATACTATAGGCCTATAACAAGACTCAGGAGCCATTTAGGTAAAGTACTAATGCCATTTTGGGGAGGGGGGGGAAGAGCAATAAACTTCTCTTCACATGTGAGTCTTATACTAGGCCTTAAAATTTAAGAAACCTGTGTCATTCTGAAGCAGAGGGGAATAAAATTTATTCTGAGAGATGTTTTACAGTGATAAGCATTAATATAAGAAGGTAGTTGACCATGTTTTCCACATTACTTTTGAATTTCATATTTCAGATTTGAATTCTCTAAAAATAAAATATAATTTAAATCTTGAACCTTGTAAGTAAGACCTGGGGAAATATTAGCTGAAATAGTAACTGAAGTTAAATGAAAATCTTAACTACAAAGTTTATCCTCCTCTTCTCTTCCATGAGGAAATCATTAGCAAATTTTTTTAATTACAGATAAGGCTTTTTGCAAATAACACTCTATAGATTCAAAATAGATTTAAAATCATGATTAGAGCCTAGTCATGGTTTCTCAGAAATTCATTTGGGATTTACCTGTTACCATATCTGTACAATATTATTCACTTACGTTATAAAAGTTTAGAATACACATCTTAGGTGATAAAACATCAACATCAAAAACATTTGCCTTTTATGAGTATGAAGAGACAGAAAAGGCCCATTGAAATTTATGTATATATATGGCATAATGTGAACCAGAGGCAGAAGGCCTGGATCCTATTTCTGCTGTTGTTAAAAGCTTGATATGTGATTCTTGGACAAGTCACTTTACCTTTCTTATCTGTTTCTTTATGAAACAGGAAGAACCATCTGATCTAAGATTTCTTCCAGTTCCTATAATTAACATCTGTGCGAATCCTCAATACAGTACTTGAGGAGCATATGGGACATGGGGCAAAAGTACTCACAGGAGAGCACTTATTCTGCTCTTCATGCGTGCTGCTAGGAGGAGCCAGATTCTGTAGAGAGCCAGACACTAAATGGCCTGGCTTCGTGCCTTGGCTAAAGAACACCATCGATGACTATGAAGGCACTTAAAAAGACTCAGCCAGAGGAAACAATCTATTTTCTGAACATAGTCCAAAAATTAGATAGGGTCGTGTGAGCCTACACAACACGACCCCTGGTGTCTCAGACTTATCTTGGCCTGCGGAAGGCCTGAGTTCATTTAGGTGACCTATGCTTTCTGAGCCTTATGAGAAATACTTCTGAAAATAAATGGTTCTCATCCCCAGTCTCACATCTGACCCTTGAAAATACATATATTTTTATGCAGCAGCTGCAATACATACAGCACTCCTAGGACACCTTCATGAGACAGAGTTTAGCATAGTGGTTAAAAGTGTGAATCAAGCTCAAATCCCGACTCTACTGCTTAACTGCTGCGTGATCTTAGGAAAGAAGCTTAATCTCTCTGTGCTTCAGGTTCCTTTTCTGTAAAACAGGGAAACTAATGAAATCTAACTCAGGTTTGTTGTGAGGCTTAATCAAGATAATACATACAAAGCAGTTAGCACAGAGCCTAACATAAAGTATCAATATACGTTAGTAAGCTCGATGAATGGATAGATCAATCGATCGATTGATCAATTGATCTTTCAGTCCTAGGCCCTGGGACTCCCTGAAAAGGCTTATGTGAAGGCCAAAAGCAATTTTCTAGCAGTGAATGGCATCTTCAGATCTTTTCTGAGCAAATAATATAGCAAAGACGCAAAGCTGGGCTCAGCTTTTACTAATAGGAACCTGCAGAAATCAGGAGGAAATAAGATTATCCTTAAAGTAGGAAAGAGTTACGCTGGTTTAAGACAAGATCCTTTAAAGAGATAGACACACAAAAAAAACATTTAATATGGTCATATAGAATTAGAGAAAGGAGGTTACTTTTCATTTATACCTTCTCAAGTGTTGCCAGCATTAAAAGCCACAGAATTTTATAACTGGATGGCTCCCTAGAGACAATCTAGTTCCACTCCCTTACTTGATAGGTAAGTTGTTGAGGCCCAGAGAGATTAAGCAACTTTCTTGAGGTCATTCAGCAGTAAATAACAGTGCCAAGACAAATAAGCTTTCTGACTCCTCCCATTTGCCCACCCAGTACTCCCCCTGGTAACTTTCACCAGGTCATCATCCTGTCCTTGTTGTACCAAAAGGGCATTTAAAAACACACAGGTTTCTCACTTTTGCCCAGTTTCCCAAAAAGTACAGAAGCAACCTCAACCCCCAAGACCTTCTTCCCATTGGGAATTGGGGAGGATACTAGTCAATCTGTGGCTTTCTCCCAGGCCTTCTTTCTTTGGAGTTTCTACTCTTTCCTTTCTGTTCCTCATGTTCACTCAACAGGGCTACTTCTAAAAGTCCCTCACCCCAAAGATCAGGCACGTCCCAGGGCACAAGTTACCACCTGCTAATCTGCAAATTCTCATCTTCCCACAAATGCTGTACCTTGAGGCAGGAAATACAGAACTATTACTAAATTTTCTCTGAGCTCCCTGAATGAATTCAGTGAGAACTGATCCCTCCCTCCCTAGGATAACTCAACCAGGTTCATTTATAAAGTGTGTGTATGTGAAGGGCCAGAGAACCCTTAGGTGTGCCTAACACAGAAAACAGGAGAAAGAGGGGACCAAGGAATGGGAGATGGGTTGAGGGAAGGAGGGAGACAAGTAGAAGGAGCGCACCTGTCAACTGCAAAGTATGGATCCTAGAGACAGCTGTGCTGCTGGGACTGACTCACTGCTGAAGGGACAGAACTGCCCAGGGGATTGCAGCGTTTTCATTAGGCGCTCTGGTAACAATAACAACAGACTGGCGCCTCAAACTACATACGTAGGAGGAAGTAGGTAGAGGCTATCCAGAAGTAGCGGAAATAACGAACTCTTTTCTTCCCACTCCCTTTTCTACTCCTGCGAGTTGGCTCGCCACTCTGTGCCTGGCTGGCATGCCCTGAGCTTGCCAGGGTGCAGTGCATCACCCCTGACCAGGAACTCCCCTCCCTGCTCTCCCGAGGGTTAGAGAGAAACATAGGGCATCTCTCAGCTCTACCAAGAGCTCCTGTCCCTTGCCCCTTGCAGGGGAACTGATTTGAGAGAAAAGCTTTTGCTGAGTGTATGAAGCTGACAAATGCGGGGCACTTCTTGTCCCTAAGCACTTGCGCCTGCGTGGGGTGTCCCTCAGCCTGGGTCTCTGCTTTGAAGGTTGGAGGCCTAAATGTCACAGCCACAGTGTTCCTTCCCCACACGCGCACCTACCCATGAACCCGGAAGGAAGGCTTTGATTTTATCTTTTTTCCCTCCCTACCTGAATTCCGGGACCAGGTTAGGCTGCAACCCGTAGAAAGCAGCGGAGAGAGTGACCAACCACCCGGGCTTGTAACTGCCGTTCTCGCACTCCAGATAAGGCGGAGACCACTTGACGTGGCTCTTGTCCCCGCTAAGACCGTCTCTGCGCCGCCAGGTGTGGCCCAGGCCCCGGGGCCCCTGATTGGAGCCGCGGCGGTGCAAGTGAGTCCTCCACTTGCGCCGGAGGCCGTGGAACCACTCGGTCTCCAGCGTGGCGTTGGCCAGGTGGTGTGCTGAGGAGGACAGGTCCTGGAGCAGGATGCGACTCTCCTCGCGCGTGGCCTGGAGGAAGACCTGCGGGGCTGGGGCGGACAGCGACTCGGTGCTGAAGGTGATGGCAGCCCGGGAGATGCTGGGCTCACCCTCTAGGAGGCTCCGCACTAGTGCCCGGTACCACTCCAGGTCGTCCTGCGCGTTCTGCTCCCGCGACTTATTGCTCTGCAGCATCATGTTGAGGAAGTTGGTGGCGTGTGTCAGCGTGTCCAGCGCCCCGTGCAATGAGGGATGGGAGCTGGCTAGGGCAGGCGACTTCCCCGGCAGGCCCGCCAACTCGTAGCGGCTGGAGCAGTTGGCTCGCTTCAGCTGGTGGGAGTCCCCGGTGTAGAGGTAAGAGGCCACGTCCATGGGCACCTCCTCGGCGATTTTCTGCGCCAATATGGTGCCGTCGGTGGAGCGGCTCCAGGGAGCCGAGGGGTCCGAGGCAGAGGCTCGAGCCGGCTGCTGGGCGTGCTGCTTCGCCCTCAGGGTCTTCTCTCGAGAGGAATCCGTCCGACTTGGAGGGTCGCGGCTGGCGCCGACAGCTCCCAATCCCAGGTGAACGAGCAGGAGGCAGCAGAGTAAGGGGTTAGCCATGGCTCCCATCTGCCTCGCAGCAAAGAGAGGAGGTAACGGAGGGAGTCACTTTTTAAATTTTGGTCGTCAATCTATCAGCAGTAAGACTTTTACTAGGAGTCTTCCCCCTTTTCAGCTGGCACCCAGTCCAAAAGGACTTTAAAATAGGGATGTTCTGAAATACGCGCGGCTGAATGAGCTACCGTCGCAGGAGATCAGATCACCTGTGGCAACGCTGGCTGCTCCCGCTCCACCATGGGTCGGCTCGGGATTGCGCACCTCGCAGCCTGAAGCCCGGCAGCTTACATCCCCTCTCGCCGCCGGCAGCTATAGTTGGCCTGCTTACGTCTTTCTGCCTAGCAGCTTCCACCGCCGCTCTCATTGAGGTGTGTTCAGGAGCTGCTGCTGCTGCTGCTGCTGCTGCTGCTGCTGCTGCCGCCGCCGCCGGGGCCGCCAAAGACGCTGCTCCATCGTCTCGCCCGTGGCAGGTCGTTCCCACCTCCCGGCTCAGGCTCCTCCTCGTCCGATTCGCCCCGAGGCGCGGAGCGCGCGCGCCCAAACCCGCACCGCGAGCGCGGCAGCTAGGGTTTCTTTTAAGGCGTTTGTCTTTCCGGAACCACGAGGGCTAGGCAGCTGGTTAATTGGAGTCTTTAAGTTTGGCCACAAACCACACTCCTGCCTCTCCCTGCTCTCGGGAGGAAAGCCGGTTTAAAGAGGCAGCTTGGCCGCAACCAAACCCTTGTAGGGCGGCTTCAAGTCGTCTTGTACCCTGTTTGGCCGGCTCCTCTGTCAATCAGCCGAGTGCCGTTTGTTGGGCTGGTGCGGGAGCTGTCCAGTGCTGAACCCGAGGCGCAGGAGGAGGCGGTGGCGCGGGATGCAGCTTCGCTGAGTCCTTTCACCCGCTCGCGTTCCCTGATGACTCGGGAACCTGAGGGGGTGAGAGGTGGGGTGGGCGTAGTGAAGGGAGAAGCAGACGTGTGGTGGCTCAGAGCGAAGGAAACTTGGATGTACCGAGGAGGAGGGTGTTGGCATCTTGCATGCTTAGTTAAATCAGCCTTTCCTTTTGCCTGGAAAAGAGGGAGAAAGTAGTTTTCATTTGTGGCTTAAATCAGAGGGAAGGGACGTAGGATGGAGACGTGTCCTCCCGAGCATCTGCTCATTTTAGGCAAATTATCAAATCTTCCTCCTTGTTGTCGGTTAAAGAAATGATTAAACCCTACTTGCCGAGGTCTTAGCTATAAGGGAGTAATGGAGACATCTACCGGCTGAACTTTAAGCGAAAAATGCCATATTAAAGGAACCTCTCTGCTTGAAGGGATGAAGGGGAACCTGTGGAAGTGTAAGCAAGTGAATATGTGGAAGGGAGAGAATATGTGCTGGGGCAGGACTCAGACTCTGAGAGAATGAGAATGAGTCTGTTGAGCGGGAAGGGAAGCCATTCTGACTGGGAGTTCCTAGAATTAATGGATGTAAGAACTAAGACATCTGGTTAACTATAGGTTGGGATGTCCCAGCTGAAGAAAGAAGAGCTGAATAAGTATGCGAAGACCCCCCCAGAATGATTGGAAAATCCCCTAACACAGTCTAATGGTTTTATTTGAAGCTTTAAGAGGGTCTTCTGACATTTTCATTCTGAACATACTAATTAGTACTTTGGATAGGTATGGTTTTATGCACCTCCACCTTCCATATGCACCTCCACTTTCAAATTCCCCAAGAAAGACACAGGATAGAAAGTCTCAAATTCACTTCAATTCCCAACTTAAAAAAAAAAAAGTTACCTGTGGCATTCTAAGGTAGCACTGCTTAGATTTGCTTTATCATTTCATTTTTTTCTTCCTGTTGAGAAAATACCTAAGCACAAAAATTTAAGCTCCAAAGAGCAAAAGTTTGTCTGCATTGGTCACTGTAGTATCTTGAGCACCTAGAACACACAGATGCCTGGCACATAGTTGGTTCCCACTAAATATTTGCTAAACTAATGAATGAGCCAGAAGATAATGATGATGAAGCTAATTATTTACGAATCCATCTCATACCTAAGAAGAGAAGTCTGCCTGATGTGTCAGTGGTGAGGGCTTTTGGAATAAGACATAGCAACCAGTTTTCCAAACTGGGAGTTTTTATAGCTTTGCAAAGGATGGTTATTAGATTTGTGTTTATTTACAAGTAGAGTTCATGTTCATATCTGACTTATTTAAATTTTGCTTTGCAATGTATATGCTTTTGCTAAATAAAGGTCATCCTAGTTTAATCCTCTACTATAGCACATGTAGCATTAATAGTAGTTTCTGTTTGTTTAATTTATCAGAGTATACAATATGATTTTCTATTTAGTTGTCTAAAGACTGGTGTAATTTCATCATTAATTGATTTTTTTAAGAAAACCTGTATAACTAATTAACAATCCTTTAAATTTTTCTAGTATTGCATTTTAAAAGGAAGATATAATTTTATTAGTCAGTCCTTCTATAAGTAATTCAATGACTTAGCATAATTGAAAGATCTGGGTCCTGGTCCTATCATTATTTTAAGCAAGATATATGGACACTAGCAATATATTTAAAGTTTCTGTGTCTCGGGATGCAAACTGTATGTGGGCCTCATGATCTGACACTGAGGGAGTACTGAAATGACACCTGAGCCACTCTCCTGGAGTGCCAGTTCTTCCCCTAGTGCACATCTAACAAGAATGGAGCAGGCTATGAGAGGCTTTTGCAATTTGGGCATTCCCTTCAGGGGATCACCTTCAGTCTACACTGCCAAACAACAGAGGTGAACTAGTTAGGTCTAGAACAACACTTCCCAGTAGAAATATAATGTGAGTCACAAATGTGATCCACATATATAATCTCAAATGTTCCAGTAGCACATTTTAAGAGTAAAAAGAAAAAAAGTGAAATTAAATGTAATAATATATTTTATTTAGCCCAATAGATCCAAAATGTTATTTCAATAAGTAAACAGTATGACAGTTATTAATGAGATATTCTACATTTTTATACTAAATCCTCAGAATCCAATGTATATTTTACACTCACAGCATATGGCACTTCATACTAGCTACATTTCAAGTGCTCAATAACCACCTGTGACCAGAGGCTACCATAGAATACAAGCTCTGGAAGATAGTACATCGTGGTCTAGAATGGTCTAGAAAACCTAGGTTTACTCACGATAAGGTACCATGGTCCAAATTGTCTAGGAGGCCTGTCCATTTAATAGATCTGGAGTCAAGGAAGCTAACTGAGTAGATAGACAACCCTACCTCTATGTTAGTGTCTGTCACTGAAGGAGATCATCCAAAAGAAGTTATTATAGGGGACCAATCTATAACACATACTCATACCCCTCTTAGCAGACTACAAAATTCCACAGACATATTCATTCAACAAATGTTGATTTAGCCTCTGCTGTGTATCAGGCATCATGCTTAGTACTTGGGCAAACACCTGCATGATGGACACATGGACCTCACAGTCAAGTGTATAGAGAGAGAAACAATAAAAAAGCAAACAAATAAATTTTAAAATTACGTATTGTGATCAGTGCCATGAAGAAATAAACGCTGTAAAGTTACAAAGAGTGCATGGTATGGGGGCAGGGAGATTCTTATAGAGAGAGAGAAAGAAAAGGAAGACTTCTATGAGGAGGTAACAGTTGAGCTAAGATGTAAAAATGAGGAGTAGTTAACTAGGTAGTAGGTAGTACTGAACTAGCTAAGGGTAAGATGAAAGGAAACTTAGCAGGAAAGAGAAATGGAAAAAGATGACTGCATTAAGATGAAGTTCATATATAATATAAAACATACAAACAATTGAGACAAAGAAAATCATTTCATAGGATAATCAAGTGATCCTGGCATGAATAGCACCTCTGTCCCACCAATTACATGAGCGTGATTTGTAGAGGAGATAAATATCCCTGTGTAGCCTCAAGTTAAGAACTAAGTTATCTAAATGCATATTAATACTGTGTGGGAGCTTGACTGTAATAGATCAGTGTATACAAGACCCGTAGGCCCTGTGTGAAAAGGCCCAAAGCGTTTTCATCACAGCCTGAAAAGTCAATCTAACTGCTTTAGAACAGTCAAATTTGCACTGATGAAAAAGCATTATGCAGTGGAGCTTTGAGTTATTAGTTGTCAGTATATTTTTGATTTATCATTACTGTAAAAAGGAAGATGTGATATTAGCATATCTTTAAGTAAAAGAAATTAAAGGAGGTTAAAAAAACCTGCTGAGACCATATTTTATGTGAGCAGTATAGGTAAAGTTGTTTCTAAAATTTAAGTGCTCCTTTAAATCATTTAAATCAGCAAGGATTAGGACAGTGGGATTGGCAGTTGGGAGACCAAGCTCTAATTTCCACACTGCTGATACCTAGTCATGTGACTTTTGACAGTTTCCTCAACCTCTCTGAGCCCTTTTGCTTCATCTTTAACATACGAGTGATGTATTAGGGACTTCCCTGGTGGCGCAGTGGTTGAGAGTCCGCCTGCTGATGCAGGGGACACGGATTCGTGCCCTGGTCCGGGAAGATCCCACATGCTGCGGAGCGGCTAGGCCCATGGGCCATGGCCGCTGAGCCTGCGCATCCGGAGCCTGTGCCCCGCAACGGAAGAGGCCACAACAGTGAGAG
>NW_006769699.1:976056-986988 GCF_000442215.2 Lipotes vexillifer | reverse complement strand
AAAAAGAATCCACCTGCCAGTGTAGGGCCCATGGGTTCGAGCCCTGATCCAGGAAGATCCCACCTGCTGTGGAGCAACTAAGCCCGTGCGCTACAACTACTGAGCCTGTGCTCTAGAGCCCACGAGCCACAACTACCGAAGCCCGTGCGCCTAGAGCCCATGCTCCGCACCAAGAGAAGCCACCGCAATGAGAAGCCCACACACCGCAACAAAGAGTAGCCCCCACTGTCCACAACTAGAGAAAGACCAGGCACAGCAACGAAGACCCAGCGCAGCCAAAAAAAATTAATTAATTTTTAAGAATACTTAACTTAAAAAAAAAAAGTGATGTATTAGATACAGCCACAACTGAAACAATTTTAGCTGAGTGATGGATAATGGTCCAGGTATATTTTTCAGGAACTCATCATTTTTGATAGTTCTAGATTTATAATGTAAATGTTATTTTTAGGTTAAATAATGCTAGGTCTCAGTAAACAAAGTGGCACAACCCGAATCAAATTCTTGATAAAGCAAATAAAGCCACAAAGAAGCAGCATAATCTGTCAATATAACACAAAACCAGAAATCCAGTTCTTATTCCTGGTCTTACTGAGATTCTGGATTTCCCTAAGCGTATGCTACCCCCTGTGCCTCACGTTCCATTTGCAAAATGAAGATCATAGTCTTTGTTATCCAAGGGCGGTGGTTTTGAAATTTCTGGGTGAAGAAGTGTCACTAGAGAATTCTGATCACTGCTCTAGGTCTGGGGGGAAGTTAAGAATCTGCATTTTAATAAGCACCACAGGTGGTTTTGATGCAAATGAGCCATGGAGCACATGCTGAGAAATGCTGCCTTGAGCCACTGGAAAATAACTCTAAGGTAATAGGGGAGAAGCTCTCCTGGTAAACAAAAAGCTGTGCTGTAAATTGTGAAATGTACCCTGTGGGGGTAAAAAATGAAAATAACACCTATAAAGAGATTATCATCATCACCTAACCATTTATATAGCACTTACAGTGGCCAGGCATTGCTCTAAGGATTTTACACACTTTAGCTCATTTAGTCTTCATTACCACACTGAGTTTGGTACAGCTACCATTTTACAGATGGGAAACAAACAAACAAATGAATTGCCCTAAGTACTACAGCTACCTGGCTCCAGATGTCATACCCTTAATCACTACACCAGTGGTTCTCAAATGTTGATACACACTAGATACACCTGGAGAACTTTTGTCAAAGCACGAATTAGTGGCCTTAGCCCCAAAACTGCTGACTTGGTAGGTCTAGAATAAGGCCTGAGAATTTGCATTCCTAACAAATTCCCCTGTGATGTTAATACTGCTGGTCCAGGGAACACACTTTGAGAACCACTGCTCTGAGATGTGCTTTTCATCATTATAATCCCTGACTTTTTGGTAACACTTTTCCATCCATTTAATGTGGAAAGAGGAGAAAGTCAAATTAAGGGATGAAAATATGCCTGAAATCTAGCAAGAAAAAAAAAACACAACTATTTCTAACTTAGAAAGCTTACTCAAGATGTTTATGTTTTTTACTTAGCAGTTTATTCTCATCTGCCTCCAGTTTACCCTTAAAACTCTTACTCCCTGTCAGCATCACTTCTAACAACACTCCTGCTCTTTCCAGAGTCGTCTCCTCTGTTTTTCACTGTGAAGTCATGACTTGGGCTGTTCTTGCATTCCCAGTGAAGTGCAAACACAGTATCATCTATAGAATCACTAGGGCTTTGACCCAAATTGCTAGTTTCCCTAATCCCCTTACCCCCATGCACACAAAATGGTTCTGTAAACTAAAGACACTTGAAGAACTTCCTGACCACAAGGGAAGAAAACGCCAGGAAATGGCATTTATGTTAGGAGAATCCTGAATGTGCTGAAGCAAAGTGTTTCCCCAAACAATATCCCATGACACTGACCTGACATTCAGCAGTGCAGGAAAGGACCAATATGACCTTCACAAAAAAATCACACCAAATTAATTATTCAAAGCTCAACTCCATTCAATGCAAGGATCGTCTCTGTTTCTTATTAAGAAATAAGAACAACCAAAAAATTTGAAACAAAGTTTACCGAAATATGGACTTTGTGGATAGCAAAAGATGGGAAATGGACTATTTTGTCTTTGCTCAATTTTGTCTGCTTCCCTTGCTGGAGGGAAGCCCCTCACATCATATGTACCCATATGTTGTTATAATTCATGATATAGCTTTCATCAGCATATTACCTTGGGCATAATGGGGGTTTACTTCATGATCAGTTTAGGACTTGTCTCTCCATCTGAACACAGGAGCTTCTGAAAGTTGGGATCCTGTGTGCAGGATCATGCACACATAGGATACACTAACTAATGACGGTTCCTCATTGATGAAGAGCAGAAACCTGTAAATCCAAACAAACTTATAAAGAACAAGTTTAGAGTAGTAAGCTGCTTATAAACTTTTTGCTGTTATTTTAAAAAACTTGAAGGAAATTAATCCAGTAACGTTGATATTGTTGAAATTGCAGACATCATCTTAACATCAGGATTGTATGGAGAAGAAAAACAAAGAAAGATAACATGGAAATATATGCCAACAAAATGTGAAAGAAGACAATCACTGCACATGTTTCAGGAATATCCGCAGGCTAAGAAAATGACAAACCTAAGTATGAATCCAGGTACAAAACAGTTCTGCAAATCTATCGTTTTATTTTAACAGCAATATTATGTATGCCTACTTAAAAAAAAAATAAAAGTTTCCTCCAGACCTCTGCTGCTATCCCTAAAGAAAAAAAAAAAAAAAGGAGGCAAAGAAATTTACTTTAAGATTTCCTATCTAATCTGTGGTCAGTTGGTCTCTCCTCCTCTTCCTCCTCTTTCTCCTCCTCTTACAGACAGTAAGTGCTCAATGACTGATTAGCTGTAAGTCTGGGTTGTCCCCAGGGAAAGGGAAGAGAAAACGTCCATACCTGTGAGATGGTTATTGACGTTTACTTAGAAGTGTCTTCTTTTGATTGCTTTCGGTACTAGCATTTAAGTAGGTCTGAGGCAGAAGCCTGAGTCCTGTGGCATGTATAAATCATTTCCACTTGTCCTTTTGATATACCCTTGGGAATCAATAGTTTCAGGGGAAATTTTGCCTGGTCTTTACCAACAACTCCCTATTCAAACGCAGGAGAATTTTAGAGAAGTTTTGGCACAAGAAGCTTTCAGTTCCTTTTGTTCACTGTGTCAGTGAATGTTCTTGGGTGATGGGGCTGGCTTCCAGTCTATATGGCCATCATTTATCACAGCGTCTGCGGAGGGATGGGTTCTTCATGAGCATAGAAAAAGCAGACTAGGGAACAAAGGCTAAAAAGAGAAACAGTTTTCAAGGATCTGCAGTATCATGAAGACCAAATGTGATGAAAAGTAGCTATCTCAATTGTTCGTTTTTATATCTCAAATCAGATATTTTAGCGTAAAAAATTAAAACGTAATTAAAAGTGAAGAAAGAAGTAAGAGGGACTTCCCTGGTGGCATCATGGTTAAGAATCCACCTGCCAATGCAGGGGACACAGGTTTGATCCCTGGTCCGGGAAGATCCCACATGCCACAGAGCAACTAAGCCCGTGCGCCACAACTACTGAGCCTGCACTCTAGAGCCTGTGAGCCACAACTACTGAGCCCACGAGCCGTAACTACCGAAGCTCGTGCACCTAGAGCCCATGCTCCGCAACAAGAGAAGCCACCACAATGAGAAGCCTGCGTACAGCAACAAAGAGTAGCCCCCGCTTACCGCAGCTAGAGAAAGCCTGCGTGCAGCAACGAAGACCCAACACAGCCAAAAAAATAAATAAATTTATAAAAAAAAAAAAAAAGAAAGAAAGAAGAAAGCAATAAGAAGGCTTTTCTGAATGTCAGGGTTGTTTTTAATTGAAATGGATTAGCCAAGAGCAGAAGGAATATCTTTCCTTGAAGAATAATTTGTGATCTCCAGTAGAAACTATATCCATGTATCAGAAATGAGTTATATTTAATTCTGCCTGGATAGACAAATGAACCAAATGGTCATTGGAATCTATTCTCCTACAGTCCTATAATAGACTGAGAAATATATCCTGTTATGTCCCTACAAACAAGAAAACTAGTGCATGCATATTTAACCCAAGTACTTCTTTTAGGCATCAAAATCCAATCTCTTTGTGCTACCACTCCTCTCACACTGCATTACTCAACCTGGCATTCAAGGCCATTTACTAACTTTTTTCGCCCATCCCACTAGTCCTCCACTACATTTTGGAGATACTCCATTCTAACAAAGCTATGCTGTTTACACTCTTCCTTTATAAGTAATTTGCACACTCCCATCCTATGTCTGCCTTTGTAGAAGTTAATTCTGTGTATTGAGAAAACTTCCACAAATACGCTTCCTCTCCTTTAAGACCTTTAAGAACTACCAACACTTTGAATAGACATTTCTCCAAAGAAGATATACGATTGGCTAATAAGTGCATGAAAAGATACTCAACATCATTAGTCTTTAGGGAAATGAAAATCAAAACCACAAGATACCATTACATACCCACTAGAAGGGCTATAATAAACAAGACAGATGATAACAAATGTTGGTGAGGATGTGGAAAAACAGGAGCCTTCATATACTTCTGGTGGGAGTGTAAAGTGGCATAGTCACTTTGGAAAACAGATTAGCTGTTTCTCAAGAGTTGAATATAAACTATCATGTGACCCAACAACTCTACTCCTAGGTATTTGCCCAAGAGAAATGAAAGCAGTATGTCCACACAAAGACACACACATGAATGTTCACAGCAGCTTTACTCACAATAGCCAAAGTCCAGAAACCACAGACAAGGTCCATCAACTGGGGAATGGATAGACACAGTGTGGTACAGCCATATGGTAGAATCCTAGTCAGCCATAGCAATGAACAAATTGCCAGCACATTCTGTGTCATGGATAAAGCTCAAAAACATTATGCTAAGTGAAGGAAGCTGGACACAGAGACCACACATTGTATTTAGATGAAATGTCCAGAAAAGGCAAATGTATGGAGACAAAAGGTAGATTAGTGGTTGCTTGGGGCTGGAAATGGGAAAAAGAATCAACTGTAAAAAAAAAAAAAAAAAAAGAATCAACTATAAATGGGCACAAGGGAATCTTACTGAGGGGGATGGAAATGTTCTAAAACTGATGATGGTAGCTGTACCACTCAGTAAAGTTATTTTCAGTAAAGTTATTTAAAATCATTTGAGTTTTACACTAGAAACTGGTGATATGTAAAATGTACCTAATAAAGTTTGTTAAAAAAAAAAAAAAGAACTACCAACTCTAGGTATTCTCCAAAATTGACTTGATTTTCTAGAATCAGCCTTTGATTCTGGCTAGAATCATCTTAGTTCTTAGAACCGATTCTGTATGATAATGGTTTACCTATGCTGATTTAATGCTACCTGTGAACATCTAGGTGAACAACCAAAGAAGTTTTGGGTAGCATTCTCATCTATATTATTTATTATTTTATTTTATTTAACAAATACCTATTGGGGGGTCCACTATGTGCCAGACACCATTCTATATAAAAGTGATGCTGCAGGAAACAAGTCAAGTTTCTGCCATTGTGGCACTTACATTCAGATGTAATATGTACTGTGAGGAAAAATAAGGTGGGATAAGAAGATATATAGAGATTGGAGGTCAGGGAAAGCACCTCTGGTTAAGTGGCATTGAGTAGGAGAGTGAATGGTGTGAAAGTCCGATACATGGGAAGACTCAGGAGAACAATTTTCCCAGCAGAAAATAATGATCATAAAACCCCTGAAAGAGTATCAAGCCTGGTCTGTCCCAGGAACAGCAAAAATTTCTTTGTGGATAGAGGTCAAGGAAAGGTGGACGGAGAGAGAAGGCAACAATCAAATCACATAGAGCTTTTGCGCTGTGGCAATGAGTTTTGGTTTTATTTACAAGGGCAATTGAAAGTCATGGGAGGGTTTTGACAGGAGTAACAAAATCATGGGGGCTGCTATACAGACTGACTGAGGAGGGCAAGAATAGAAGCAGAGAGACCAGTTAGGAAGCTGTTGCATTAGTCAAAGTGAGAGACAAGGGTGGTTTAGACTAGAAGTGGATGGGGAAAGCAGGATGATAATGGTTGAGATGGTTGAAAATTGTTGAATTCAGGATTGTAATATTCCAAAGATCGTGAATGTGGCTGCCCATTCATACCCTCTAAATTTCAGGTGCAGTTAAGGTTTTCCTAGAGTAAGAATAATATTAATATATAAAATAATGTGTGCCAACTTCATTTGGGAGTAGAATCCTAATTTTAGAATAAAAATTAATTCTATTCCTAAGAAAAATCACTGTTCCTATGTATCAGTTTAAAGTACTTATATCCCAACTGAAAAATGAGCAGAAGACATGAACAGAAATTTCAAAACAGAAGAAACACATATGGCCAGTAAACACATAAAGCAAATGTTCAACCTCATTAGTGAGCGTGGAAATGCAAATCAAAACACGAGACATATGAGTTGTATCTATGTGATTGGCAAAAATTAAAAAGTCCAGTAATGCCAAGTTGTTGGCACTGGTTGTGGAAAGGATGGAGGAGATGTGGATTCTCAAAATCTCTTATGCTCTGCTGGTAGAAATGTAAATTAGTATGATCATTTTAGAAAATAATTTTGGATTATCTAGTAATGCCAAACATTCACCTACTCTATGGTCTAGCACTTCCACTCTTGATATATACACAAAAGAAACTCTGTCCCATGTATACCCTATAATATATACAAGAATGTTAATGACATCACTGTTTAAACAGCACAAACCTGGAAATCCTGAATGCCTGTCCACAGGAGAACAGATGAATGAACTGTGTTATCCTCACACAGATGAAAATAAAAACAAGGAAATTATGAACACAGGATTCAGGGAGATGGTTGACCTCCTTGGGTTGGGGGGAGGTATGAGAATGGGATAGGGTACCCCTCACCCTTTACAATTCATTGGACTGACAAGTCTGGCAAAGAAATGGTGTAACTGTTCCAGTAGGTGCCAAGATAGTACTCCTCCTCGGTAACACAGTCAGCTTTTCTGACTGACTTAGCCCAATGGCCAACAGTCTATTTGTGGCCAGTTTCGGTGCTCAGACAGGGCTCTGAAGGAGGTATCTGAGATCAGAAAGGATTTTTAATGCCTGCCTTCAACTGTGCTGAGCCTCAGTCTTTGACTAAGTCCACTCTAGGAGAAATCTGATTTCACTTCCGGAGAGTCCAGCCCTTTCTTCTCTCCCATATCAGTCTCTCTACTTATGGAGTCTGCATCCAGAACACTATTTCAAGACCTCCAATGTGTCTCCTCAAAGACTGCCTGACCCACTTTCCAGATGGAGCCAACATCATCCTCCATCTGATCCATAAATCATGAACAGAAGGCTGAGGAAATGAGAAGCTGCGCTCCCACTGGGAGGGGGGTGAAGCTTCCAGCATGGAGTGCACAGCGTGATCACAGAGGCACAACACAGTTCTCCAGAAAGCCAGTTCTGATGAATGACAGAACAGCCAGTTCCAGATGAAACTATCCTGGATTTTCAAATACAAACAGTAACATTGAAATGAGGTAAGACTTACCACCAACTTAATTGGACATATATAATTATATGTATTATGATTATTATGGCATCTGAAGACCAGATATAAATAGTAAGCCATTCACATATTTTACCGTCATAGCTATTTCTGGGATTCCCTCAGACAAAAGATGGGAGAGAGAAAAGATAAAGTGTATGAGCTTCTCTCCTGCCGGAAGGGCACAGGGCACTGCTCCAGTCCTCCTTCTCTAAAAAGGATTGAAGGTGTCCCATAGCACCTGAAAGAAGAAAATAGCGAGATACCCCAGAGAGGCTGATTTCAGTGTTCATTTAAAAGTCAAAGGTAGGGCTTCCCTGGTGGCGTAGTGGTTGAGAGTCCGCCTGCCGATGCAGGGGACACGGGTTCATGCCCCGGTCTGGGAAGATCCCACATGCCGCAGAGCGGCTGGGCCCGTGAACCATGGCCACTGAGCCTGCGCGTCCGGACCCTGTGCTCCGCAACAGGAGAGGCCACAGCAGTGAGAGACCCGCGTACCAAAAAAAAAAAAACCAGGACAGAGCTTCCTGCAAATTATGAAGTGGTTTTTGCCTCCCATTCACTGGCTTTGTGTTACAATATCTATCGAAGAAGCTGGGTTTTCCCCACCCTCACACCCACTCCCTCCTAAGATGGGGGCAGGTTTGGGACAAGGAACAGGAGAGCACTGAGCCAAAGTGCTAATGGGTAGACTTTTGAAGCATGAAGTGAAGAGGATATTAAAAAAAATCTTGTCTCTGTATAATGTACCCACCTGAATTCCTCTTTTGGATTCTTTATCCTTATTTAAACCTGTCATTTGAACAGCTGAAGTGAAAATATGGGCCCAGGATCTCCTTCTGAGTGAGAGAAGCACCTCTTCTCCAGCATCCTCACCAGAAGAAATCAATGAAAACAGCCTCCAATCAAAGGTCAAGAGGAAATCAGAAGGCAGGGGGGCGGGCGGGGGGGGGTAGTGGTGAGTTGCAATGAGTAGCAGGTTGGCCTGGCTACACTGGATCTTTCTAAGATCTCAAGGTATCTCTCTCATAAGCTATCTTTTCCTGGTTGCATTTGAGTTTTGTGTTTTGTTTTCATTTTTGTTTTGTTTTCTTACCATAGGAGTGGTAAGGCATTAAAGGTTAGGCAGTGAGCCAGGAGAAAAATGGCCAAGAAAATAGCCTGGCTGCCTTCAGGCTAGGCTCCTAAGTCACAGAGAACAACAGGGAGTCCTCCCAACAGCTCAGGTCCAGCTGAACTCACCAGGATCAGAAGAACAGCATGCAAATTGGAGTCAAAGTTCTGTAGTCATAGACAATACATACGACTTGGGGGTGGTTTTCACGTCCACACAGAGCTCCCTGGGGAACCTCATTCATTTGGGTTGAGTTTGCAGGTCCTGGTCATGACCACATTCTCTGTGACCAACAGTGACTGATGGTGGGAGGCGGGAGTGCTGCCCATGACTAAGCAGGGTGAGTGGGTGCAGGCCCTGTGGGCCGAGCTGGGCGGATCTCTGCCTCATACCCTGTACTCTGCAACTCAGAGACACCTCGGAGGAGAAAACAGAGGCACCATGAGGAGGTATTTAGACACAAGAATAGGCAGCTGTCACCATGCCTCCCCCTGAATCCTTAGTTCCGCTCCTGACCTACACAAACAAAGCCTTTTCTTGAGCTCTGACCATTGGGAAACAAGAGTCAAGATGCTAATCACCCAGATTTTGAAGCAACAGACTTTTCTGTTTCTTGTTTTTGTATCATCACAAGGTTATAATTGTGGTTTACAAATTCAGATGTGAATGGATTATGGCTTTTAAATATTCTAGGAAACAAATTGTTACTTGAATATTTCATCTCAATGAGCAAATCAGAAATTCAGCCTCAGACATTCTGGAAAGATCTGCCTCTCCCATACCAGATTGGACCAGGTTTCCAAGGCTTCGCACAGTGACAGGGTGTGGGAGTTTGGTCCTCAGTCATCTGTTTATTTCCACATACTACCAAGATAGCCGCTGTTCCTGGTTGTATAGACCCAGACCTGGAGGCTCTCTGATGCATTCCAGACCACACATGGGCCTCAGGAATCTCTGTCCTGTGCAGAGCTGAGCTCTGAAGTGCCTGCGATCTAGGGTTGCCAGATTTAGGGGGAATTACACACACACACACACACACACACACACACACACACACACACACACACACACATGCACACACAAAACAGGACCTCCAGTTAAATTTGAATTTCAGATAAACAACAAATTAATTTTTTAGTGTAGGTGCGCTCCATGCAATATTTGGAACATATCTTCTATAAACAGGACCTGGTTGCTGTGTCTCTATGAACCTCTTCTAATACTAGACCAGGGGAACATTTTTTCTGGGGAATTATTGTTCTCAGTGGGATTAAATGTTTTGAAACAAAAGCTGGGAACATCCTGCAGATGGTTCTGTTTTCCACCTGCCACATAACTGCCCTGAGGCAGTGAATTAGTCTACTACCTTGAAATGGCAAGGCAGGAATTAAGGTCTCAAATTGTTTATCTATACTTCCTTTCTTCCCTTTGTTCTTTCTCTTTCTCTCTTCCTCTCCTCTCTGCTTTCTTTTTGCAATATCAAAGGAAAATGTTGGAAAAATGCATTTTTATTTAGGTCAAGAGATCAGGCAGTTCTAACACTATGAAAGAGATTTATGAAAATACAGTAAGACTATATGAAGCCCAGGGAGTCAGAGTACCTTAGAACGCAAATACAAAGGAGTAGGTATGCTCACATCTCACAAAAATACTTTTTCTAAATTTATATTTCAAGACCCTAGACTTTTTTCTGTAAAAGTGTGATCCCATTGTAATTCAAAACAGAAGTTACTAAGAAAATGCATGGTTGTCTGATAACATATACTTGTTTTAAAAGTATTTTAAATATATTTCTATGTGTTTAATTTAATTGTTGATTGGACTATTCCAAGAAATCCAGAATACATTCTAAGGAATGAATGAGACAACTGCACAAAAACGTGTGTAAAAAGATGCTCATTGCAGTATTATTTATGATAAAGAGAGGACTGATTTAAGTGCCCTTTAATCAAATATTGATTAAATAAATTGTGCTATAATTACCTGCTACAGCTATTAAACCTGATAGTCTAGTCATCATTAAATCAGAGTTCCTATAGTAAGGAAGAGAAGTTAAAAGATATAAGGAGTGTGGGGCTTCCCTGGTGGCGCAGTGGTTGAGAGTCCGCCTTCCGATGCAGGGGACACGGGTTCGTGCCCCGGTGCGGATGGCCGCGGAGCCTGCGCGTCTGGAGCCTGTGCTCCGCAACGGGAGAGGCCGC
>NW_006769699.1:969427-976022 GCF_000442215.2 Lipotes vexillifer | reverse complement strand
CCTACTGTTCTACAACTCTTTCCACTCTCCCAAGATCCAATAGCATATCTCTAGTTTCGTATTACTACTGTGTGTTCTACCATCACTTCACCTCCAACATACCTAAAATGGAACTCATCACCTTCTCATTACAATTCCCATGCATATTGCAGCCAGGCTCTTCTTAAACCACATCATTCATCACACCAATTAAATATGAGGTAAACTGGGGGAAACAATTTGAACAAGTACAAATTCAAACTCCATAATCTTATCACTAAGACTCCACAATAATGGAAGCTGAACTTAATTTTCCAATGTATTATCCAATACTCTACAACGTGAATCTTCTACTTGGATCAGAATCTACCTCATAATACACTAAAAATATTTCCACTACTGTATCTTTGCTTATGCCATTTCCCTTCTAGATGACCTCTCCCTGCCTGTATCCAACCTTTCCTCCAAAACACAAGTAAAATTATTCTTCCTTTAGGAAGCCTCCTCTCACTGTTCTAATTCACAGTGTTTTCTCTCTGTATCCCTACTTTCAGTCAAACATGCATTGAATATCTACTTGGCACCAGATATTGCACTGAGTATACAAAGAATTTGGGTATACAAAGAATAAGATGGATTCTCTGACTCTTGAACCTCACATCATTCTATTGTAAGAAGTAGGTAAGCAATTGAGTGACTGAAATTCAGTGCAAAGAGTATAAAGATAGAAATAAATACAGGTGCAGTGATTAGACAAAGGAGAAAGTAATCATATCTGCTTGTAGGGATGTAAGGAACTTCACAGAGGAAGAGGTAGCAAACTGTGCTCTTAAAAGATGAATATGGGGCTTCCCTGGTGGCACAGTGGTTGAGGGTCTGCCTGCCGATGCGGGGGGCGCGGGTTTGTGCCCCGGTCTGGGGGGATCCCACGTGCCACGGAGCGGCTTGGCCCGTGGGCCATGGCCGCTGGGCCTGCACGTCTGGAGCCTGTGCTCCGCAACGGGAGAGGCCGCAGCGGTGAGAGGGCCGCGTACCGAAAAAAAAAAAAAAAAAAGATATAAGGAGTGGAAAAGAAGATATAAAACTGTCATTTTCCAATGACAACGTAATAATGCATGTATAAAATCCAAAATCATCTACAAATTATTTGAATTAGTAAGTTTAACAAAGTTGCCAGATACAAGGGCAATATACAAAAGTCAGTTGTAATTTTATACCAATATAAATAGTTTGAAAATGAATTGTTTTTAAAATTTATAGCAGCGATAAAAAAAAAAAGGAAGGGAAAAGATTTTCAAGGACTCTACACAGAAAACTATAAAATATTATTTAGTGAAAGTAAAAACCAAAATAGGGGAAGAGAGAGATCAAGTTTGTGAATTACAAGAATCAATGTTTTGAAAATGTCAGTTCTCCTCTAATTGAACCTATAGATTCGGCGTAAACCCAGCAGACACGTTTTATGTGTGATAATTAATGAACTAGTTTGAGGACTTCAGTATAAATGCAAAGGGCCAAGAATAGCCAAGGCAATCTTGAAAAACAAAATGTCCCAGATATCAAAACTTAAGATAAAGCTGTGGTAATTGAGACAACTGTGGTATTGCCTCAAGGATTGACAAAGAGACCAATAGAACGGAATAGAGTTCAAAATCAGACCCACACATGTGCTCACTTGATCTATGACAAAGGCGGCACTGCAGAACAGTGGTAATAGGGTAATCTTTTCAATAAATGGTTCTGAATCAACTGGCTTACTCAGAGGCACCTTCAGGACAGAGGCACTCATTCTCCCAGTTGCTGGGAAAGTTAGGTGGCTGCTCACTGCTCACAGCTGCATCTCGCTCTGGGAATTTCCCTTAGCCAAAGAAAGCTGCATCACCCAAGATTACTCTCTCTCGCTGAGGGTGCCCCACGTCCAGTGACTGGTCGATGCAAGGATGCAAAGTCCTGGCCCTTGCCTAGATTGTTGTCTGAAGGACCGTTCTAGTTCAAGAGTGCCCCTTGGGAGCAGCTTAGGTCACTAATGCAACTGTATCCCCACAGGTTAAGTCTCCCTCCACCCAATCCTGCTTCCTCTGCTCCCTGTCAGATTGTACCTGAGAGGTTTATGCCAGCAAAACTCTCGCATACAAACCTCAATAGCCCAGATTCTGTTTCCTAGGGAACTCAACCTGGAACACATTGGAAAAAATTAACGTTGACACATACCTCACATACAATTAATGCCAGGTGAGAGTATATCTAAATGTGAGTGGTAAAAACTAAAATTTCTATGAGAGTTTCTAACATAACAGAGCCTCCACTACATTGGAGTTAAGGAAGGATTTCTTAAACAGGACTAACCATAAAGAAAAAGACTGATAAAAGCATTAACCATAAAGAAAAAAAACTGATAAATTGGACCACATTAAAATTAAGACTTTCTGTTTATCAAATGATACAATTTAGAGTAAAAAGGCAAGCCACAGAGTAGGAGAATACTATACAAAAACTATAAGCTACAAAGGCTTGTATACAAAATATATAAAGAAAGACCAAAAAATCAATAAGTTAGACAACCCAATAGAAAAAAGAGCAAGAGACTTGAATAGGTACTTCCCCCCCAAAAAAAAGACAAAATGGCCAGCAAACAAATGAAAGGGAATTCAAACTTATTATTACTCAGGAAAATACAAATTAAAACCACAGTAAAATACTTATCTTAAACTCATTGGAGTGGTGAGACTCACACTACCAAGTATTGGTGAAAATGTAGAGAGCGTCTGGAATTCTCAGACACACAGCTTGAGGAAACTGGTATTACACAGTCTAATAAAATTGAGCATGTGCATGTATATCACTTTTAGGAATATCCCCAACAGAAATGAGTGGGCATATATACCAAAACACTTATGAATAAATGTTCATAGTAATATTATTCATAATAACAAAAAAATTAGAAGAGTCCAGATGCCTGTTAATTTTTATAGACAATAAAGAGAGAAATAAGGCAAGGAAAATAGAATCAAAACAGATGAAGAGTAATCAGGAAATGCCTGAAAAGCAATCAAATTATGCTGAGGGAGAGGATCTAGAAATTAGGACAGCCTTGAGTAAGACAATGGTAGGGGGAAATAGATTTAACATTTTAGATACGGTGGATAATTCCAAATAATTAAGGAATTATTATTACTTGATTTATTTGTAGAAATTTATATAATTCATTCCTTTCCTCTAACTAGAGTATTATACACACACAGCTTATAAATAGAAATGAACTGAACACAAAGTAGTGTATCCTTTAGTGAGGAGCTCCCTGTCAGATCTCTGTTCCTCTGAGTTGTCCAACACAGTAGCAGCATACCACACCACTGGCACCCCTACCACCAGCCTGGTAGCAGGCAGCTTTCCTGGGTGCAGGCCCATGGTAGTTGATTGTATATGTCAACTTGGCTGGGCCGTGGTGTCCAGATATTTGGTCAGACATTGTTATGGATGTTCCTATGAGGGTGTTTTTTTGAATAAGATTACTATTTAATTGATCAATTAATTTAATTGATGAGGCTCACCCCATAGTGTGGATGAGCCTCATCCAATCGGTTGAAGGTCTCATTAGGACCAGGACAGACACCACCACCACCACCCCATGTCTCCCTCCTGCAGCAAGAAGGAATTCTGCCAGCAGAGTGCCTTTGGACTTGAACTGCATCTCTTCCCTGAGTCTCCAGCCTGCCAACCTACTCCATCAGATTTTGGCCTCACAGAGCCTCTTACAGTCATGTGAGCCAGTTCCCTAAAATCAATCTTTCTCTCTCGTGTGCGTGCGCACCCTCTGCCCCCCACCACATACACAAACACATACACACACCCTCTCTTGTTTTCTGGAGAAGTCTGACTAATACAGAGCCTAATATCTGGGAAGAGTCAGTTCCCCCACGTGGATACCTGGATGAACCTGGCATGAATGGTACTGGCTTCACTGCATTCCTGGTCCTAATTGAAGCCTGCCATGTAAGTTCCTCTCTTCTCTCTGAAAATCATTCTTAAACACATCCTTCCCTCCCAGTCTTTCAAACTCCACCATTTCTTCTGTGTCTTTATAGGGACCAAACTGAAGACTGTCTGCATTTTGGGGGAGAGTCATCTGTGCCAGGCTCTGGTCCCCTGCCATGCTTGTGTGATGCTCTGACATCTGGTTCTCCTCTGAGCAGGCTTGTCTCATCTTTTTCTTTTTTTTAATTTACTTTATTTATTTTTGGTTGTGTTGGGTCTTCGTTGCTGCGCACGGGCTTTTTCTGGTTGCTGTGAGCAGGGTCTACTCTTCGTTGTGGTGCACGGGCTTCTCATTGTCGTGGCTTCTCTTGTTGCAGAGCACAGGCTCTAGGCGCGCGGGCTTCAGTAGTTGTGACATGGGGACTCAGTAGTTGTAGCTTGAGGGCTCTAGAGCGCAGACTCAGTAGTTGTGGCGCACGGGCTTAGTTGCTCCGCGGCATGTGGGATCCTCCCGCACCAGGGCTCAAACCCATGTCCCCTGCATTGACAGGTGGATTCTTAACCACTGTGCCACCAGGGAAGTCCAAGCTTGTCTCATCTTGAGTGTCCCTTGACACTCCAGTCTCTTCAGGATCCTTTTCGTTCTTTGAGTTTTTATTTAACAGATTGAAACTCTCTATAAACTAAACCCTCCCCTTTAATGTCAAAAGCATCTCAGATTTCAATTTTTTTCTTTAATAGAACCACATTCCCCAAGGTTAGGCTTGCTCAGCTCTGCTACTGAACGAGACTAGTATTCTAAGGTTACAGTTTCTTCCCTCTGGCTAGCTCCAAGAAATCCTTTCCTGCCCTAAGGTTGATTCACTACCTGATCATTCTTCAGCTTAGAATCACCCCAGGGCTGATAAAAACATAGTCTTCTGGGCCCTACTCCCAGCGTTTTTGACTCAGTAGGTCTGGGGTGGGGCCTGGGAATTTGCATTTCTTACAGGTTCTCTGGTGAAGCTGACTGTGGATCCGGGGAACACACTTTGAGAACCACTGCCCTGGCTCTGGTTCCTTAAT
Source organism: Lipotes vexillifer (assembly GCF_000442215.2). Classification (NCBI taxonomy): domain Eukaryota; kingdom Metazoa; phylum Chordata; class Mammalia; order Artiodactyla; family Lipotidae; genus Lipotes; species Lipotes vexillifer. The sequence continues at coordinate 971,003 of NW_006769699.1, read as the reverse complement.
TGCTACCTCTTGTGCCTGTTCCGCCACTGACTCCCTTTAGCCCCTCAATCTTTTACAGATTTTATCTCTGCTGGTCCAGGATGAAACTCAGAGGGGGAAAGGGAATGGGAGCGCTCACACAGGCTTCCACAGCAGAGACTGGCCAAAAATAGTGGGAATTCAATTCAACATCACAACCAGTTTTTTGAGTGGCTGGTGTGTTATAAAGCACTGGTGGGGAGGGGTTAGAGAGATAAATAAGTTTCTGATCTCAAGAAACTTAATATCTAGTAAAGGGAAAGCCCAGCATAGCACTAATGATACCCTAAGGGAAAATGCATTCTCTTAGAAAACACGTTACAGGGCTCTGGGACTATCCGGCACTGTTGGTGTCCCAAGCATATTCCCTAGGCCTACCCCAGAGATCATGGCCAGGACTCATTCTCAGGGTCATGAAAGCGCAATGTCAGCAAGTAAACAATCCTGAGTGAGCACCTCTTTAAATTTTGCACCCTAGGGGTGTCCTAGGGTGTCCTCCTCCCAGCCTTGGCCCTGCCAGAGGTTACAAGAGAGTTCCAGTGTTCCTGGTGGATTTCAGCCTTTCTCTCCATACAGGTATTCTCTACCAGAGGAGTCGGCCAGGGAGGTCTGACCACGTGTACAGCTGGAGATGGAGCCAAGAGCTCATGAAATTACAATGCAAAGTGTATAGAGCAAGAAGAGCAGAGGGCCTCAGGCTGATATTTGCAGAATGCCAACCTTCAAGGGATGGGATTCACAAAGGTAAGTAGAACAAAAACCAGTACAGCTTGAGATCTGCTTTGATGACTGAATAAAGTGTGTTAGACACAGAACTTGCCTTTGGGAAGCTTCCAGGCTAGTAGGGGAAACAAGATCTGTGCTTGAAAAGATAAATATTCTGGCACCAAGCCCCAAATCAGTGTTAAGGAGAGAGTGTAACAAAGAGGGTTAAGCTAAGGCTTGCCTTAACTTGAACAATGTGATCCTCAGTTTTTCCATTTATAAATGGTAACAGTGATATTGATTACATAGTGTTTTTATGAAAATTGTGTAAAGTAATTAAACTCCTAAGCACAGTTGCTGGCCCATAGCAGCCACTCAGTAAAGTGTCCTTACTGTAATGTCTGTTGTGATGCTGTTGCTGCTGCTGATGAGTAAAGTTTAGAAGAAAGAGAGGGAGTTGTGGGTTGTGTTGGGAATGATGGATGACGGACAGTGAGTAGTTGGAAGGGTCAGAATGTAGAGCAGGATTCGCCTACATCCTGGGGCAAGACACTGGAGCAAGGCGCAGGGGCAGTGATTGTTACAAGTGCAGGGATGAGTCAGAAGGTCAGTTTGTTCAGAGTGTGTGCAGCTTAAGGGGGAGGCATTAAGAGTGGATAGTAGGGCTTCCCTGGTGGCGCAGTGGTTGTGAGTCCGCCTGCCGATGCAGGGGACACGGGTTCGCGCCCCGGTCTGGGAGGATCCCACATGCCGCGGAGCGGCTGGGCCCGTGAGCCATGGCCGCTGAGCCTGCGCGTACGGAGCCTGTGCTCTGCAACGGGAGAGGCCACAACAGTGAGAGGCCCGCGTACCG
>NW_006769699.1:964367-969243 GCF_000442215.2 Lipotes vexillifer | reverse complement strand
AAAAAAAAAAAAAAAAAAAAGAGTGGATAGTAAAAAAAAGTGCTTTTTGTAACTGTGTATGGTGAGAGATGTTAACTAAGCTTACCGTGATGATCATTTCATAATATAGACAAACCTTGAATCGCTATGTTGTACACCTGAAACCAATATAATGTTATATGTCAATTATATCTAAATTTTGTCAATTTTATATGTCAATTATATCTAAATTTCACACTGTGAATCTTGGCATAGGAAGTTTGGGCTTTGCCCCAGAGTTAATCCAGAACCTCTGAAGATTTATGACAAAAAGATAACATAAATGAAAACAATCTTTTAGTGAGATTAATTTATAAATTGAGAGCGGTAGTAGGAAAAATCATGCTAGGGAGCTCAGTACCTCAGATATGAGATGATGCTAGGTTAGTGGAAATTGAAAGGAAGGAGAACATTGAAGAAATATTCAAAAGAAAAGAATCAATTCAAAACAGAAAAAAATGGTGTTAGGTTAAGATATGAAGGCATGGATGGAAGTAGGCATCCCTTTTCCTCATACCTGGATTTTGAGGTCGGGTTTCCTAGAGAATGGTTGTATTAGTCTGCTTGGGCTTCCATAACAGAAAACCAGACTGGTTGGCTTAAACAACAGACACTTATTTTCTCACAGTTCTGAAATCCAAAAATTCATGATCAAAGTGCCATCACAGATGGTTTCTGGTGAGACCTTTGTTCCTGGCTTACAGGTAGCTACCTTCTCACTGAGTCCTCACATGGTCCTTCCCCTGTGCACATGCTGAGAGAGAGATTTCTTCCTCTTCTTAAAAGGACACCAGTCCTATTGGATTAGGGTCACACGCTATGATCTCATTTAACCGTAATTATCTCCCTAAAGCCTCTATCTTCAAATACTGTCACATTGGGGAGGGGGGATTGGAGCTTCATCATATGAACCTGGGGCAGGGAGTGGGGCAGGAACACAATTCAGTCCATAACAATGGTGTTATGTGCTACTATGAGACAAAGGAACTACGAAGTTTGAGCTAATGGAGAGGAAGATAATTTGGGCTTTAGACATGATGGTTGGTTAACCTATAGCACCATCCAGTAAAACATCCTGCAATGATAAAAATGTTCTATATCAGCATTGTCCATTATTGTAGCTACTAGTCACATGTGACAACTGAGCATTTAAGTGTGGCCAGTGAGACCAAGGAAATGAATTTTTAATTGTATATACTTTAACTGTATTAGATAGCACAAGTTATAACTATAGGAACCCTAGGCAGAGTAAAGAGGTTTTATCAATAATTAGATAGCTAAGGCTTCTCCTAGGCCTTAAAGTCTGGTACTATAGATGTTCAACTTCAAACCACCTCTTGTCAGCCAAGGAAAATCTGAAGCTCTGAAAAGATATATGAGTGTTCCAGGTTAATGCAGCTAGTTAGTTACAGATCCTCAATTTAACAGACAGCTGAAGATACACAACTGTTTGTCAAGGACTGAGATGAATGCTTTGGAGTCATCCCATGGATGTGACATGATAGTGGATATAATCTAGAAAGAAAAGGTGAGCCTTCATAAATACTCACCTAAATAGAATGAAAAGAAAAACAAATCATAAAAGGAAATAGATTTTCATCTGCCAAATTTATACCAACAATTAGACAGCCCCAGATCACCACTACCTCAACATACTCCAAGTGCATCTCAGAGAGGTGGGCACAGTTAAAGGACGAGAGCTCTGGCGGCCCCCATCTCCACTCACATTGGCTGGCTGCCCACAGCGAGGCTCTCAACCTCTCTGCGCTTCCTTTTCCTCCTTTGTAAAATGGGAATAATGACAAGACTTCCTTCCGAAGGCTGTTGAGAAGATTAAGTGAGGTGGCATGTAAAGTATCAGCAAAGCCCTGGCACATAATACACATTCTTTAAATTTTAGATTAAAAAAATGAAATCCGTCTTGTCCCTAATCTTGTTCCTCTTCCTGCGTCCTTGATCTGGGCTAATATAGCCTTGCCCTTCATCTAGTCAGTCTTTCTGGAAACCTGAGTCACCTTTGATTTCTTCTTCCTCATTCCCCACATCCAGTAACTCACCAAGTGTTATTGATTCAAGCTCCACAATCTCTCAAATGTAGCGTCCTCACTGTGTGTCCTCCACTCCGCTGTCACTCACATCCTTGGCACTTTCTATCAAAAGCATCTCCGCTAACGATGTGTTTGCTATATCCATCCATTCTGTACGCCAGGGTGGGATTTTGCACCCTTCCCCTGGCAGTTTCTTTTTGCAGACAGGATTAAGTTGACATTCCTCAGCTCGGCACTCAAGGCCCTTCACAGCTCACCCCCCAATCTACCTCTGTTTTCATATTTCACCTTTTACTTTGAACCAAGAATACATAAATAGGAATCCATGCATTTTAAAAATTCAAATGAATAATTGTCTTGTGACTCTGTGTGGACCCGGGAGGAGGAAGCAGAGTTGTTTGTTTGTTTGTTTGTTAATTTGACTTCTAGGGGAAAATGCAGAGTTCCCCACTAGAGCTTACAGAGAGATTCCTTTCCAGTACCTCCTGTAATTAGGGGGATTGTGTGTCCTCATTTGCCCAGGACAATCTTCTTTACAACTGTCCGTGCTGTATACTTTTTAGGAGCAACCTCCCCCCATTTCACCCTCAGAAGTGTCCCAGTTTGGGCAATAGGTTGTGTGGTCAACCTAGAACCCACCTTGCCAAAATAAATCAGTCTGAAGAAATGAAGGACAGCAACAGAATGATTGTCCCCACCCACCCATCTTCTTTGGCATTTGGCCTTGGAGTCACTCTTCACTTCTGTCAGCACCTCCTGCTTCCTCCTGGAACCACTGCAGGGCTGCTTAGGCCTCGCTGAAGCATCTCTTCCAAGCTATTCTTCATACCTCCCAAGCCTCTTTTTTAAAAATCACCTCATGGCTCCATTCTCTGAACCTACTTGATGAAAAAAACTAATAGCTAAAAAGTAGCTAGATGTGCCACCTTCCAGAGAGAATTTATGAATTTTAAAAGGACCTTAAGAGCCCTGACCAAATGAATGACTAACAGAGGACTTTTAGAACTGTGTAGGTGTCAGCAGTGTCATTCAAGTGACGCCTCAGAGGCCAGGGATGGCATGAGGGACTAGAGAGGACGTGAGCCATTGCTCACACCCCTGACCGACAGGGAGAAAGAGATGGGGGAGGGGGGCGTGGGGGGGCACATAGTAATGAATGATCCTGGAAACTAAGAGAAATGTGAAAATTAAAGAAAGGCATGACTCAGGGAAATTACTGCTGGGGACTCCCTGGGCATGTATTTGGAAATTGAACATGAGAAAAAAATTGTCAGAAGTAGAGGATACACAAGCTGTTACAAAGAACCAGCAGTGTTCCAGCCAAGCCAAGTCAGGCAGGCACAGGGCAGGATGCGTACAGTGACAAGGGGTTCTGTTCTCTGGCACTACCCCACCACCCACAAGCTCCCCTTTGTCTGCTCGACACTGAGGGATGCTCTAGTACAAGCCTCCTGAACAGCGCTCGTCAGGAGAAATAGATAGGAAGAAACTTTTTCAAATGGAAAAGTAAAGAGCTGACTTTAGTCAAGAGAGTATTTTAAAGGTTTCAGAAAGGGAGATGGGAAGAGAGAATAGATCCTGTCTTGGGAACACTTTACAAAGTTAAGACAAGAGAACAAAGACATTTCAGAGACTAGGCTGAGAAGGAGAACCCTAAAAGGGACAATGAGACTGTGTCTAGGAAGGAATTACATAGAATGGGAGCCCTTCCATCAAAGGGGCAGGAGAAATAGACAGTGGAGGCAAACAGAGATGTATTCTCAGCAATCTGTTTCTTTCTTTCCTCACTGCTTTCCTTCCTCCTTTCCCCTGTCCTTCCTAGTCTCCGTCCCCACCTCCTTCACTTCCTTCCTTTCCTGTCTTCTGAGCTTGGATGTGGACCTTTGACTGGCATGCCTTACTCTGCAAACCAACTTGGGAGGTACCATACTCGATGCAGTGACCTCTAGCAAGGTTGAACTCTCTCAGGGGAAGGGGGGCAGACGATGGAGAAAATTGCTGCAAGCAGAAGCTCAGTACCAAATATGACCTTATTCCTCTTTTAATAGAAAAGTTTGATTATTATATCTTTTTTCAGGATCATATAGAAATTGGCCAAAACCTGGTTCATCATCTGTACAGAAGGTCCTGGGAGGTTGGGCTTTTTCAGTCTGGAAAGACAATTCTCAAAACATTCAAATGCTAATTCACACATGACTGATAATTCTATGGAGTAAAAACTCAATCTCATTTGTAATCAAGAGAACAAAAAAAAATTAAAAAATAAAAATAAATGCCATTTTTTTTCATTTTGTATTAGTAAAGACTTAAAATCAAAAAGAGAAACCAAGATTTGTGAGGAAGGAGTGAAATAGATAAACATATACTATTTGTGGAATTATAAGTTGGTATAACCATTTCTGGAAGATTGGGCAATACGTATCCAGAGCACACAAAAGTTTACATAAAGAAAGCAAATCACAAATATGCCAAAACAGTTTATACAAAGATATTGAGTGTTTTTATAATAGTGAAAAAATAGAAAGAAATATGCAACATTAAAGGATTTATTTCTCTTATTGAAGTATATCTGACATATAACATTGTATAAATTTAAAATGTAAACATGTTAATTTGACCCATTTCTATATTGCAATATGACTGCCATTGTAGCAATAATTAAGTCAAAACCACTGTGAAAGATCACCTCTCACCTGTTAGAATGACTATCATTAAGAAGACAGGAGGGCTTCCCTGGTGGCGCAGTGGTTGAGAGTCCGCCTGCCGATGCAGGGGACACGGGTTCGTGCCCCGGTCCGGGAAGATCCCAC
>NW_006769699.1:947635-963789 GCF_000442215.2 Lipotes vexillifer | reverse complement strand
AAAAAAAAAAAAAAAAAAAAAAAAGAAGACAGGAGATAACAAGCATTGGTGAGGGTGTGGAGAAAAGGGAGCCCTTGTTCACTGCTGGTGGGAATGTCAGTTGGTGCAGCCACTGTGGAAAACAGTATGGAGGTTCCTCAAAAAATGAAAAATAGATCTACCATATGATCTAGCAATTCCACTTCTGGGTATATACCTAAAGGATTTATTAAATAAATTATGGAGCATATTAAAAATCATAAGATATATAAACATGAAGAATGTTCACTTCCTACTTAAATTTAAAAGGCCCTTTATAGAACAATATTACATATGATTTCAACTCTTGTCATATTATATATGTATAGTAGAAGGTGAGAAGGCTTATATATATATAAATTCATAGTTAATTTTTTTAAAGAGTGAGCTCACTCACTGTGGCCAAGGTTAGTGTTTAGGTCCTGAGGTGCCAGTATCTCTCTTGGCCCAGAACTTGGCATGTGCTGTTTCCTCTGAGTAGCTACCTAGAATGCTTTACCTACCCATCCTATCCTCCTTCCTGTCCTCCCCCTCTAATCATTCTTCAGAAGACAGGTAAAAGATGCGTTCTTCCTAGAAGCCTTGCCTGACACCTGGCCCTGGTCTGTCTGGTTCCTCTTTTATGTACTCCCTGGGACTAGTATCTTCTTCCTTCAGAGAAACTCCTCAATTTGTAGTAATTCACATGTTTATTAGCATAACGGTTTTGTCACCGTCACTCTCACTTGAAGGTAAGCTGTACCAGCACCCAGACGATATTTCTTTTGTTCACTCTCATATCCTCATACCTAGCTAGCCAGTGCCTGGCACATATTTTGTCTTCCATAAATACCTATTGAATAAATGAATGAATATTTGAATATTAATATTTGAGTGAGTGAATGAATAAGCATAAATGTTCATCCTAACTTGATCTCCTGGAAATCTCCCAGATTAAATAATGCTCACGATTGCTAAACACCAATAGAAATCCTCCAAGTTTGTTGTGATCTGGAGTCAAATAGTCTTCATCACTCAACATACATTTATTCATCACCTGTTATATAGTATAGAGGTTAAGATCACAGGTTCTAGGGTCAATGGCCTGGTCAAATACTTGCTGTGTGAACACTGGGAAGTTAGTGAACAGTTCTGTGTCTTAGTCAATTCATCAGATAACAGGAATTTTAATTGTAAATACATATCTCAAGTGGTTGTTAGAAGAATTAAGTTAATAGCGATAAATCACAGAAACTGGCACATGGCCACAGTGTATGGGATCGATAAATGTTAATTATTGCCAGCATTACTATTAATTTTTGTATCCAAAAGCCCTTGCACTATAAGTTATGGAGGATGCGATGGTAAATCAGGCAAGAATTGCCCTACAAGAGCTTGTAATTAAGCAGACAAGATAAAGAGTGCAACAGTGGAAAGAGCACAGATGAAACAAGAGAGCTAAGAGAATTAAGAGGAGGGAGCAAGGTACATCCAGCTTAGATTCTTTTCTGGGCGTCAGATGGAAGATAAATTCTGATGTTGTTTAAACAGCAAGGTATATCTTGTTTACATTTTAATGAGCTCAGATAGATACTCTTAACCAGATTAGACAAACTCTGCACCAACCTGGTTAGCAGTTGTAGCTCATTAGGGATGTAGTCACAGCAAGGGGCAGCCACAGCTTTATGCATGTTTTGAAAAGATTCACGGGACTTCCCTGGAGATCCAGTGGTTAAGACTTCGCCTTAATGGGTCCGATCCTTGGTTGGGGAGCTAAGATCCCACATGCCTGGTGGCCAAAATAACCAAAACATAAAACAGAAGCAATATTGTAACAAATTCAATAAGGACTTCAAAAATGGTCCACATCAAAAAAAAAAATGTCTTAAAAAAAGAAAAGATTCACACAAAGACATCTCCATGCCAGGTCTCCTGAAGACCAGCTGGCCAGGGCACATCAACATCGGACTCAGAACACTCCCCGCTAGACAATCATGGTTCACTTTTCTCCAGAAAATACTCTTCTTGTTTTTGCAAAGAGTCTTGAACAAGGAGGCTTCCCTGAACCCTTGTTATTCTGCTGTTCAGCCTGATAAAGATGAGAGACCACTCTTCCTCTCGCTAAGCTATGGCAGTTCTCTGCCAAGATAAGATTATACCGGAGAAGATGATTATCACCTAATAAAACAGCTTACCCAACTCAGTATTAATCATGACTGAGTTATTTTACCAACTGCTTAGAGAACTATCACCTCCTACAGCCCAGCAGGCACCCTTGTATACATTTTCTCTTTCAGCAGAACAATCATCCACTGTCAGCAGCGGGCCATTTCCATGGAATATTGCTTGCAGGTAGATAGCTGCACCAATGCTCCCCACTACCACCGTCACCTTCACCCCACACACACACATCCCTCCCTCATTCTAGAAATGCCTATCTATCAGCCCCTCCATCAATGTACTGCATCTTGGTCTTTGGAGTGAAATGACAGAGTAACAGCTGGTAGACAGAAAGCGAAGTCAGTCAAATACAAACATAGCACAATTTAGACTTTAAAGAGACCTGATTCAAAGTATATCAAATAAGCAACTCAAACTGTTAAGTGACCAGGTAAGTTCTGTGGTTACAGATTCAAAGTGAATTTATTCAACAAATATTTGACCGCCTACTCTGGGCCAGACCCTGTGCTAGTTGCTGCTGGTTTAACAGGGAGGAGTCTGGCCAAGGAAGTTTATAACCCAAAACTTGACAGTGTTGTGAGGAGTGTCCTTACTCCCCAACTTCTAGAAGATGTGCTGATGGCAGTGACGGGAGCTGAATTTACTTGAGTTCAACTCTCATTTCCTAAGCACCTATATGGTGCAAAACATTTTAGCCAGCACTGTAGGATTACATTCAAGTCATATAATACATTGCCCCTGCCCTCACAGATACTACAAACTACTTAGGAAAGGCCAGTATTTGGACAGGTCAACATACATGACCTACAGCTTGAGACCTTGAGCACCAGGTTAAGTTGAGCCAAAACTATTGGGTAAAATCCATCGATGGATGCTCTTTGAGCTAGTCCTTCAACTTCCTCTTTGCAAGGGTTTTATTTCCTATTTGAAATTGCTCTTCCCTAGGAAGGTCCAGATTAAGACTGCATAGGAGAGAGGCCGATGTAGAGGAAGCAGCCTCTACAGGAAGCATGTACAGTGACATGTGTTTGGTTGCAAGAAGCAGAAAACCCAGCTCAAGAACATAAGTTGCATGTGCCATTGAAAAGTCCAGAGACACAGTAAAATTCAGATGCTGTTTGATCACTCCAGCACAGCCTTGGTAGTTGTCTCCGCTCTGCCCTCCTCTGTGTGTTAGCTTCACCTTAGGCTAGACTCCTTTAAAATAGGATGGATTGATGGATATATCAGTCCCAGGCCTCCAGTTTCCACATGGCACCATTTTGGAGGAAAAGGGACCTTTTATTTCTCCAACCACCAAAAGTCTTCCACTCTATTTGACCCAACTTAGTTCTCATACCCCTTGGAACTAATCATTAAGATTAGGGGTGTGTCAGGGGCTGAGTGACATAGGTTTAGAAATAAGAAGGTAATCTCTAGGCCAGTCACCATGGGAACAGGGATGAGAATATGTTGATTGGTTCAGGACCTCCCCACTTTGGTTGAGGGTTGAGGTAGTCAGGAGTCAATCCCACCCACAAACAATGTGTTAGGAAGCGGGGTGGAGGGGTGCGGGCATTTTGGCAGAAAGGAAAGCAACGACATACACCACAGGTAGACCCTTCGAAACTGGAAAGATTCAGACTCATTCACTAAAAGAAGGCAATAAGATGGTAAGTGATATCTGGGGAAATGAATCAGTCCCTGTAAAGCATTCTGTAAGAATGAGCCACTAAATAATAAGAGTGTAATCATTGGGATGCTTTGTACACATACTAACTCTGCAGATTGCCTGAGCTCAGGGTGATTTTACTGCTGTTACTCTGGCAGCAAGCCCTCCTTGCCAAGATTGTTATTATGGGACCAGCTGAGCTGTAGAAGCCTGGAGGGTTCTTTAGCTCTTCATTCATCACAGTGACATTTATTACCTACTTCGTAACATAGCCCCCTCAACATCAAAAGAAAAAATCGGAGGAAGATCAGCGGCCATGGAACCAATACACCTCCTTCTAGCCCCTTCTCAACACAAATCTAAACACCTTCCGGGCATGGGGCAGGGCCCTTTGTGGTTCAGTATGTCGTGTGGCTCTCTTCTCTGAAGGGAGCATGTCAGTTGCCACCTGCATGGAGGAGATATCATAGTGGCCACACCATGTGGATAAGAACCCCCAGTTTGGGGGCTTCCCTGGTGGCGCAGTGGTTGACAGTCCGCCTGCCGATGCAGGGGACACGGGTTCGTGCCCCGGTCTGGAAAGATCCCATGTGCCACAGAACGGCTGGGCCGGTGAGCCATGGCTGCTGAGCCTGTGCTTCTGGAGCCTGTGCTCCGCAATGGGAGAGGCCACAGCAGTGAGAGGCCCGCTTACCGCCAAAAAAAAAGAACCTCAGTTTGGGAGTCTTCTCAGCTGGGGTCAGGACCTGGCCATAGTGTGGTGTCTGTGTGGGACCTCAGTCCTTTTGTCTCTCTGGGTCTCATTTCCTCTTGTAAAATTAGCTGACGTTGCCCTATCACATTTTAAGAGCCTAAATTTTTATGGTAAACTTCCCTGGTAGAAGAGTCTCCATCCTAGTTCAAGATTGAAAAGATGTTCTATCTTAGTTCTGGCACCCCAGGAAAGAGATCCGTGTGAGGGACTCTGTGGGGAGTGCTCTCAGGATCAACACTCCTGAGGGAGGGAAAAAAGTACAGTTGGGAGGCGGACAGGTTGGCCTGCGGCGTGGTCTCAGTGCAGGCCTCGCAGTCATCACACAGGGAACAGTGAAGCTGGATGGACCTTCAGGGCCCACACTGAGGAGGGGTCTGGGTCTTATCAACAAGGCACAGGATGCAGCTCCCCGCAGAGAGAGCGCCAGACATGGGGCAAGGCCGTTCTCCTAAGCTGTTGGCAGTTGCCTGGGAAGGACTCAGTTGTGAACTTTCAAATAGCCAAAACCCCTGGAAACCAGGGACAGAATGCCTCTGTCTTGAAGGGGGATTTGGGGGTCTGAGTGACAGACAACAGCACCCACTGCATGTCCTGCACCCGTGTCCTCTGAATATGGGGACCATGGCAAGGAGGGGCCATGTCTCTTCCCTTCCTAGTCTCTGTCCCTGTATGATGGCCTAAGGCACCCAACTTTCCCTCTAGTGATTTTCTGAAGGGAAAACTAATGCTGGAGTCCCCCTCACCTGGTTTTCATGGATGGTGTGACTGAGCCTAACTTAATTATGCAAACAGCCCTCAGAGGAAACCAGGCTCCGTAGCTGTACAGGGGATGTTACTTTGACCCTGTGAGCACTGCTTTTTAAAGGGCGTTTTAATTTATCCCTCAGAAAAAAAGAATTTGGTATGTTGAATGTTACCTTTGAGAACAGCTCTACCCTTATATATCCTTGTGACAGTCCCCTTGTGTGATATTATTAACATTTCCTTAATTTATACCTAGGGAGCCAAAGGCCCACAGCCTTCTTCTGGCGGGGCCCTATGTGTGAGGAACTCTCGCCTGCCTTTTGCTGAGAGTGAAAAAAAAGCTTTCTTTACAAACTGAAACAATGTAGTTAATTTTAACATTCATTTTTCCTTTACCCACTATTTTTCTCTGATTTAACTGTTTTAGAATATGCTTTTCTTATATTTCTGTCCTTTGGCTTTGAGCAAAAGAAACATCTTAAAAATATCTAATCAATAAAGAAGATGCAATTCCATTATGCATCACTTCCTTTAATAGGACCTATTTTAAACCTGGACTTCTGGAACTAAGATATCCAAGAGTTTATCAGAAATAATTAAGACAGTTTGAATAAAGTATATTTGCAGGTCCACAACTGCCTCTTTGGATATAAATTTGTACAAAGCCATCAAAAGAACGCTGGTAAAACCACTCCACTTGAAATGATGTCCTCACTTAAATAGAATTATCCCAGTGCGGTTGTTCAGGGAAAAGGATGTAGAGACAGAACCCCCAAAATAGTTGTTTTTAGAATCAATCAGGAGTTTAAGAGAATTCAGCTTTGCAAATGTAACTCCAGTGTATGAGAAGACATTTTTTTGGCTGAGGAAATTCTCACCATTATAAATCAACTGCACATTTTTTTAAATTTATTTATTTATTTATTTTTGGCTGTGTTGGGTCTTCATTTCTGTGTGAGGGCTCTCTCTAGTTGCGGCAAGTGGGGGCCACTCTTCATCGCAGTGCGCGGGCCTCTCACTATCGCGGCCTCTCTTGTTGCAGAGCACAGGCTCCAGACGCGCAGGCTCAGTAGTTGTGGCTCGCGGGCTCTAGAGTGCAGGCTCAGTAGTTGTGGCTCATGGGCCTAGTTGCTCCGCGGCACATGGGATCTTCCCAAACCAGGGCTCGAACCCGTGTCCCCTGCATTGGCAGGCAGATTCTCAACCACTGCGCCACCAGGGAAGCCCTCAATTGCACATTTTTTACTGAGAGTCTACTTTATGCTCCACAGTACTGGTCAGAGGAGAGTGTATCAAGAAGTATTAAAAAAAAATGTCTTGCCCTCGAGAAATTATAATCTCGTTGGGGAGAACACACTAGCACATGAGATAATTAAAGCACAATGAAATCTAAAATACTCTAAATTTAGTGGAAGTTCAGGAAGGGGAGGGCCCAGTAACCGCAGGCTGATGTAGATATTAAAGTTTTTACTAAGGGGTTAGGAGTGAAGCCTTTGAAAGCCCAGTCGAATTACAAAAATACTTTCTGGGAGGGGCAGTGTTTTAAGTGTTCATTACTTTTTAATGTCTTATCTATACATTATTGATTAGACCACTGAACACTGAGTTGTACTTGAGAGGAAGAGCTGACAGTGGGTCAGGTAAGCTTGGAGGGAGGGAGGTCCCAGAGAAGGTTTGAGAGCTGGAGGCTCCATGTGAGGAAGGGCAGGCCTGGGTGAGAGTCCTGGGGGTGTCAGCAGAAGGGGTTGACCCTTAGTCCACATGGACAGAAAGCCTCAAGGAAGGGAAGAAGAGGCAACCAAAGGGAAGTTCCCCCAAAGCAGTCTGTGCCTGCTGCATATTCAGGGCCAAATTTGCTAACCCTCCATGGAATATAAAGGGAGTTGAGAAGTATTATAGCTTCTCTGGTTATTTCAAATAACCCCTGGTCCTGGGCAGAGTCACGATCTGCAGTGGGGGCTTCCTGGCCCCAACCCTTCTTTGCTAATTCTAGGCCTTTCCAAGTGGTAGAGAGCATCACAAGCAGACCCGAGTCACGTCAGTATGACTCAAGACTTCCAAGGAGAAACTGGGAAGAGTATGTAGTTGGCAAACGATAAGAGTAATTATGAATTGAGCAGGTACTCTGCTCGGCACTGCTGTATACATTTATTAGTCAGCACTTAATTTAACCTTCAAAATCATGCTTTGAGACTGTGGTTATCCCATTGTACAGATGAGGACAGTGACCCTCCTGGAGGTTATGTAACCTGCCTTAAAGGAAGTATTAGAATGTGCTCCCTAATCCATTCATTGAATGAATAATTAATTGAGCCAATCAATTAAGAATGCTCCATGAAAACAAAAATTACCAAAATTATGAAGATTTGTAAAATGCCTGAGTATGAACAAAGTACTTCTGTGTATCGATTGCCTCTCTTGGTTCTCACCACAATTCTCCAAAGAAGACATTTTGCTTTCTCCTTCAGCAGATAAGAAAATGGACCCCCAGAAAGGGTATGTGACTCACCTGTGACTTCTCAGCTGGTAGGAATCGCTTGAAACAAGATTCAAACCCAGATGTTTGAACATCAAAGCCAGTTTTGTTCCCACCAAGGGCTTCAAGTCCAGGAGTAGGAAGACAGTCTGAGGGCTGAAGGGAAGGTTGCCCTCCCATGGATGAACACAGTTACAACGAACAGAATTAGTTCCACTTTCCCATGGTTATTATTCTTGTGATTCCCTCTATCCCCATGTTCTTGCATACAAAACCTGCCTTTTTCAAAGGAGATTTTTTGTGGAATTCTGGTGTACAGCAGGGAAGGTGAATGTTTGCAAAGACTGGAGCCTACCCTGAAACTAGTCTTGGGCAGGAGAAAGGCATAATCACAGTGATCTCAAGAATCCAGAGAGGAGAAGCCAGCAGAATCCCTGGGGGTTGTGAAAAAGAAAAAAGGGAGCAGAGAAGAACAAGAACAGATTTGAAGGTGACATCAGGGCTTAGCTGGTGAGAGACCTGCCCAGGCTCTGCCACTGGGGATGTTGTCATGGCAGTGAGGTCCCTGGGAACAGGCCTCTTCAGCCAAACTCCCTGCCCATCCCCCAGTATCCACCCCACAAAGCCAACCCCTCTCTTGGAAAGAGCATGTGGAAACCATTAAGATAATGCAGTTCCTTCCTTGCTGACTTTGCCATTGGGAGCACCAGGCACATCCCTTGAGCCAGACTTTCTTCAAATGGAAGAAGTGGAGGAGTTGCTGCCATGGCAATGCAGTTCCCCTGCCCATTTATACCATCGGTGAGCTGGGGGAGATCCCTGGAGGAAGTGGTTCCCCACCTACTTCACCAAGGCAGGGAAATCGCCAAGGACACACAGATGGAGAGGAGCCTTAGGGAATGTTCCCTCTAGCCTGAAATGGATGCTGGAAGTTGCCATGGCAACCTGATTCCTTGCCCACCAAACCATGAAGGAGGGAGAGCAGCAAAGCCGACGGGCTGCAGAGGAGCCTGCTGCCGCCAGTCCAGCTCTGGGCTCCCGCTCTGGCTGTACGGGGAGTGTGCGTCTTAGGTCAGAGGCATCCCTGGGAGCCCAGCCCTTTCCTGTAGTATCCGTAAGGACGAACTGGGTACGGGCTCTTTTCCATCAAAGGACAGTACCGATGAAGCAGGAGGACCGAAAGGAGCAGCTGAAGAAAACAAGAGGACAGTTGCTGTCCCTCTCGGCAGTGCTCAGTCATCGGGAAGCATTTGAACTGAATTTCCTTGTTTTTGTCTCAGTTCTTGAGTTTCCTCGGTTACCTCCCTCAACTAATTAGAATCTAATATTCAGATAGCTAGGTTTTGCTTCTTGGGAGCTGGGAGTAGTTGTAGTATAGAACAGTAGGTTCAAATATTAAAATTCAAGGTATGCACGTGTATGTGATTTATATGATTAAAATTTCATCTGAACTACAAAAGAACTGAAAAATGAATAGAAATAGAACTGTTTTAGGAACCAAAGGCATGAGTTCAAGAATCCCAAACGCTGTTGGTAACAAGAAGTATGTGACCCAATTAAAGCACAGCCTTTGGAGTCAGAGACCTGAGGGTCTGCATCCCTGTTTATTATCATAACTACTAGTCATATCCAGAGACTAATGAGTGAAGAGTGAATAAAACACACCAGTATATAACTGACTGGTCTTTTCTGAGACAGCTGTATTGAGGTATAATTGACATACAGTAAGTGCAGCACATTTAAAGTGTATCATTTGATAAGTTCTGATGTGTGTACACCCCCTTGAAACCATCAGTGCAATCAAGTGAATATATTCAAGTCTCCTCATGCCCCTTTGTAATTTCTTCTTCCTATCCTTTCCTGCCCCCCACTCCCGCCCGGCCAACACCTAAGCAACCCCTGATTTCCTTTCTGTCAGTATAGATTCAGTTGCATTTTCTAAAGTTTTATATGAATGGAATCAGACAGTATGTACTTTTTTGGGTCTGATTTCTTTTGTTCAGTATAATGATCTTGACATTCATCCATGTTGTTTTGGGTACCAATACTTTGTTCCTTTTTAATGCTGAGTGTATGCCATTGTATGGATGTACTGAAATTTGTTTATCCACTCATCTGTTGATGGACATTTGGGTTGTATCTAGTTTGGGGCTCTTACCCACAGAGCTGCCTGAACATTTGTGTACAAGTCTTTGTGTGAGCATATATTTCCTTTTTTCTTGGGTAAAAACCTAGAAGTGAAATGACTGGATCATATGGTACGTGTATGGTAACTTTCTAAGAAATTGCGAAATTGCTTTCCAGAATGATTACACCGTCAGGAGTACATGTGAGTTCCGCTTCTTCCACGTCCACCCCAACACTTGGGATGGTCAGTCTTTTTAAATTTTAGCCATTCTAATAGGTGTGTGCTGGTATCTTGCTGACTGATTGATCTTTTTTATTGCATTTCCTCTCATTGGATCATTTTCATTGCCTGCTGGGTTCAGAAAAACAGCATCACTTGAAAATGATGGAGGTGGGTTGTGAATCAAAGCAGCTAATAGGCCACATAGCTAAATTTGCATTAATGAGAAGAAGAAATTAGACTTATCTCACCATCATTTTACTGTCCAAGAGTGACAGATACAATGCAGTGACCTTAGTACGAGATGCTGGTGGCAGATGACATTTTATGCTCGTTAGTGATCACAGTGACAGCTACTATTTATCAAGTTCTTATTATGTATCAGCCCTGTGCTAAGGGCTTACATAAATTCTTTCATCTGCACAATACAGTGAAGTAGGCATTATTGTGCCCACTTAGCCACTGATGGAATTGAGGCTAAGAGAAGTTAGGTATCTTGGGAATAAGTAGAAAATATCTGGCCCAAAGCCAACCCTGATGCAAAGCTGATGCTTTTAACTACTGTTTTCTGAGCTGCCCAGGTGGTTATGACTCAGCATACATATAGAGTACCCATTCCTGAATAGGCAAAGCGAGTTTTATATCAGCTGCTATAAAGAGGAACATAAAGACAAATATATATACACAAATCTTATTTTAACATCCTTATAAACCTGCTGGGCAAATGAATATAATTCAGGTCAATGGCTGATCATTTGATCTATGCAAATATCAAAGTAAAAGTACTCAACCTTACTAGTTTAAAAATATGCAAGTTAAAATAGGACACCATCAGTTATATGTCAATTATATCTCAATAGAGCCAAGTTAAAAATGTTAATTTGAAAAAATGAGATACCATATCTTCTTATCTATATCATTTTATCTATTTGCTGAGGTATGTTTACATGCACACAAACATACACACACACGAACAGTGCTAATGAAGTTGCAGTGGCACTGGAGCTCTCATACACGGCAGGTGGGATTTCTCAAAGGAAACTGGGCAGCACACACATATATGCATATATACTTTTTCACACAACCAGGAGTGCTCCTACCACCTGGCCCGGTGATTATCCTTCTAAAACTCTACTCTAGGGAATGAGGTTCACAATAAGATTTACCTAAAGGCTGTTTATCATTGCTTTGTCTTAGTAAAAACCATAAAAGCAACTAAAATGTTGGGAGTAGGAGAGCAGTTAAATAAAGCTTGGTACAGTCATATATGGTGGAGTATTGTATATCTATTAAAAATTACATTGTTGGGCTTCCCTGGTGGCGCAGTGGTTGAGAATCCGCCTGCCAATGCAGGGGACACAAGTTCGATCCCTGGTCCGGATAGATCCCACATGCCACGGAGCAACTAAGCCTGTGAGCCACAACTACTGAGCCCGCATGCTGCAACTACTGAAGCCCGTGTGCCTAGAGCCCGTGCTTCGCAACAAGAGAAGCCACCGCAATGAGAAGCCCACGTACTGCAACGAAGAGTAGGCCCCGCTCGCTGCAACTAGAGAAAGCCCGCGCACAGCAGTGAACACCTAACACAGCTAAAAATAAATAAATAAAATAAAACTTTTTTTTAAATTACATTGTTGGGCTTCCCTGGTGGCGCAGTGGTTGAGAGTCCACCTGCCGATGCAGGGGACGCGAGTTCGTGCCCCGGTCCAGGAAGATCCCACATGTCGCGGAGCGGCTGGGCCCGTGAGCCAGGGCCGCTGAGCCTGCGCGTCCGGAGCCTGTGCTCCGCAGCGGGAGAGGCCACAACAGTGAGAGGCCCGCGTACCGCAAAAAAAAAAAAAAAAAAAAATTACATTGTTGAGGCATATATAAAGACAGCAGGCTATGTCACCTTATAATGCTAAGTGAAAAGAAGCAGGATACAAAATTATATGCAGAACATCGTTCCAATCTTATAATAGAAATCACATATATACATATACTGAAACTTTATCAAGTATTTATATTTTTGATATAGAAGGAAAGATATAGAAGGAAAGAATACCAAAATTTAATAACAATGATATTTTGTGGAATTTTAATTTTATTCTTTATGTTTTCCCTGTATTTTCTACAGTCGGAATGACTACTTTTACAGGCAGAAAAAAATAATAATAATTAGTTGTTGTTGTTTTTTTAAATCAAAGTAAGAAATCAGCCAGGTTATTACAATTCATTGCCCAACTTCTTACCTCACCTCAGCCATGTAAAACGGAGTTGACCAAGACTTGGAAGAACCACCCAGACTGGAAGTGGCAGCATGGTTGTGTGAAATGCAATGACTTTTCTCCCGTAACTTGCAGAGAAGACCTAATAAAAGCATCTTGAATAAGGTCATTACCTCTTCAAAGGAGGAGGAAGGCTGTGTCATAGCCTGATGTGCCTATTTCTAGTACTCGCCTTTGTGTGAGAACAGCATGACTGGATTATCAGCAAAAGAATCTTAGGAAAAGGCCCTGCCAATAAGGAGTCAAAGTCATGTGAAAGGGTCAGAGGAAGAAAGACCAAGGACTCAGTGTGGGAGGGACTTCCCAGACATACTGTACAACAGACAGAAAATAGGCACCTTCCTCACCGTCATGAGGAGTAAGTCACATCCTGTGACATTGCTTTCTGTCCTTGATTATCTCAAATACAAGAAAATATTATCAATCAGCCTTTCTGAAAAGTACCAATACCAATGATCCACATTTCCTTTTCCTTCATTTGTCTGTTAACAGTGTTGATGTAAACCTTCCTGAAATAGAAGCCAGCACATTTCTTAAAATATTGTTTTGATGAGTGGTGCTCCCCACTTTCCCTTTCCTATTATTTCCCATGCCTCTCACAAGAAAAAGAAAATAATTCAAAATTTTTTTCCCAATTGATCATGCTTTGGTTAGCGGGGAAGTTTTAAAGCTACCTTTCCCAATTTGGGTTATTTCCATAACAAACTAAAAAGAACTATATTGCCAATATTACTAAGAACATGCATAAAAGGATGCTTAATCTGTTTCGATAAGCTATTCACAGGCATAAAGAAACATTCAAAGAGGTTAGTCATTGTCATGAGAAGCTCAGAAAAACTATCACTTTCAAATGCAGTATTTAGGACACACTCCCGTGCATTGAGTCATCCCTCCAGCCTTTGCGGAGCTGCCACTGACTAAGCAGAGGGGGTTGGCCGAAGGAGCTAGCCTTGTGTGACATGCCAGCCCAGGCCTGCCGATGAAAAGCATGTAGAAGGACATCGTGGAAAATTCCTAGGTCCTGAAATCCCAGCGCCAAGTAAGGGGAAGTTGCAGAGGTTGCAGTGCGGGTGCACAACAAGGAAGGCTACAGAAGTACAGCACAGAAAGACTTCCAGGGCCTTCGCTGCCAAAATGAGGCCTGGAGAACATTAATTTGCAGAGCAGCAGGACTGATGCCTTTCGAGATAGGGTACAGTGTTTCTGGATGCTGATGGAGCCTCTTGAAAGGTAGATCAATTTCTGGGGTCCCCTTTAGGGAGACTTTCACCCCGGGCAGGCTGCTGATCATCACCGCTGACCTGAGCACAGCTATATACAGAAGGACGACACCAGGAAGCCTAGGTCTGTGCCTTTGGAAAGAAAAGCATCACACTCAGAGAGTCTGGGGAGCTTTCATTGATAATTAAGCAACAGATTCACAGCTGTCAATATAATATAGAAGCCAAACTTCATTTAAAGTCTATAACTGTAGGAAAGCTTATATATGACTTCCAGATCCTCACAAATCCATTTATTTCAGAAAAGATTCTAAAGAAGAAGTCTGGAAAATCCTTAATTTTGGGGATTTAGATGATGATGGGATACAGAATAAAGGAGGTCTCACAGATCTTTGGGGCTGATCGGAGGAAGGCCACGTGGAGGAAGTGATGTAGGAATTTTCTTGTGAAAGCGTTGGAAACATACCAGCAGAGAGGTCTGAAGACAGTGAGGCTGTCCACAGCAGGCACGGGCTGGGATGCCCACAGGCGGCAGGTCAGTCCGCTTCATGCACGGGTCTGGAGAAGAGCAGATCTGCTCAGAGCCATCCTTGGAATGGACATCCCTGGCTGCTCTGGGTCGGCCTAGGGGATGGTCCCAGGATGTTCTGAGTATGACTGAATTTCCTTTCTGAAGCAGAATCTACCCTATTCCAGGAACCTAGGCTCTCTCAGAGATAAGGTTGTTCAGGAGAGACAGTAGCCTCCTGGGGATGCCTGGGATTAGGGAGTTTGGTCAATGTGCCTCAATCTTTAAACTCATATTTGCATGGATATTAAGTTTGTCAAAAAGGTGGGGGTCAGAAGTTGTACAAAATGAATGATCTTCAATGCTCATAAAAAGATACAGGGAGATGGAATTCCCTGGCAGTCCAGTGGTTAGGACTCTGCAATTTCACTGCTGAGGGACCGGGTTCAATCCCTGGTGGGGGAACTAAGATCCCACAAGCCATGCAGCATGGCCAAAAAATAGGTAAATAAATAAATAAATAATTTAAAAATAATAATAATAATAAAATCGTTGAAGAGCAATCTGCCTCTTCTTAGGTGGAGTCTGAGAGCACACAGGAATGCTGGTCAAGCCTGGAGGTTGTGCTGAAAACTTAAAAAAAAGAAAAGAAAAATGATACAGGGAGAAAAAGGAAAGATATGACAGAGGAAAGCATCTGAAAGAATAGATAAAATAGGTTGAGCTAGAATAACAGGATTTAGTTTACTCTTTAAATTGAAGGCAAGCAATTAGCAATGAAGGGTAAATTTTCTAGTCCTTCCTACTCATACATTCAAAAGATGTAGAGTAATCAAAAATGCATGATATGTTATCTGTTGTAGTTATCAGAGAGAACCAACCCCCGCACACAGATTAAATCTGAATAAAGAAAAAATGCTGCTTTTGTGCGCAGGGAAAAAGAAAAAAAGGTCAATGGCAAGCAGAACAGGGTTACCTGGTGGTCCCAGAGGGGCACCTTTACCATGGCCCATAATTCAAGGTGGCCGATACAGACTAAAGGGGTTTAATTCCAGTGGACCAACATTTAGTGAGCACCTACTAAGCCCAAGGACTGGAGACTGTGGAAACACAAAGATGAATAAGAAGACACTCCTCCCTTCTCAAGTTCACAGCCATCTATTGGGAACCAGATCAGAACAGGAATAAGAAAGATATAAGTGAATCCAGTCTTTAGAGATGTAATAAACCAACCTTAAAAATGCCAAGCCGTTTGTTCTGAAGAACAGCAGTCTGTTCAAATGTAAGCCAAAGGCAGTAAGCTCTAAGGCCTGGCCAGTCTGCCAAATAGACATCACTTGTGATTTTAGGGATTCTCTGTTAAAAACATCAAATCACAACCCCTCTTAGTCCCCTGGAAACTCATAATCCACTGTTTAGCCTCGCTGAAGCTTTTCAGTATCTTGAGCAAGTCGTAATGTCTGAGTGCAGGCTCTGGAGTAAAGACTCCCTGGATTCAAACTATGGCTCCACCATCTGCTAACTGTGTCCTTGAGTAAGCGTCTTCCCTTCTCAGTGCCTCAGTTACCTTATCTGTAAAATGGATACCTTCATCACAATATTGTTGAGAGAATTAAGTGACCCAACACTTGGAAAGCATTTAGAAGCATTTCTGTCACATAGTTAGCACTGAATAAATGTTAGCACCTTTTACTGTAGAGGCCCCTGACTAGGAAGTTCTCACTAATCCTTATCAACCAACACCCAAATAGGAAAGAGCAAGAAGAGCTATAAGTTTAGGAGGCTGGAGGTGAAGAGAAGAGGGGGTTAAAAGAGTAGCGGGCTTCACTGGTGGCGCAGTGGTTAAGAATCCGCCTGCCGGGCTTCCCTGGTGTTGAGAGTCCGCCTGCCGATGCAGGGGACACAGGTTCGTGCCCCGGTCCGGGAGGATCCTGCATGCCGCAGAGCGGCTGGGCCCGTGAGCCATGGCCACTGAGCCTGCATGTCCGGAGCCTGTGCTCCGCAACAGG
>NW_006769699.1:943328-947625 GCF_000442215.2 Lipotes vexillifer | reverse complement strand
AAAAAAAAAAAAAAAAAAAAAAAAAGCCCCCCCCCTGCCAATGCAGGGGACACGGGTTCAATCCCTGGTAGGGGAAGATCCCACATGCAGAGGAGCAAGTAAGCCCATGCGCCACAAATACTGAAGCCCGCTCCCAAGAGACCATGCACCGCTGCAAGAGAAGCTGCGGCAGTGAGAAGCCCGCGCACCGCAATGAAGAGTAGCCCCCACACGCAGCAATGAAGCCAAAACCCAACGCAGCCAAAAATAAATAAAATTTAAAGAAAAAAGAAAGAAAGAAACGAAAACAAATAGTTCGCTGTTTTTCAGTGCTGCTGGGTACCTCTCACGATGGCAATTCTGGACTGGGACTGGGGGGGAGGCTAGAGATTTGCCTGGGGCACAATGCAAAAAGCGGCATTACTCTCAGGCTCAGGCAATCAAAGGGCTGCGGGAATGCCTCACTTGCCTCACCCTAGTTCCAGCCCTGCTCAGCATTCCAGCTGGTTTCCTCCCAGGGCTGGTTCCTTGGGTTTATTGTCATCGTTTGTGCTGGAACAGGAAAGGACACGGACAAATATGTGAGCGAAATAAAGAAAAGTTAGCCAACTAATTAGTCACCAAACATCTGCAAAGCCACATGCAGTGAGTGATCCCAAGGGTGTTGCCTGCCTCCAACATGGCTGCTTCCACCAATAATCCAGTCAACACTGGAGGGTGGGGGGAAGTGGGGGAGGGGTGCTGTATCAGTGCTTAGGGAGCTGCCCGTGTAAGCGGGAGTCTGGGGCTGCGGGTTGGGAGGGCCTGCTAGGTTGGCGGCAGGGAGAGCGCATGAGTTGGCTACCAGAGTTGCTGAGTCTTGGAATGACTCAAACTGCCCTCATTTAATCCTGTAGAAGCATTTCCCCGTATTTATGCTTAGCATAGCTGTAACCATAATCTCCAGCTCGTAACCAGAAATCCATTCTGTCAGAGAACCCTGCTCACGTCCTGAAAGGGCCCCTTTCCAGGGAGCACGCTGAGTTGTCTAGGCGCCCCCTAGTGGTAAAGCTTTGTGCCATGGCTGCAGAGAGCCCTCACCACCTGGAAGGCAGGCAGGATCCTGAAAGGTGATGGGAAGACTATTTAGAAATGTGCTTTCTCCCCTCCCCGGTGTGAATGGGTGTGCTATACTGGCTGTACCAGAGGCCACGTGCCTTATCTCTGCCAGACAGTATGCAGGAAGGATGAGATGCTTGCCAGGCAGAGACCACACTGAATTTTCAAGAAAACTTATTATCCCTTATCAAACCTTCTCCCTAAGTAGTTTCTGGGGCAGGCTAATAGGTACAACCTCTGTGGACAGTGAGCTTTCAATTTCTTGCCTGTTTGTCCGGAAACAAACTGGAACCTCTCTGAAGACGGAAAGAGGTTTCCTTCCCTTCTCCTGGTCGGCATGCTGGTAAGGGGACTGGAGGTCAAGCTGCAGAGCCGGCTCAGACTCTAGGGCTGACCCTGCAGGCTTCCCTGCGGATTGACGCACGGGCCCTTGGTTTCCGAGCTGAGATTGAGTCAGAGATGTTACTCATTATTTACAGTTAATAGTAATTAACATATAAAGATCACTTGAGGGAGTATGGGCTCTGGTGCCAGACAGCCCAGAATGAAACCCTATTTTTATCAGTTACCAGCTCTGTGACCTCTCTGTGCTTTTGTTTTCTAATCTGTAAATCAGGGATAATAGCAACTACCTAACAGGGTTACCCAGAGGACTAAATGAGTTAACATGTATAAAGCCCTTAGAATAGAACCTGACACATTATAAGTGCTGTGTGTTAGCTATTACTGTTGTTGTTCTTGCTGTTGTGTGTTAGGCATATAAATTATTATTATTATTTGTCTGCTCTCTTTTACAATAATTTATAAAAATCCTGATGTGGACGAGTAGTTTTTAATTCCTTTTTGGACTACACTGTCCTGAGGATAATGGGGCCCATTTTGAGGATCATGGTGGGGACTAAAAGCATGTGTAGTGCTTGTCATATAGTAGGTGCTCAACCAACGCTAGCAGTAATAGTAACTACCACTAGGAAACAAAAAAAGGTGAAAAATCAACACGTGTAGCAGCCTAGGCACTGCTACAAACTAGATACGAGAATTGCAGCCTCTTCAGGCAGGTTGCTTAAACCCTCTGGGTCCAGTTCCTCGTAACATTTCCATAAATTGAAAAGTTTAGAGCTGGCTCTTCTTTAAGGTTGCTGTCAACTCTAACATTCTATTGTATTCGAAGAGCAGCAACTGGCCGGGTAAGATCGAACTCTCATCAGGAGCTTAGTGAATACTGTTGTCTGGCGACTGAGGAAAAGAAAGAACTGGAAGAAAAGGTAGTGGACAGCACTGCGAGGCGTGGTGGAGCTGAGCGCAGCCCTTCCCTGACCTCATCTGAAACAGACGGCTGCATCCGTCCTCTGGCTCCAACCGATGACTCCATCTCTGTGCCCTGAGTTCATCTGGTCTAATTAGGCGTCACTGAATATTGACCTAGTGAGGGGAATATGAAAAGTGCGTTGACTATAAATCAGAGCAGATTCTACCTGTTGCTCCAATACCAACTGGGTGGAAGTAACAAGTTCTCTGTACCCCAAGATCCATCCCCTCTCACAAATGAGGAAGGACACTGTCTACCTTCAACATACTTCCCAGCAATCTTGGGAATGTAAGTGATTTAAACTTAGTAAAATGAACTTTAGGAACTTTGGAGTGCTTGAGGAAAAGAAAATGGAGACACTCTGAATCAACGTCGGGCAGACTTTTAAAAACCAGAAATGTATACTATACCATTTAGATGAGATCTGCATTAGAAAAAAAGGGGTGGGGGGTACTTCCCTGGTGGTCCAGTGGTTAAGACTCTGTGCTCCCAATGCCGGAGGCCCAGGTTCGATCCCTGGTCAGGGAACTAGATCCCGCATGCCGCAACTAAAGATCCCGAGTGCTGCAACTAGGACCCAATGCAGCCAAAGGAATAAATATTTTTAAAAAGAAAAAAGAAAAAAAAAAAAGACCATTGCAAACTAAAGGTGGCCTCAGAAATTTGACAGTGGTGGTGTCAATTAATAGAACTGAAAGCACAACATGGATAATTTAAAATTTTGAAAAATCACATGTAAGCATCCTGCCCAGTCCCTCAGAGAGCTTCAGATTCCATCCATTGCAAGGCTCTCAGCTTCCCTGGTATTCACAGTCCGCCCTCGTGTCCAGGGCATTCTAAGGGAATGTATTACTGGTAACTTTGCCTACATTAGCGTTATGAAGAATACAAAATGGTCCTATTATTATGTAAGCAGTCTCAGTTTTAACAGGCTGTCAGTCAGCTCCCTCCAGGCTTGGCGGCATCTAGTGTGTTGGCAGATAGAACATTCCAACCTGGTTTATCCTGTCATGTTTTTGACAAACATTATCATAAGCCAGGTGCCTTTTTGAGCCATCACCTCCTCTTGGGCAGCTGCCTTATCTATCAAGGGGAGCACCCATTAAGAACTGGGGACATTATTTCAGCAGGTAATTAACCAAGCTAAATGAGCATATAAATTTGTTTCCAATTCAACTTTCCATTTCTTTTCCCAGCTGCTAATAGAGGGAGCAGTCAGTAATGTGTTATGAATGGATGATGTGTGAGGTTATGTCTTAATAAAAAACACATGTCCATGCAGATTTTTACAGCCAACAATTATGAGAACTCTGACAATTTTAAAACATCCACGACACATCCAAAAAAGCACTATCTTGTATTTTGTGATTGATTATAAGTATGAAAAGTTGTGTTTTTTAAAAGGAGATTTTTAAAATGCATTTTCAGTCGGAGCCAAATACACTCAAATGTCACCAGATGCCTCCCCTCGCAGCCCCTGCGAATCTCTGCACCTGATCATGACCTCACCTCCCTCAAATGCCCCAAATCAGGACATTCTCAGAAGGGTGAACTGAGTGTCCTGTATAAACCCTTCTCAACACGCTTTATTTTGAAAGGAATAGGAATGAGGACAATGTCTTTAAGTTTGGACTTCTTTGATTTTTTAGAAGAGTTTGCAATCTACCCAGTCACCACCCTCCCCCTACAAATAATCCAAACTTTAATCATGTGAACTACGGCAGTATGCCTAAGACAGTGAGTTTTCACTCAGAGCAAAACAGATCTGTGAAGTTGGGGAGCACAGCTCCCCAAAAGGATGAGGAGGACTCAAGGTTCTCAGGCTAGTCCGAGGTCAGGCTCCAGTGTCTACTCCATGACGAGGACCAGACGGCCTTCTGTAAATGGAGACTCAGTAAACTCGGGGCGGGG
>NW_006769699.1:939005-942944 GCF_000442215.2 Lipotes vexillifer | reverse complement strand
CGGGGGGGGGGGGGGGGGGGGGGGGGTCGTGTACTAGAAACAGAAATCAACAGAAAATGGAGTTGCTCTTAAATGGTCAGTGGTTAACACTTGCCCCGACCCGCCCAAAGCAGGGGCTGAATGTGACAGGACCCTGCTCCGAAAGATAACTCCTTCCCTGTACGGCAAGCTTATTCATGAGTGCAAACTGGTCCTGAACTTTGGGAAGGGCCAAGAGTAAACTTAGTGTTGGGGAAAGAACAGCAAGGTAGAGAGATTCCCGTCAAAGCAGAAGCCAAGTGTCACTTCTTTGGCATCCGGGCTGGATGGCCGGCCCTCACATGCAGACCATCATGCCAGCGAGGCACAAGATGCAGTTTGGTGTCGTTCAAAGTGCTCTGACCCTGCAGGTCCCTGCCAACTTCTGTGCTGAGGAAGAATTGTGTTAATTAATAGGAGATGTGCGTGAAGAAAATAAATATCACAGCAAATGCCACTCGGCTCTAAAGCCAGAGGATCTCGATCTTCTCCAGGGCTGGGTGGGGGACATGGCATTAGGGAAAAAGCCCAAACACGCATCACCCTCTGTGCTGACTTCTTGCCCTCGTCATTAGCCATGTGACCCTGAGTGACCATTCATTCACTGCCGCCATTTACAAAGTTTACAGAATATTGAAAATGTTCCATATTTTGAGTTTCAGGCCTGGTCCTAGGCCCTGGGGCTTCAGAAAAGACTCTCAGATGGGATTTTTGGCCTCAGAAATTCAGCTATGAGTGCTTAGCCAGAGGAGACTGTTCTGCCTGTGGGTAATTAAGAAGATGAGACCAGCTCTGATCTTGCTTCTTGGAGAAAAGGCTCTGTCCACACTCCCTTCTCTGGAAACTGGCTGTTCCCCAAGGCCCTGGTGAAGGGACAGGGTGTCCTCTGACCACAGCTTATGGAATCGGAACTAGATAGGGGACCCAAGATGAGCTAAGAGATGCTTTGCCTTAAGGATTAGAATCGTAACCCAGAGACAGTCATCTCAGGTGGTGTAGCTGAGAGACCAAGCGAGCTGGTTCCCAACCAGATGCACCTTGACGGAGAATGTGTTGCTATGGAAAAAGGGCAGAAAGAATCAGATACCCAGAAGGAAAAGGAGATAAGAGATTGCCCAAGTGTCCTGCAGAGATGGGAGAACACCTTCAGGTCCTGACTTGTCCAGCCCCAGTGGAACCTGGCTGTACTTCCCACCATAGGGTCCTTTGACGTGCACTGGACTGAGTGAGTCTGGGGCCCCTTAAGGAGCCAGTGCAGACAGCACTGCGGCGGGTGGGAGGCTGGTTCTGTGAGCGGGCCTGTAGGGTCAGGAGGTTGGCACTGTTCTAACAGCCCTTGCAGTTTCATTCCATTCATCAGAAGAGCCAGTCCCGATGGGGCCCCTACCTTCTCTCACCCTGCCTCAGGCCCGACGCAGCGGACCCAGCGTGTGGCTGAGGAACATGTTTTGAATCCTTGTTAGAAGACATGGCTTCCATGACCTTGACCTCATTTGTTTAGTTTCCAGCTTCTGCCACTTCTATTTTCACCCCGAAGAGCTCTGTTAACGTTACCTGGTGGCTGCTTCCTGAGCCGTGAATCATCAGGCTGTAATCAGTCCCTTTGTGAATTCTGAGAGGCTGTGCCTCTGAACACTCAGCTGGCACTTGACGCTACCCTATGAGGACGCAGAAGCTGCTTTGCAGTCTTGAGTGGTTTTCCATTTGTCACAGGTATATGTCTTGTTTTCACAGTTAGAACTCCTTGAGAGCCAGGGCTAACGCATTGTTGTTTTTAAAGCCCTAATATGCAATCATCTCCATGCAAGAATAAGCCCTTCATGAACAAAATGACAGTCAAGTCCCCTCAGTGCTTCTCTGCTCATCGGAACTGAAGGACATGAGATAGCTCTGGACTTGAGCTAGCCCACGAGCCCCTTCTGCCCTCCACCCTGGGGCAGAACTGAACTGTAAGGCTGATTCTCAGCACGGGAGGAGAGACCTTAGGAAACCAGAAGAGCAACCCATATTTCAGAGGAGGAAACTGAGGCCCAAAAAATGTCCCCTGTCCATATCACCCACATCATCGCCCTCTACTGGCCCGCTCGGCCTTCATCAAGTAGGCAGCTCCCTTTTGCTTCATGGTGGTGAGGAGGAGGGAGCAGGCCTGACAGTTTGTCTTTCTCTGCTTCTTTTTCCAGGCTCTGGAGCTGTGGGGAGCCTGGCTGCTGCTGAGGTCTCCGCCCCTGCTTTCAGATGCTAGTGAGCCTGGCCCACTCCCTCCTGGCCACGCTCCTGGTCACAGAGTCCAGCCCGGCACTGACCTCAAATGACTGGTCTCAGGACTTCTCTAGGCTTTTCTGATTTAAACCACTTCCTCTGCATCTCCCCCAAATGCCCCAAAGAAAACAGCTCCAGGATTCATAAAACAAGGCAAGCTGGCCTCACTCCAGCTCTGGCTCCCTGACAGCAACCATTCACGTACCACATCTTAGAAAATCAGCTCCTGGGGGAGGGTGTCCCAGAAGCCGTTTCTCTTCCCAAGTCCAACCTCAGATGAGGCACATTATGCAAAGCAGACACAAGATGGGCAGTTTGGCAGTTCAGTTACCTTGGATCATGGGAGCTCTCTCACCAGCTGTCTATGCAGAGGAAGTTAACGTGTTAATGAATGGGAAATTCGTGTGAAGGAGGTTCGTGCCATGTATCAGAGCAAAGCTCCCCTCAGGAAGCCGGAGTCTGAAGAGTGTTGCACTGTTGGGCAGGTAGGGGGTGTTCGAGAAGGAAGATGTGGTTCTGCCTTTCCTCCAGAGCCTTGCACAAAGTCTCTGTCCCTCCTCCCCATGCTAATGAGGCACTTTCCTCTCCATTGTCTCCCAACAGCAGCGGAAATGAGTCTTTTCAGGATATTCAGCGCCTGCAGAACCCACCTCTGCAGTGAGGCCCAGCTGGCAGTCACAGTGCCTTTGGCTGCAAACACAGGCTCTAAGGATGCTGCTCGGCAGCCTGGGCTCCCCGCTTCCCCGGGGGTGTTTCTCCTCTGTTAGCACCGCCTCCATCAGCCCCTCGCAGAGCTGTGGCTTCTCCGTGCAGAGCCAGGCAGACACCCAGCCATGATCACGCTGAATGTCAATTGCTGCTTCACGCGTCTGCCCACAAGGCCTTGTGCTCCCTGAGGACATGGCCCAGCCATAGTCACTGGCCCATATTGTGGGATGATTAAACATGTCATAAATGAATGACTGACTAAACTCCCAGGATAGGCTCTGATAAACTCAGATTAAAGTGAAAATTACCATGAGGACCAAGCAGTACTACTGCAGAATATTTGCATCCTGAAAGCCTTTCACCAACCTGAAAGGAATTGGAGAATTCTAAACACCAGGTCATTGGGAGCGAGAAGAGTTTGGGGAAAATCCAGTGGCCAGTGAGAGCCCTTCGAGCCCAGGATACAGGCAATAAGGCGGCACCTTGTCGGGAGAGAATTTAAAAACAATTAGAAATCTGACCAAGATTGGTTTACTTTTATTATAACCTTAGCCAGCAATTTTAATGTCATTGATAACATACCTCTTCCCCCCCAAAAAAATCTTTAGCTGGTCTAAGTTGTAAGCAATTGCTGCAGTTTATTGTTGAGTATTAATAACAAGGAAAGAGAAATTCCACTATCTTTTCTGGACGTTATTATTCTTCTTTTAATTTTACAGTTATTACTGAAAATAGTTTTGTTGCATAGAGGAGGTGGTTGTTAAAACGTGATCCACTTCAGATGTCAAGCCAGTAATGCCATGGGGAAATCTAGGGCACTAAAATCATACTGTGTAAGCACTGCACCCACTGCAGACCAGCCCTGCCCCTCACTCACTAGCCCTTCTCCGCTCACTAATCTTGCTTCCTTTCCTCACAGCGTTTTGCACTGTCTGAAATTCTTCTCCCCCTCCC
>NW_006769699.1:913883-938959 GCF_000442215.2 Lipotes vexillifer | reverse complement strand
GAGCCCCCCCCCTGCCCCTGCCACTCACTCACTAGCCCTTCTCCGCTCACTAATCTTGCTTCCTTTCCTCACAGCGTTTTGCACTGTCTGAAATTCTTCCATCCCCCTCCCCCTCCCCCTCCTCCTCTCTCTCTCTCTCCTTCTCTCTCTCTCAGGCCTCCAGCTAGAATATGACCCCAGGAGAACAGAGACGGTATTTGTCTGTGTACTGTATGTAGAAGGTGCTTAAAGAACATTTATTGGATTAATTAATTAGACAACCTAAACTTAAGGCAAATTTCTATTCCAGTCTTGAAATGCTGACCTCTGGATGGTCCTTGAAGCCAGAGTGGGTGGACTTTGAACTGCAGGTCCGTATCCTTTAAGTCACTCTTTTTGCTCAGTGGTGCTATGCTAGCTCAAGTCACGTTGCTAAGGACAACATACCTTTGCTTTTCCATCTTCATCTGCTCCCCTCAAAAAAAATCTTTTAAAAGGTTCAGATGTGAAAAGTCCCCAGAGGAAGAAAAATGTCCCCAAACTATACTCTTATGTAATCCAATCATAATTATAAAGATCTCAGTTCATCAACTTGAATTTTTTTCAGCTACCACATTAACAGGTTTAAAGGTATTTGCTTCTTACTCATTTTTAACTTTTTAAAAGGTATTTATTTATTTATTTGGCTGTGTCGGGTCTTAGTTGCAGCACGCAGGATCTTCGTTGCGGTGCGCTGGCTTCTCTCTAGCTGTAGCACGCGGGCTCCAGAGTGTGCAGGTTCGGTAGTTGCAGCGCCCGGGCTTAGTTGCCCCAAGGCATGTGGGATCTTAGTTCACCGACCAGGGATTGAACCTGCATCCCCTGCATTGGAAGGCAGATTCTTAACCACTGGACCACCAGGGAAGTCCCTTTACATTTTATTTTGGGGTTTTCGGCGGGGAGGGGGGGGAAGAATTTCAAGACATGAAGACATAAAAAGGTAGGTTTCCAAGTTCTGTGGTTTGCAATCCAAGTTATTGGGGCAGTAGGAGGGAACACAGGTAGCTCATCACCATGCTCCTAAGGTGAGGCTGACAGTAGGACCCTGGGTTTGACCAGCACTGATTACTCCCTCCCACATCCCCACATGCAATCAGTCTCCACTTCTTTCAGACTGCAACTCCAAACTGTTTCTCAAATCTAACCCTTCCTATCCCTTTGTTAATCAACAGCCTTCCGGTTTCCCTGCCTTCAATATTGTCCTCAGTCCCACCACCCATCCTTCCCAAGGCCAGTAGTCAGACCATGCCCCTTGCTGTATAAAATGCTCCAATAGCTCCTCTTTGCCTAGAAAGAAAGGTTCAGGCTCCTTAATGAGCCATAAGTAGGCTCTCCAGGACAGCACATCTATTTCTAGTCCCTCTTCTTGCTCTTAATGAGCTAACAAACCCAGCTCTTGTAGTTCTCTGAACACCCTATGAGGCTTCTCACCTCTGTGTCTGTGTATAGGTTGACCTTATACCCCAATCCCTTACCCAACCCTCCATTCTCTGGTTGATTCCTACTCACCTTTAAAGACTCAATTTAAGAGTCACCTCCTCCAGGAAGCCTCGTTGGAAGCACTTCACTCAGTCAGAATTAGGTCCATCCCTTTTATATTCCCTGAGACTCCTCTGTCATTCCCTGTATGTTCTCAAATAGTAATTACATGCATATGGTTCCATGAACCTTATTAGCCAG
The DNA here is from genome assembly GCF_000442215.2 of Lipotes vexillifer. NCBI lineage: Eukaryota > Metazoa > Chordata > Mammalia > Artiodactyla > Lipotidae > Lipotes > Lipotes vexillifer. The sequence continues at coordinate 937,261 of NW_006769699.1, read as the reverse complement.
GAATTCCTGAAATCAGAGACTGGATCTTATTCATTTACTTAGTGCTTAGACAGTGTCTGGCACATAGTTGGCCCTTAATGAGTGCTTGTTGAATGAATTGAGTATCTGAATGACAAAGTAGCTTTTTTTGACTTAAGTATATATTCTTAGAAAAGTCAAAACATTTGAAGAACGGCTTTTATGTAAAAACAAAGTCATATAACACGTGATCACCCTGGTCACTCTGGGAAAAGTTTGCCCAAGGGCCAGTTTAACCACTCCTAGCCTTTCTCAAGTCCCAGGAAGGGACTCATGGCCCTCATTTGTGCATGGAGGACATTATTCTCTGGGGTTGCTTATTTAGCACTTCTCATGGCACTGAAATAACTTACTTATCACTGGGTCTAGTTGCACCTCAGTTCAGAGCAGAAATAGAGACACAGTGAGCTGGAGACAGGACATGCTTGTTTGGGAATTTACTGAAATCAGTCTTGATCTGCAAGCTTCTAGAGACATCGGTTAATTCCCTGAAGTTAAATCTGTGTTTCTAGGGAGAGCTTTGTCAACCTACACAGAGCCTGCAGATATTTTGGTAAAGCTCCCCAGTTATTCTAATACACAGAACCTGCAGGTATTTTGGTAAGGTTCCCCAGTTACTCTAATACACAGAACCTGCAGGTGTTTTGGTAAAGCTCCCCAGTTACTCTAATATGTCCTCAGCCTCATCCTGCTAAACAAAACCCACCTGGACAGCTGATCAGAGTCCCCTCCACTCATGGAATGCAAGCGTCAGAGCATGGCAGCAAGGGTTTTCTGGGACTGGACACTGCACTTTTCCTCTTACCGCAGTTCAGCCCCAGCATTTCTGATGTGTTTCCCTAAGAGAACTTTAAGAATTAGGAAGATGTAGCATCGTGGGTCATTGGAAAGGACATAATCAGATGCTGGAAGAAAATGTGAATTAGAGGATTCCAAGGAAATGAGTACAGGCTGGTCTTCTGAGATTGCACAACCCCAAATAGGGCTTTTCCTGGCCAGGACCATGCCAAGAAGATGCCCTTGTAGTCACCAAACCTGTAGCCGTGTGGTAAGGGCACACATTTAACCCTTAGTGAAGGTCCCCAAAGACAAAGGAAAAAAATAACAGAGAATAATGATGGCAACTGCCAGCTGTGCTTCTTTCATAAAGTTGGGGTTAGAAGAAGATTGTGTGAACTCCGTGATAGAACAAGGCTACTGTCCTCATAACACGCCTAGTGCCTCTAAATGTCCAGAAACTCAGCTAGCAAGATGTTCCAGGAATTTCCCAGACCTCCTGTAAATAACAAACAAATGCACCAAAATCAAAGAAAAACACTTTTGTCAGCCATACATTTATTTGACAAATATTTATTGACATCCCTCCATATGCCAAGCATTTGGTTAGATCACAAATTAAATGACTGTGCCCCTTTGGTTCATTACTGTACTCCCAACACTTAGTATATTACCCAGCACATAGTAGGTGCTCAGTAGAATGTCCAAATAATTTTTTTTATCTGATGGGGAAATTAATTCAGTATATGAAATGAAACATTTTTCCTTTTTCTTTTTTGGTGTTTGATATTTTCTTCATTCAAACTGATATGCAGCCCATTACCAGACTAATATACGAGAGTGCTGTTTTGACTAAAGGGTATGATTTCAACTACACTTCCATTATATATGAAGTCTGACAATGAGGTAATTATTTTATCATTCATAAATGTGACTCAAAAACAATCTCAAAAAGGTGCTCTAAAAGACTTTAAATATGAAATGTCCCAGTAAATTTAGACAAAGATCAGTTTCCACCATGACAGCATGAGGACCTCTGCAGACTTGTTTCCCAGTGAAATTGGTGAAAATTATTTTTTTAAATAGCCATTTAAAACCCCTAGAGAGACTTCCCCAGTGGTCCAGTGGTCGAGAATCCGTCCTGCAATGCAGGGGTCGTCGGTTCGGTCCGTGGTCGAGGAACTAAGATCCCACATGCTGCAGGGTGTCTGGGCCCGCCCGCCACAACTGCTGAGCCTGTGCACTGTGGAGCCCACGCCCCAGAACTAGAGAGAAGCCCGCACCCCACAAGGAAGAGCCCGCACGCCGCAGCCAAAGATGCCGCAGGCCACAACTAAGACACAGACACAGCCAAAAAATAAATAAATAATTTAAATAGATAAATAAATAAGTAAAACTCCTAGAAATGGTTTGAAGGGCATACAGTAAAGGAAAAAAAAATCTATCCAAGAAAATCTATGAAAATTCATTAAGCAAAAGGAGTCACTGGTATTTGAGCCATTCCCCTCCTGGCCCTCTGGGTTCAGTGAGGAAGAGACTCCCCTCTAGGCTGGTGGAGCCAAGATGGCAGGGCTTCCTGCCCCCAGCTCCCCGTTGGCGGCCTGTCTTCCTAGGAGGAGCAGGACATCAGCATTCTCATCCAGCCTCAACTTCCTATTGCTGAGGCTAAGTTGTGGGCAAGTGCTGTGGAGAGGTGGGGCCTCCCTCAAGCCCCCACTGATGGAAGGTAGGCTTTACCCTGGGTGCAGTACTGCTGAGAATCCTGGGGCCCCCATCACTCTGGGTCCAGCTTGTAAGGCAGTGGTTCACGCTAGGAGTAACAAGTGGTCAACAACTAAAATGGGGGTGTCATGCTGAAGAAGGGGTGCATTGTCCCTGCTCCCAGCTCCAGAGCCCTGGCTCAGAAATTTTGCCTGGAGGGAGAAACAGATCCTAAAACTGATAAATCCTCACCTCTTTCCAGAGGAATTGACTTATTTTTGCCCCACAGTATAGAGAAATTCAAGCCTAAGAGCTCTCAAGGACAGTGGACGTTGTGGTAGGGGTAACTGGGAGGAGGTTGGCTAATTCTCAGAAGGGAGTTGAGGATGCAGGTGGCTGGTGGACCCCTCCTGGGGTCAGAACAAATACCAGTGACCTTGGGAACTTTTCCTTCAAGAGACCCTGAATGTGACTGAATTTGTCTCTAGAGCAATTTATGCCTCTAGGGTATTGTCGAAAATAATAGAAGGATTAATCAGCCAGCAGTAGTGGAGCTTAACAGCTGGGTGTGGTCAGGGAAAGAGAAGACTAAAGCTCCGCCCGTCCCATCCCAGGGTGACTGGGCACCCCCAAAGCTATGCTTCCCTAGGAGCAGCATCAGAGACTTAACACTGTGTGTGGGAGGGCACGTGGGGTGGGGAGTCGCGGGGAAGGAAGGAAACTTCACTAAAACAATCCAGCCAATCATTAAAAAACAAAACTGTCAAATAACAATAACAAGCCTGGGGGCTGGGAGCCAGGAAAGTACCAGAGTTGCTACAATATGTCTAGTTTCCAACAAAAAATTACAAGACTTGCAAAGAAACAGGAAAGTGTGACCCAGATCCTGGGCAGGCAACAGAAACAGCCTGTGAGAGCAAACAGATGGTAGAATTAACAAAAAAAAAAAGACTTCAAAGTAGCCGTTATAAATCTGTTCAGTGACGGAAAGGAAACTATGATTAAAGTAAAGAAAGGTATGATGATAACATCACATCAGAGAAAGAACATCAATGAAGAAATAAGTTAATATATGAATGAATGAACTGGTAAATGAAAGAACAGACTTTTAGCAGCAGGACTAACCCTAACATTTGCAGAGTCTAGAATAAGAGTGAAAAATGGAGGCCTGCCTACTATATATCTAAATATTTAAAAGATATGTCAAACTAACAGACTGTATGTTAGTAAAATAAAGTATGTTTTATTCTCATACTTTGAAACATGTGCTTGCATAATGACTTAGGTACTTGGGGTGTGACTGTGAACAACCCAGCCCACCACGTTCAAACTCTCCCACTCTTCCTCCAAGATCTGCTTTTGGCCTCTGGAGGCACACCTGTCCTCAGACCAGGGGAAGAGGCCTGTGCAAGCCCTGGAGGGGGCCCAGAGCCACCTGAGAGGGGAATCTCTGGGTATTAGACCCCAGAGCCTGATCCAGATTAGCACAGCAGTTCTCAAATTGGAGCAGACAGAATCACCAAGAGGGCTGTTAATACACTGATTGCTAGCCCTGTCCTTCAGAGTTTCTGATTGAGTAGTTCTGATTGGGGGTCCAAGAATCTGCATTTCTAACAAATTCCTAGATGATGTGATGCTGCTGTTCTGGAGACCATGTTCTGAGAGCCACAGGTCTAGAAAGAAGATGGGCTCTGGGCAGGCCCTTTGGAAGAGAGCCAGAGCAGGGTCTTCTTAAACATGGGGCCCAGGACAGGGCTCTCTTGTCCAGGGCTACTTGGCAGTGGCAGAAGGTATACCAGGCAGCCTGAGAGATTGCAGGAGATAATGCCTAATGGGATGCCTGCAACTCTGAATGCAGCCATTTTTTCAGCACTGGAGTCCAGTCATTTGATCAGGAGACACATACTCCCTAGCAACTGACCTGCCACTTTACTCCAATCAAGTCCAAGTGCCAGGGGGCACGAGGATGCTCTCCTTCCTTCTATCACCAGTCAGGGGATGACACAGAAGCAGGGTCAACCGAGGTTCCAGTGAGAACAGGTATTACTTTGTTCACACTGAGAAACGCTAACTCAGTTCATTTGAGCACAAACCCTTTTTCTGGAGTCTCCTCTATTAACATCACGTGCAAGAATTTGGGGAATTACGGTACTGCCCTGTTCTAATGGGAGATTCAACTGCCTCCCCCATCCGACTTTTAAAAAGGTAACCAAGTGATCAGATAAAAGATTTATTTTCTTACTTTCCCTAACCTAGAGATGTCAAGTGACTAAGCTGTGGATCGCAGACGAAAAGACTTAAAAACAAAATGACATGGTGAAATCACAGTGCCCATTGTCTACACCTAAAGAGCCAGAGGAGTCGTCTGCAGGTGATCAAATTAACTCCACCCTGGCTAATTGCACTTTTGTCCAACAGCTTGATTTATAAAATCTGCAAGTCTAGCCTTACTTTACATCGGGCACACCGAAGCAGTAGTAGGCTACTTTATTATCATTATTTTTTAAGTTCATGCATTCTTTCAATGAGATAGCCGTGACTAAGGTCTAGAAACAGCAAGTCACAAATGAGCCAAACAACCAAGTCACCGTCACCGGGCCCCATCGCCCCCACAGCAGACCTGCACATCTTGAACTTCTCTTCCTTCCCTGTGGTCAGTAGGTCACCATCAGCCTTCTCATTTTCCAGGGTACGAGCCAGCACACTGAGGAAGTGACTTTCTCAAGGCTGCGGGACCACTCATCTCTCCCAGGCATTCAGAGAAGCAGCATGGAGTTAATGTGCACCAGGAGATGAAGGGTTAATATGAGGCTTAGCCTCTTGAAATAAAACCCCTTGAATTTGCTCAAGGACATCCTTTAAATTCCTTTCCTCCAGCACTTTGTTTGCAAGCCCATAAATAGCTACTCTTCAAACACAAACTGAAAGCCCAATTTAATAAAAGAGGTAAAACTGTTTCTGGGCTGAAGTGCTTATTGTATTTGCACAGGTCAGAGCTATAGTGTTCGCTCTGATCTCAGTTTAAATAAAAAGCAAAGAATTTGAGTACAGCAGTCTCGGTCTTGAGATTCCCATGACATGGGGGACGGTTTTCTTAACCCACTGCAACTACACATGGAATGCTAGAGGCTGCCTGCTTGTCAGGGCGCAGACTGAGATGCTCAGACGCCCTGGGCAGAACAGCAATGAACTATTCAGGAGACACTTGGGCCGGGAATTAGAAAAAGGAAATAGTTCCTGCTTTGCTGTTCAAACTTGCCTTAGATCACAAGCAAACAATAATAATGGTGGTCGGAGGAAAGGAACTTTCTCATAGATTGCTCTCTAAGAAGCAGCTAAGTGCTGTTTTTTTCATGCCGATTATAACTGGAAGAGCTGCTTACATCTCATCTAATTCAATCCTCTAATTTTGCAAATAAAATCTAGACTCAGAGCTTTCAAGCAGTTTGCTGTAGGTAGGTAGGTAAGCAGGCAGAAAGGAAGGCGATAGGTAGGTAGGTAGGATGCAAGGAAGGAGGGAGGCCGAAAGTAGGTAGGTAGGTTCTTTACCAGATACCAGCTCACCTCATCAGGCTATAGCTCGACTTCTTTATAAGCTCATGAAGAGATCAATATAGGATTTAGACAATTCATGTGTGAAAGCTTCTCAGTTCATTCTTAAAATAGCAACATGGCTATCAGAGGTGATTGGCTAAATTCTGAAAAATAATACCATGGAGGCCTTAGACATGGCCCTCAACAAGTGATTGGCCAGTAACTCTTGTAATACTCTCTTCTGTTTTTCTCAACGTTCCTAAAATTGTACATTTACAGGAAAGCAAAAGAAAGTGATTTTATGACATTTTACAATAGTTTATCTGAATCTTCTCACGTTCCCAGCTGCTTTATTCTGGGCTCTGTTCATATTTGCAATGCCTCTAGCTCATGACACAGCAGAAAGTGAATCTGGACATAACAAGTTTCTAACACTGGTGAAAAAGAAGCACAACCCAGTAGACTGCTGAATTAATTAAAAGAAAAAAGGCCAGGATACTGCCCTGAAGGAAAAAAACATCCTCCGATGTCTTGTCTTGTGGCAGCAGTTGACACAGATGGCCTGTTAAAGACAAAAACTTCCATGGAGTGGGAAGAGTCTCCTTCAGAAACACAGCTGCCATTATGTCAGAAGGGCATCTAAGGACACGGATTCTTGGCTTCTGGACCTTGCAGGGGAGAATCAGCCTGTTTGCTTAGTGCTGACATCCACTAGGGGGAGTCAGGGTCCTTCTGTGGATTTCTACAGGGAAGAACTTCCCAAACTGCAGTCATCTGAAATAGAAACAGAACTATGGAAGCTGGGAGAGGACAAAGGTGTCACTTCTGCCTCGGACACACCTCTCTTTGAAGAACATTTAATTCATGGATTTAGCTCTTCCTTCCACAAACAGTCACTGAAGGGCTATGTCATGTGTGTCTAAAATCGTCAGTGGGAACAGTGGACATCAACACACACGGAAGGGCCAGCCTCACTTCCATTTTCGAACGATGTATGGAAGGTAGAAGCTAGGAAGCCTGTGATCTCGATTTACTAGTTGAAAACTGGTCAACTTTCACCCCACTTTCATCCTACCTAAGTGAAAACCAGCAGTTGCTTCATCTGTCTCCGACTTCAGCCACATACAAAGGTAGTTAACCTTTTTAGCAAGAAAATGAATAGTCTCTTTTCCCTTCAAAATTATAACTCCTTCCTGTAACCAATTTCTGCAGTTTTGTGTTAAAGAGACGTTCCTTGGAGTCTTCAAGAATCCCCTATTAAAACACCATCTAGGACTTCCCCGGTGGTGCAGTGGTTAAGAATCTGCCTGCCAATGCAGGGGACACATGTTTGAACCCTGGTCCAGGAAGATCCCACATGCCAGGGAGCAGCTAAGGCTGTGCACCACAACTACTGAGCCTGAGCTCTAGAGCCCACGAGCCACAACTACTGAAGCCCATGCACCTAGAGGCCGTGCTCAGCAACAAAAGAAGCCACCACAATGAGAAGCCCACACACCGCAACAGTAGCCCCTGCTCACTGCAGCTAGAGAAAGCCTGTGCACAGCAATGAAGACCCAACGCAGCCAAAAATAAATAAATGAATTAAATTAATTAAAAAAAAAAAACACCACCGATATGTGGGGGGAGAGTATGTTACAGTATAATTTACAATAGCAAAATCGGAAAGAGACTAGAGGCTCCATACCAAGGGAACAGCAGAATAAACTATGATGAAGCCACAGGATGTGATATGATGACAACTTTAAAATCATGCTTTAATATAATTTTAATGACATGAGAAATGATTACCAAATAGTGTTAAGTGAAAAACAGCATATTGGAGTTCTGATATAAAAAATGACCTCGATCTTTTAAAGAAAAAAGCAAAGGCACCAAAATCCTGAGATCAGTATCTCTAAAAGGTAGAGTTACAGATGGACTTAACATTTTGTCTAATTTTTGTAGTTTCCCCAAAAACCTGTTAAAATGAATATTTATTAGTTCTATAATCAGAAAGAATTTCTTGTATACTATTAGTCCAGGGGAAAGTGATAGCTAACTTTTTGGGATTATCAAAAGAAAAAAGGAGATTTAACAGCTAACCAAGAGCTAATGATGGTTGACAGGAGAACTGAGGGGCAGGCCTGCAGGGAGGGGGTGGGGAGTGCATAGGGGGATGGGAAGGAAAGATTGAGAAACAATTTTTTTCCTGCTACTACCTTGTCACAGTAAGGCCTTGCTTCACCGCCCTCCCTGGTCGCAGGGTAGCACTGGGCCCAGCCAGTCACTGTTCTCCAGGGTCAAAAATCAAGAAAAAAAGAATGCCATTATTGAAGACCTTGCCTAATGAAAACAAGCACTTTTAATAAGAGACAGATTAATACACGGACTTTGAGATCTTTACTTTGATGGCTTTGCAAGGCAGAGAGAACAGAAAAATTAGTTACCATTTAAAGTTTTATTTTTACTCTGCTCAGCTCAATTCACATTGATTATGAATGGCCCAAATAATGTTTAATAAGCTCTAAATGGCTTTCTGTCCTTCATAGAACTCATTTGGTCATTTGCAGGTGTCTATGATTGGGTGTTTTGTATATAGAAAGACATTTGCATTATACACCATGGAGCGAATATATTTAGCATGGAAGAAAGGGACCATTACTTGGTAAAGTGACGTTAGCAGGAAATTACCACCTGGATGAGGGGGTGTTTCAAGCATATGTTACAATTTGAAAGAAAGCTTAGAGGTATCTCTTCCAGGCACAGAAAGTCTCTCTTAGAGCTAATTTCCTTCCAAGATTTTTGCTAGACTATGGGCAACCCAGACAGACAGCGTATGGAAGGAAAATGGGAAGAGGTGAGAAAACTAGAATGGCTGCCTAGTATATCTGTAAACATGTGAATAAGTACCTAGGATTTTTCTATTTATCTATGGGAATCTAAACAACAATTGTGGGACTTCCCTGGTGGCGCAGTGGTTAAGAATCCACCTGTCAATGCAGGGGACACATGTTTGAACCCTGGTCCGGAAAGATCCCACATGCCAAGGAGCAACTAAGTCTGTGCACCACAACTACTGAGCCTGCGCTCTAGAGCCCATGCACCACAACTACTGAGCCCACGTGCCACAACTACTGAAGCCCCACGCCTAGAGCCTGTGCTCTGCAACAAGAGAAGCCACCACAATGAGAAGCCCTCGCACTGCAACGAAGAGTAGCCCCCGCTCACCGCAACTAGAGAAAGCCTGCGCACAGCAACGAAGACCAAATGCAGCCAAATTAAAAATAAATCAATAAATTTATTTTAAAAACACAGGGAAAGTTGTGGAAGACAAAGAGTTCTGTCCTAAGTGTTAGAAGGCGTGGCAACATGGTTAAGAACTTGGCGCCATCCATTGTGAACCTGAAATCATCTTCCCTGTCGTCGTCACCCTGCCTTCAACCCGTAGCCCAAAATGGGGTTGGGGGGTGGGAACCAGAACCATGAAATGACTGCATCGGCGGCAGAGACTAACCTCGAGACTTTGAACTTGGAAGTGTTCCTCTGCTGCTTTCCAACTTTCTTATCTCTTTGTGGTGGATCTTACTGATCTGCCTAGGCTTACAAGTGTAAATGATTAACTGGTAGAAACGAAATGCCTAATCCTTTTGGCAGTTTCCGCAGATACTTTCCCTCCACAGCCAATACTGTGCCTGTTTATCAGAGAAACTTTTCCTTCAAATTGTAAGATTGGTCCCTTTGGAAAGTGCATTTTTATTTTATTTATTTCTTCAGCTCAAAGAAGTGTTGTGTTGTTGCTTCAGGGTAACACATAAGAGCCTAGTCATCGTGCCTAGGTGCAGTCACCACAGCCTCCCCTGGAGCCTGAGGAACAAGCATGCAGGGAAGGAAGAGAGAAAGCCATGAGAAGGTGAAGGTGCTTTCCCCAAGGGAAGAAAAAGACATTTCAGACACTGTGAGAAGGAAAAAGACAACTGTCCTTTCTATGCCTGGCAATCCCAAGGACTTAGTGCTATAGTGATCACGTACACCAAATAGGAACTATCTGGTAGGTTGTCTGAGAAGGAATCTCAACAAGTTTGTAAACATATGACAAGAATCAGGGATGCGAATAAATGGTATTAAGCCATTTCTTATGTTAGTAATTAGATCCCAGAAACAACTGCATCCCAGCAACTCCTTCATCACAAGTGTTCGTGATATCACACCTTCACTAACTGTAAGATGGTTTGTTTCCCCCCCAGATGAAAACAAAGAAACCAGGATTAGTTCCAAACAACAACAAAAATAACCTAAATAAGCTCAGGGAGAAAATGTATTTAGATGAAGGCTTTAAAGGCATGGAATTCTTTGAATAAGAGGTAAGGAACAAGGCATAGAAAAACTCAACAATGCCCAACTGTCTTAGCTCAGGTTTCCTAGAAGCAGAGCCTAAAATGGGGATTCTTGCTCCAGTGACTTCTTGGCTCCTGTTCTCAGGACAGGGGAAGAAGGGGAAAGGGTTCGTCTGGGGGTGGAGGGGGAAGCTAAGCAAGAATCTAGTCTTAGCTGGAGGCCAGCTTCAGTATGGCCGCCACTGGGACACTGTGGAGCACAGGTCGCACCTGAATTAGGTCCCGTCTTTAGTGAGGGGACTGGCCTGTGCCCATCCACCATCTGCTGCCAAGGTCTGTTGTGTGTGTCGCGGGGGTGGTTACACAAGGGCGCCGCTTTGGCTGGAGCAGAAGGCGTGGAGCGGCCCCCAGCATGGGGGCGGCTGTGGGTCACAGCGGCTACAGGATGGGTGCGCTGGCTGGGAAAGAGAGTCTGGAGGGGCCGCCCATGGCATCCACGGTACCAAGCGAGTATCAGGCTATGACCTGATGCACAGAGTAGGGGAGGTGCTGGGCAGAGCAGTGGCTGAACATGATAGGAAGCTACTATGGACATTCACTCAAATCCATTCCCACCTCACCAGAATGAAATTCCTTCCTTTTTGGAGGTGCAGGAGATAAAGTTAAATCAATAGTAGAACTCACATAACAAATCAGACAAATGTGGACCAGATGCCTACTAACTCTTTCAAGCTTTATAACATGGAGCAAATTATTCACTTTCTCTAAACCTCAGTTTTCTCATTTATAAATTAATAATAAATATAAATACCTTTATTATTAGAGATAATAATACTACCTTAGCTATGGGATAAGTATTAAACAAGATCTTTATTAAACGAGATCTTGTATTTTAATGAGCTTAGCCCAGTACCTGGCACATAGTAAAGGCTACATAATTGGGGATTATTATTAATTTGGAAGGCAATTTTTCAAGTGTATATCAGATCAGAATTGTAAAATGATGCCCCATCAATGGGAAATCCAATAATTATACCAATACCTAACATAACATGTCTCTTGGACTTGGCTGGTTACCAAGTGCTTTCGTACGTGTGGTCTCATTGACCCTGTTTTACAGGACGAGAAACAAAGACTCAACTCAGAGAGCATGTCAGGAAAAGCCTCTGGACACACTGCCACAAGCTGGAGGTCCCCTGTAGATCTCACTTTCTTTGTGTTGGCAAAGTTTTACCAACTCCCAGGGGGCAGATTTGTCAGCTTTTCCAAGGGGTTGGGTGGCATCCAAATTTCATGTTGGAAAGTACTACTTAGTATTTTATCCATCCTGGAATGAAAGAATCATTGAATCAACAAGGGAACATTATGTATTCAATGGCTTCCCAAAGGTTTAAGTGTTGATTTATCTGTGTTGCTGGCAGAGCCAGGCGTGTTGCTGTCCCTCACTCACATAGGCTTAGCACATGGACTAGAGAGAATCATACCTTTTATCTGAGCACCAGGATCCATAATCCAGAAGCAGCAAGAGGCAGCAGGAGGCTCAACCCAAACAGCCTCTACTTAATCTTTCAACTCAGAAATTGGCCAGCCGAAGTGTAAAGACCTAAAATATGAACACGCATTGCTCCGCAATGTGCCTTTGATGTCACAGCACAGTCATTTGGGAAAAGTGAGATGGGTCCTAGTTTTCTCTTCAATAACTAGTTCAAAAGAAAAAAATTATATATTTTTGATTTTTAAGACTACGTGATAGTAAACAACAATTTAGCTGACTTTTTCATCCTACTGAATGTTTTTGAGTATCATGTAGTCATTCCAGTAGTCAAAGCACAAATTAGTCCATAGAGGTGAATAATTTTTAAGTTGCAACTTTCCTTGGTAATCTATTCCTAAGTTTTACAATTTTTCTCTTCCAGGAATTTAATTCTTCTTATTGGATCTAGGCCATTTCTCACAATATTGTCTCTTATTTTGTCCTCAGAAAAAAATAAAGAACATTATATTACTGAATACAATTCAATGGTACATCTTCGCCTATGTGTGATACTGGTCTACTCCTTCAAATTTCTCCCATGTAATTCAAATAATCACAGATTACTAATTTCTTCAGTTCCTCCTTATACATGATTATTTATACATAGGTGGTACCAATTGTTTCCAAAGTTCAAAATAGTTCTGGGATTGTGTGATCAGGATTGGTGCTGTCCTTTCAAGGTCTTGGTTGAAGATATTTCGCAGAGAACCTGATTCAGGGATACCTGGGCTGCAGGCATCCAAGATATTTGGGAGGCCCCAGTCTCCTCTGAGATTGTAGTTAAGACGGTCGGAGTGGAGGCACACCTGAGTTTGGATCGCAGCTATGCCATTTACTGGTTGTTCATGCTTGGGTAATAATTAACATCTCTGTGCTTAAGACCTGAGCCTAATAGCTACCTATTTCATAAAAGTTTTTTGAAGATAAAATGAAACAATACTGTGAAATGATAGACATTCCAGCAATATTAGAGATTATTAGAACAAACTTTAGTTCTTATTACATTATGTGCTCATCTGCCACTTGCCTGAGTTCTACTGGTGGATGAAACAATATAAGATGTTTGAGTTCACACATATTTCTTCCTCATCTTTTTGAATGTGTTAATGTAATGAATGTCATTGACCTTCCTGGGCCAAAGGTATATCTTGTCTCCCTTGAGACATTCAGAGAAGCTTCTGGCTAAGTCATACTTAGTCTGGATTACTCTAGTCAACTGAGTAGCACACTCAAGGCTTTAGGATGTATTGAAGAAAAAGTAAGTCTTCCAGGAAGCCACTCTTCTAAGAGCCATGTAATTGATCTCTGTCCCAGGTTTTGAAAGAAATTAGTTCAGAGGGAAATTCAGCAGAGAGCAAGTATCATTTAGATTTAGAATAATAGGTTCCTCCAATATCATTGTTGGAAGAAATCTTAGAGGCCGTTTCCACCTGATGCGTAAATTCTCCTTACATAGTCCTTGAAAAGTAACCATTCAGTCAGTCAGCTTCAGACAGCTTGACTTGGTAGAAAGTTTGTCCATATTTTGAGCTAAAATATTCTCCACTGTGATGTCATCTACTCATTGGTTCTCAATGAGTAGATTTGGCTCATCCTTGAAGGTGAGCCAAATCCCTCTGCCATGGGACAGATCTTTCCTCTTGAACACATCCATCTGGTCCCTTCTATACCATCCTTACCATCCTTCAGTCCTCCATTTTTTTTCAAAGTAAATATCCCCAGTTCTTTCATTAAAATGGAAAAAATTACCTTGTACGTATCACTGTGAGTACCATTGTAATTAAAGAAAGGGTTATTAAAAATCTCATTATATACACACACACACACTTTAACCTTACCTCAGCTACTGCTTTGTAGCCAAGAGCCTAGAGCTGTTTTCCCCCATATTCTTTTTTGCTTTCTTACCCAGCAAAACTGGGTAAGAGATCTCAGCTCTCTGGGGCCAAAAAATACAATAGATTGCACTGAATATTACCATTCTAAGCTAACTTTATATGTATCGTGGCATACATGGAATAGTAGCTTGCTTGGGTATGCCCAGAGGTCCCCAAATCAGTGGAGGTTGCCATGCTGTTTTCAAAGATTCCCCATTCCAGCCTCCTTCTTCCCAGCCCTATTTAAAGCATACAGCTGCGCAAGTAACTTAAGAGGTCATCATGGTTTTCTACATTTACAGAGACTATTTAGTTTGTACCTTCCTTAGCTTGAAAATTGTTTCTGGCTTTACGGGGAAAATCATTCCAGGGAAGGAAATTATTGAGGTTTCTACTTTAAATATTATGGCACTACATCAAGATAAATAAACACATTTAAGGAACAATGAAATGTAAAGGGAATACTGCCATAGCTGTAGTGGACATAGTAGAAGAACACAAAGAACCACCACAGAGTAAAGTGCTTCTCAGTAGTGGGGTGAGGTTGCTTATTATTCAACTTAAGATATTTTTGAGAAACAATAAATAAATGGGGAGGACCTAGATGGCATGTGTGGTCACTCTCATAGTGTCCTGAATGGGCAGAGTATTTAATTCATACCCTATAGAACGGTACCTGAGCTGATTCATTTTGCATATGTATCTGCTTAGAGATACACTGAGGTATTTTTTTTTCCCCGAACGTTGCATTATGCAGAATTGTTACCGAACCAGGTTTGTTTGCCAGACGCACAGCAAGCCAGGCGCTGACATACTGAGGTTTGCAGCAGAGAAGGAGTTTATTTACAAGGCAACCAAACAAGGAGATGGGAGAACAAGTCTCAGATCTGCCTCCCTGAAGGTGAGGTGCTGGAGGCATTTATAGGGTAAAGAAGCAAGGTGGTCTTAGGCATGGGGAAAGGTCGTTGGAGGTAGGGAAAAAGTGAGGTAATCGGTGTTCTACGCAGGTGTATCTGGGTTACATGCTTCTTCATGGGATGCATATTTGAAAATGGAGGCACTTAACATGACCTGACAGTGGAGTTTTTGGCCCTCTGATGTCAGAAGGTCATTTATTGAAGACCCAGTTTTAGGGTTGGTGGTCCCAACTAGTCTTAGCTAGCCTGACCTGTACAAAGCTGATTCCAAGTTCCTAAAAAACAACGTAAGTCTTGTTGTAGCAACCCATATGTCAGAGGTGTTATCTATAGAGGTGGTTAAGGAGTCTTGTGATACATTCCATAGGCTATGTGAAGCTTGGAGGGTATGCAATTAAAGAGAGGAAAAAAGAAAAGAAATAACTAAAGGGGGCTTAATCAGTGAAGGCAGTTTACAAGTAGAGGGGTTTTTAACAAGCTGTTGCTTTATCTGTTCTGTAAAACAGGCTCAAGAATTTCTGCTAGTCACCAGCCTCTGTTAATCCTATGGGTCATGGTTTCCGAATATCTTCTTAAAGCTCAAGACTATTTTGATTTCAGTATTTAAGAGAAGTGGTAAGTAATTCAGATACTTGACTTTCTCACATCTGCCAGTATCTTAGAATTCTCACAGGATTGCTTAATCTAAGAAAATTCTAGCCTCTTAAGCACTACCTCCAGGGCACTTGTTATAAATTCAGAGACATGACATTATTCCTCGTATAGACTTATAGGATTTTAAGGTTAATTTTCAGCCAGACTTTGACTATTGACATTCTCCTCCTCCTCCTGCTTTATAAGTGAGGAATCTTTTTTTTTTTTTTTTTTTCCTTGCGTTATGCGGGCCTCTCACTGTTGTGGCCTCTCCCATTTGCGGAGCACAGGCTCCGGACGCGCAGGCTCAGTGGCCATGGCTCACGGGCCCAGCCGCTCCGCGGCACGTGGGATCTTCCCGAAACGGGGCACGAACCCGCGTCTCCTGCATCGGCAGGCGGACTCTCAAGCACTGCGCCACCAGGGAAGCCCAAGTGAGGAATCTTTTAAACAAGAAATGAAATTCTAAGTGTATGCAAGGCCAAAAAAGGTGAGAATTTGTAAACTACAGTTGTGAGAATTGTTTTAAAGTCCATGCTATTTCCCTGGTTAAGAATACTGTGAGCCTGATATTCCCTTGGTATTCCTTAAAATTATTCCATTAAACAATCATAGTGACATATAGGTGTGAGTGAGGCACAATTATAAGATTAATTTCACTATCCAGCTGTTGAGATGCTTGCTATCATTTTATTCACTCTATTTTTGACATGGAAAATTAGAAAAGAAAAGAAAAATGGAATCTTGGTATAATGAGATTGAGACTGTTATTCTCTTATCAACTTTATGCAACATGAAATCTTTTAAGAAATTTAGTAAACTTTATCATGAGCCTGTCCTAAGCACCGTATGGTACCTATTTTCAGATAATGAAATACCTACAGAAAACTTATAATGACTTATTTTTGTCTGTGGCTGTGATGCCTCTTAGTAATTCGTGGGCTTTTGACAGGAATTTTGGTCTTCCTAATGCAGTCTACAAGGTGTGACCAGTTGTCACATACATCATAAGAACAATAGCATACTTATATTTTGTTAAAGCCGAGGAAAATTCTTAGGAATGAACATCAATAAACCCGACCTACATGGCCACAAGTGGAGTCAAGATATAGTCAATGTTCTGTTCATCTGACCAAAATAGAGAGCCAAACAATTCTCAAATCTATTCAAACCTATTCTACAGAAAGCATCACATTTCAGCTGCTTATTTTGGTCTTCATTCTACTTGGTGCTGCAAAGAGCCTCCTTAGTCTTAAGGCATAGCTTTTATCCTACTCTAGACACTTGCCCAATGGATGCAGAGAAAAATGTATAAAGTAATGAAGAAAAATGCTTGTAAGATATAAATACTTGCAGTGATCTGGTTCTTTCATAAGGTAGTATGAGTCTCTCCGCTTTTCCAAAAAAGCCTCGGGAAAAATTGCTAAATGTTTAATCCAGTGTTGCCAATAAAAAGACAAGATCGTTCTTGATGAGTAGATTAGATCTTTTTTTTTTTTTTTTTTTTTACCTATTCACAAACTGTCTACTTAGTGGAAAGCCCCTAAAAAAAGCAAGACTTGCCCCAGAGGGAACATGGGAATTTCCTGGTTACATGAAGTTTGTACACAAGCTATAGCTTGAAAATATTCCCTATTCAATGATTAATATGGCTACTGAAAATTGGAAAAAGTATCTCTGGCTTTGGATTTATTTGGGGGTTGGCTATTCTCTGGAAATTTAACATTTTTTTCAACATTCAATAACACTGAATTTAGAGGTTTAGTTCAGCTCAAGATACTTTGTTTTTGGTTTTAAAGCCCTTGTTGGTTTAAAGTCATTCTGGTCTTAAAGCCAAAAATGGCCTCCTCTGCCATCCCTATGCTTTCAGTAAATGGACCTAAAACCCAACAGTATGATGCAAATAATTTACAACTCTACCTCCATTTCCCAAAAGCCAAGCAAAAGTCTCACAGAATGTATCATCCTATCAATAAGACTGGCTTTGATATTAGCTCCATATAGGATAAGTAATAGAACTGATCAAAGAGAGATACAGATCATTTCATAACTAAAACGTATACTTAGGAGAAGAGTTAAGGATATTAAGATACAGAATCAATATGCAATAAAGCCTAAATAGTCATTTGAAAATGTTTCACAAAACTTTATTTCTTGAGTGGAATTTTCATAGAATGTCAGATAATGTCAGATAACGTTATCCTGTGGGTAAATCCAGTTTGCCTTGTTATTAACCTCTGTTGAAATAACTTTGGAGAAAGAAATACCACTGAGGTGGCTCCTTCCATTTTTTCAAGTCACAGAAGGGCTTCCATGTATTGAGCTGAATTCTATCTACAGTTTCCAAATCAAACTTGGTTTACTCCTCTTCTGCATGACGTGGATTCCACCATTGGACGGTAATTCTCAAAGCCCCTCCCAGGTGTCTCTGCAGAGAGCCACACATCCCTAATTAGTTCATTCATGCACTTGTTCATTTACTGATTAAATATTTACTGAGTATCTATTATATACTAGGCACTGGGGACGTTAAAAAAAGGGGGAGGGGGACACACTTCCTGCTCTTATAGAACTAATGGTTTTAGGTGGAGATAAACGCATAAAAATAAATTTACTATACCGTATGGTATGTACTTCCACAGAGGTTGGCCAGACTTTGTGAAAGCCTAGAGCAGGGACACATTATCTTGGTTTGGGGATGGGTGACTAGAGAAACCCCCTAGAAAAAAAGACACTTGAGATGAGTTTTGATGATCAAGTTGGAGTTAGCTAGGTGATAAATAAAACAGCCACAATGATCCCATTTAACATACAATCTCATTAATCCTTAGCAATACTGTAGAGAGTGATTTCCTCCCCGCCCATTTTATAGATGAGAAAGTGGAGGCTTAGAAATGTCAGTGCCTTAAGCAAGTTCACACAGCAAGTAGCGGAGCTCTATCTAGGAGAGAGCCTCCCGCCAAGGAAACAGCATATGAGAAGGTCTTACGAAGGGAAATAGACTGCCCATGTGATCCACACAGTTGGGACTGTGCATCTGAAGCAAAACCAGTATGTGCCGAAGTGAGGGTTGCTGACATGCATAGACGGGCTGTAGCCAAGCCTTGCAGAGTTGCTAAGTTAAGTATTTTGGATTTAATCCCATAGCTATGAAACCTCTTGAAGGATCCCACACAGGACAGGAAAAAAAAAAAGAGTATATTTACATATGGAGGCTTTAGTTTGTTTACCTTTATTTTATTTGGGACCTGGTGCTGCCAGTTTGCATGACTTGAATACCATCCATTCCACCAATGAAAAGTTTACTCCAAACATCCATTATGCTTATGAATGTACCCTTTGTGGTGTAGATTTCAGTAATAATATTTGAAGTGCTAAGTCACCCCCCTCTGAAGTGTTGATCCCTAATTAGGGCATTTCAGATGCTAACTAACCACCTTTGGAATGTCGGTGCCTGATTCAGACACTTCAGATGCTTCCTCACTACTTTCAGGATGTAGATTATACCAAAATATTTCAAACTAAATCGACATAGAGACGACGTAGCCCTTAGATAGGGCTTGCTACTAAATACAGGAGAGAAAAGTGTCCCTTTGTGTGTGTGTGTGTTGGAGGACGAGCAGAGACATGCTCTGAGTGATGTGGCCTAGTCATTTCCTTTTCCTGACTGGGTGTGCGGATGACTTAGGAATGCGTGAGCCTCTGTACCCCTTTGTCTGAAAACCCTCGTGACACACTTGGGCTCTACAAACACGACCATTATCCCTCACGCCTTCCCCATCGCTCCAAAGTACGGACGTGTGTCAAGGCAGACAGGCTGACACATCTGAGAATTGAGAGCAGGATCTGAAACCGAGGCATCATGTCTCCTCGTGGCTGACCTTGAGAGAGAGGCACGGTCTCTGGGCTCTGCTTGGGGAAGGGGAGCTTATTCTGGGCTAAAAACAGACGAAGCTCTGGCACCCCTGCAACAAGCAGGCCAGGCAGGGGTGTCAGTATGTCTTCCCCTGAACAAGATCTGAGCAAGATCCCGTCTGTCTTCCTTTTACATGTGACAAAATCAACTTAACACAGCACTTCAGAGATGGCACAGAGCCCTGTGGGACCCTTGGGCTGAGAGAATCCCATGAAAGCTCTGGCTCCCATTCCCAGAAAAACCACATAGGCACATACATGGTTTTGTATGTAATTTCAGGAGGAACATGGACCTTCCCCTTCCCTAAAAAACTATGTATCTTTCAGTGCAGCCTAAGATAGAAATATCTTGGGATGGCAAAAATGTCACAGTAAAGGGACTTCCCTGGCGATCCAGTAGTTAAGACTCTGTGCTTCCACTGCAGGGGGCACGGGTTCAGTCCCTGGTCGGGGAACTAAGATCCCACATGCCATGTGGCACAGCCAAAAAAAAAAAAAAGAATCACAATAAAGTAAATACCTTTTCTATAATTTCATCTCATTTCAAATCAAATTTAGCTCAAAATAAAAACAGAATTGTCTGGTCTTTGGAGTGTCCAGTGGTGGCATAAACAACCCTGATTTCCTTATTCTTGGTAATGTTTGGCCAAGGTTGGGTGCTTCCTGGCAAGGATGCTAGAGAGGGGATTCCTATACTAGATGGCAGATTGGGCAAGACGCCTTACACATAGGCCTTTCAACCCTTAAGAGTCTATGAGCTTCCACTTGAACTATCTGTTGGGGAGGAGGAAGTTCCCCCTCTACTCCTCTTGAGTTCTTGTGTCTGGACTAATAATGAAATTGACACATCAAAGACAGACTAACAGGGAAAAAGAAACAAATGTTAATCCATGTACATGGCTGTCTCATAGAAACAGGACTTAAGAAGGGGCCAAAGCAGACAGTTTTTATACTTTTTAGACAAAGGAACAATAAATTTGTGAGGAATTCACAGGACAAAGAAACTCGGGTTTTGGCTGCCCGATTAGTGAAAAATCTAAACAGAGTTTGGGCTTGGGGTAGTCAATTTAAAAAGTAACCATGTTTGTCTGTATCGGCTTCTCCGCTGATTTTCCCTGTCTCCCACAGGAAGGGTGTCCTTCCACTTCCAGATGCAGCGAGGGCACCTTTCACATGAGAGATTGATACCCTGCTTTCAGAGGGACAGAGGAAGGTCAGTTTTCCTTCTTGCATCGGCTGCTTCTCAAGCGACTTCATTTCAAGATAGTCAATATGCCGTTGTGGCATGTTTTGGGTTGGTCCACCCTGAGCTCCAACACACCCGTATGACCCCAAGGAAGGAGATGCTGAAGGATCTTCAGGAGTCACGGAGAATTCATCTCCCCACAGGTAGGTCAAAGGTCATCTGAGGTTTAGGTCTCCATCAGGATCAGTTCTAACATCCATGAGGTCAGTATCCCCTACCTACCAAGTCTACTCACTCCCAACTCCCTTAGGCCCACAGAGTGGGGACTGGGGGATGGGACCAGGGGGCAGGAAAAGCAAGCCTAGGAATCAAACTTCCTCCAGGACTTAGAAGACAGAGATGAGCAACTAGGAGTACTTGAGGGCTAGAGGTCTAGTGCTAGGGGGTCAAAGTTCAGTTTTCTGGTGGAATTTGTTTCCTCCTCACCCCCTCCTACATATACTCCCAGTCCCAGGCAAAAAGAGAGGGTAGAAAGAATCTTATTTGAAGAAAAAAAGAATGCATATGCCAAGAATAAATAAGTAAAACATACACACAAACATTAAGACAGCACCAAAAGGGGTTATGAGGTTATAAGTAATTTTGGTACATGTATTTACACATATCTTTATATGGATTTGCTGTGTAGTCTGCAACGATTTATTTTTTTTAAGCAATAACTATATATATATATATATATTTGTGTGTGTGTGTGTGTGTGTGTGTGTGGTACGCGGGCCTCTCACTGTTGTGGCCTCTCCCGTTGCGCAGCACAGGCTCCAGACACGCAGGCTCAGCGGCCATGGCTCACGGGCCCAGCCGCTCCACGGCATGTGGGATCTTCCCGGACCGGGGCACGAACCCGTGTCCCCTGCATCAGCAGGCGGACTCTCAACCACTGCGCCACCAGGGAAGCCCCAATATCTTTTTAATGTACTTTTTTTTTTAAATAACTTTATTTATTTTTGGCTGCGTTGTGTCATTGTTGCTGCGCACGGGCTTTCTCTAGTTGTGGCGAGCGGGGGCTGCTCTTGCTTGCGATGCGTGGGCTTCTCATTGCGGCGGCTTCTCTTGTTGCAGAGCACGGGCTCTAGGCGCATGGGCTTCAGTAGTTGCAGCACGTGGGCTCAGTAGTTGTGGCTCTCAGGCTCAGTAGTTGTGGTGCCCTGGCTTAGTTGCTCCGCAGCACGTGGGATCTTCCTGAACCAGGGCTCAAACCCATGTCAACTGCCTTGGCAGGCGGATTCTTAACCACTGCACCACCAGGGAAGTCCCAATAACAATATTTTAAAATGCAAGTTCTTATTTAGAAATACAACCCATCGTTGTTGTTGGACGCAGGCCTGGTAGGATAACTCAAGACCAGACATGATAATAATTAAATTAATGATAATAAATATGAACTAATTAATACTAATTAATATTAATGATTAAGTAATTCTGGGAAATAGTGGCTCTTGGTTTCTTTGGATGCCTGGAGCTAATCACCAATGCCAGGAAGCAAAGGCAATACATCAAAGCAAATTAGCATCCAACAAACTGAATATTGCCAAATAGAGTCTAAACACAACCTGAGCACATATACTTTAAAATGTAACGTCAGCCTTCAGCGATAGAAGAATCCCTGTTTTGCTTGGGGTTCCATTTCTGTGCTACCCTCTCTTTATCCTGGTACAATTCCAGCCTCCCTCCTCCTTCAAGAGCTGTGTGTAGTCTTAGGAGAGGTTGACAAAAGCCGTGCTGTCCCCCACTTCTATTTAATTTTCTTCGTGGCAGCCTCCTCTAGCCTCTGCAGTCTCCTGCAGGAACTACTACAAGAATCTCTTGACAATTCTCGGACTCCATTTCATCCCTCCCTCCTGCCAAAACCAGAGTTTCCATCCTGTGATTCCACCTTGCCTGGTGAATCAACACATTGAGCTGAAATTCAAGAGCAGGTGCTCGTGAATGCAAGCGCTGATTTTCAGTCCAGCTGTTTCTAATGTGAGTATATAGGAAGATCCAGGGCAATTAGAAGCAGGATTTTCTCTATTTAAAAACATTTAGTGATTCTCCCGAGCAACCATGGGTGGGCCAATGTTGACTGATATGTTCTCATTTCAGCCACACTGTCCTTATGGTCAATAGGAGTAGAGATTATATATCTTTTACCTCTTTTGGATCCTCCACTTTATTTATTGTAAAGCTGAGCACTGAGTAGGTAGTTTATAAATTCTTATTGACACGGCACAGACATGACGGCCAAGGAAATCCGCTAATGCTGTACTCTGCAACCGGCAGTCCCTGAGCTTGGAGACCCGTGAGAGGACCCCTCCTACCACCAGATATGTGGTGAGGATCTTTCTGGGAAGAGTGAACAGATTTATAGGGGCCTGAGGATGGCAAACTCTTTAGAATTTCAGACTTTGGACTCAAACCATCCACCTATTAAGCCAGCGTCCTGTGTCCCTGGCACAGTATGTCTGCTTCGATCCACAATCAGCCCATGGACACTTAGTGAGTGTCTGCTATGTGCCAGCCCCTGGTTGGTAAAGTGGATCCGAAGATGAACCAGGGGCAGTCCCTGCCCTCAGGTAATCCAGATCTGCTGAAATTGTGATACAAAAGCTGTGACAATCTAATAATTGCCTTACGTGGATTTGCCCAGAGGGCTTCCCGGTTGCAAAGGGGAACAGAGGAAAGTTTCCAAAGAGAGAAAACTTTTGAATTGGGCTTTGAAGCACAAGACCAAACCAATGTAGACTTGAAGGAAGAGCACTGGAGGCAGAGGGAATCCATGCAAAAGCACAGAGGCGTGAGGAGCGAGGTGCATATAGAGGAAGACACATTCCCCATGGGCGGAGCCTATGAGGACCGGAGTAGGGGCCTGGCTTCAGCACAGAGTGCCTGGCAGGACGCGGGCTATGGAATAGACTGGGGTGGGGCAGAAGGCGG
>NW_006769699.1:913343-913837 GCF_000442215.2 Lipotes vexillifer | reverse complement strand
AGGGGGGGGGGGGGGGGGGGGGATGCGGAGAAAGACGCCCTCCTCTCCCGGCCCTTCCTTTCATGTCGTTTCCCTGCAGCCCAGGTGGCTGGGTCTCTCCCGCTATGATGTGAGTCACGGCCTGTCTTCTCTCACCAGGCCTGAGAGCGACCTGATGGAGGTGAGCATTATTCCTAACGCATTCCTCTGGACCAAGTGCCAACAATTACTAACAGATGAGGCCAGGCCCGCTGTGTCATCAGCTGGCAGAGGTGCGATCAACTCCCTGACCTTGCCTGCAGACAGATTCCTGCCTCAGGAAACGGGACAGCATACTGGGCGGGGGTGGGGGGCACACAAAGAGGAAAAATAGAAGGAAAAAAACTGCAAGAGACTTCCCAGACAGGGAGCGGCTGTGCAAAGCCCCCAAGGTTTTCCTCATACGTTCCAGAACAGCTATGAAGAAAACAGGCTTAGTTACCTCTCCTGTCCCCTCAGCAGGACCCTCAGCAGGA
>NW_006769699.1:894055-913149 GCF_000442215.2 Lipotes vexillifer | reverse complement strand
AATGTGAGGAAAAAGCAAAAAGGCCGAAGGAGAGCTCGCCCAAAGCTCGTAGCTCACTGAGGCTTTTTCCTCTTCTCAGTGAAACTGGAAATATGTGGGGAACACGAGACTAGCCTGATGGGAACAGAAGGAGGGAACAGAGCGCTCGCTCCTGCTGGGAGAGTCTGCCTTGCCGCCTGCTGCCCTGTTCCTCCTCCTCCCAGAGCCTGGGTACAGAGAGGGGGCCGCCCCCAGCAGGGAAGGTGGCTGGAGGGTGGGGCGCCCTGACGTCGCTCTCGCCTGGGAGCTTCCCGTGGCGCTCAGTTGCCATGGAGCATGAAGACAGAGCAGGTGCCTGGAGGTGGCTCCCCAGCAAAGACTGACATTCTTGTGCCTGAAGATCTTGCATCTGGGCAGCCAGCCCATTAGGGGACCTGAGAGACCTCTTGTCTCTTTGAAAGAAACATGAAAGGTTGACAGAATCATTGCATTACATCCTCACACCCCTGGGGTGCTGTCTACTTTGCCAACACAGTGAACTGCCTACCATTCGGTTCAAGTTCAACCACCACTCAAGCTTTGTGACTTGAGACCACAAAAGTTGGAGACGTTCCTCCTGGGAAAAGGGCACCGTGGCTTTGGCGTGGTGAGTCTGTGTACTTGGGGAGCACGTGGGAAGGGGCTAATGGCTTCTTCAGTTCATTCAGTACTAAGAGGCTTTCAAGTGTCTTTTTCCTCAGTAGACCTTACCTGCCGAGCAATGAGCAGTGTTTCTGCTGCTGATCTATTTGAGAAATCAGAGCAGCCTGGACTGAATTCGGGTGGAGGTTTACTTTGGCCTTTTGCTGGAGAGCATGTTGAGAGCAGAGACCAGCATTCCTCATCTGGAGTCTTTCTTACCCAGGAGACTGGCACCCTGTCTGTTTGCACAATACGGTTTTAGATGCTGAGTCACGTTACGTTCTCTTCTTGGTATCACTTTGCATTAAACTCAGCAGCGTTCTAGTACCTTGGCTTCTCCTTTCAGGAAGCAGAGAGACCTGGGCAGATGAAAGGGTTGCATATATTAGATGCCCACTCATCTGGGACAGCCAGGTTTTGGTAACAGGGTTTTATCACCTTCAGCCCTACAAAACTCGCACCAGGCTGCCCTAGGCAAAATGGTGAAATATGTCCCGTTCATCCAGGACTTTTCTCCCATCTCTCCTTATGTCAAAACTAGCCAGCATATCCTTCCATTCCCACCAGACAGAGCTTCATACGGTAAGTGTGTGTTCACATTTATTTGGCCAAGCAGTGTGTGCCAGGCTCTGGTCTAGGCCCTGGAGGTGTGGCAGTGAACAGAACAGACAAGACTCCTCCCTCATGGAGGGGTTGAAAGCTGCCATGATATTTGCTATATACATTTTTCTTTATACTTTGTACAGACACAAGGACAAAATGAACATCAATCAAGTGTCCTGTTAAATAGAAAAATAAGTTACGAAGGGGAAACTGGCAATGGAAGCCTGGGCCTTGGGGAGGGAGTGGGCAGGGGCTTCTCAGAGCAGCTGGTTGGTTTCTGAGCCTTAGTGGTCACTGCCATGTGCCCCCCCTCCCCCAATCTGCCGGCCACAGCTTTCTTCCCTGCCGCCTGCCTTCGATGTCATTGGTCAGCTCTGTCATTTCTAATCAGGGTGGGATTAGGTCAAAGGTGAGAACCAATGCCTGCTCTATTTAAAACTGAATGATAGATATATACACTACTATGTATAAAATAGATAACTAATGAGACCCTACTGTATAGCACAGGGAACTCTACTCAGTGCTCTGTGGTGACCTAAATGGGAAGGAAATCCAAAAAAAGGGGATATATGTATATGTACAGCTGATTCACTTTGCTGTACAGCAGAAACTAATGCAACATTGTAAAGCAGCTATACTCCAATAAAAATTAATTTAAAAAATAAAATTTTAAAACCTTGAATGATAGAGGACAGGCAGAGGGGCTGGCAGTAGCCACTTACAATTATCTAAACAACAACGACGTACTCTCCCAACTCCAGACTTGCATTTATAATGTTCTCTTTATGGGAACTACTCCATAGTGATACCTGATGAAGTCTGATCTTTTCAAGGCCCTCCTCCAATCCCTAATTTTCCCCAGATTAACCCTCCCCCAAATATGAGTTAATCTTCCCTTAGGCTCACACAACATGTTTCTAGTCCTTCTTAATAACAATTCCCACACTGGGTCTGCACTGCTGTTGTTTCTCTGTGTGTCTTTTTCTTCCCATTGAACTGGGAACTCCTGGGGTAACAGGCAGGTGTTGTCACCTCTGTATAGCTTATAGTACATGGCACGTGACAGAAGCGCTTCACAAATGGACCACTCTTTGCACACAGACCTGCATTCAAATTCTGACTCTGACTGTTACTAACAAGGTGAACTCAGACTAGTTGATTAACCACCCTGAGCCTCAGTTTCCTCAACTGAAAGGTGGAGATAACGATTACCTCAAAGGAGTCTAAAGACAGTACCAGGAATGTGGTGGTTATGCTGTACTGTCTGACATGTGTTATAATGATGATGGTGGATAAAGATGTAACATCCTCAACTTCTGTGTATGAGCAACATAATAAAACTGACGCCACCGGAAAACAACTATTCCATAAGCATTTCCAGAGTCTCTCTCACACCTGCCATGCTAGAGATGCTTTAGTTGGTGACTGGAATTTCTCTAATAGAAAAGAAGGTTGGCAGTGCTGCAGGAATAGACAGATGAACCATAATGTTTGGAGATGTCTTCAATGAAAGTAAAAAAAGAACAGCTGAAAAGATACATAAAAGAGCTTCACTGTGTCCTTTTATCAACCACGCAAAAAGGAATGTAATAAAATCTCCCTCCCTGCAAAAGAAAAAGGTAACTTTTTGATCATCAGTATTTCTGTGGAATCTTCTGTTTGTTAACATTCCAACTTAGACCAGATCTAGAGCCCTCTTAATGGAAATCCCCCCCCACTTTTTCTTGCCAATTTATTTGCTCCCTGGAGCTCATGTCCACGGAGAGAGATTCTACTACATAGGAGTAATTGAAGAATATTTTGGAAGCGTGGACCTTTCTGATAACATGTAAAAGCTGTGCCTCTACTTGGAATGCAAGCTGGGAAGAAAGCTGGGTAACAGCAGTAGCAGTTGAAAACCAGGACCATTTCTTTGAGATATGGCCTCTAAGGTAAATTACACTGTATTTCTTCTCCCCACTTAACTTTTGAACACAGGCAAAATTGATTTAAAATAAAGATGGCACTTAAACTAAAAAGAGGTCACGAGAGGGCAGGGAGACAGAGTGAGAAGGAAGGGCCATCATTGATTCTTAGGGATCTCAGTGAGGGAGAATGGTGGTGACACTAGGATATTTTAACAGAAAAACCACTGGACTCTGAATCCAAATATCCAGATGTGAGTTCTGGTTCCTTCACTGGAGAGAGCTGAGAGAACTTCAGATACTGACTCATTTCTCAGGACCTCTGTTCCTCATCTCTAAAATGGAGATACAAGTATATCACCGACTTCACAGGGATGCGGGGGAACTGAATGAGATAGGAAAACAAAAGCACATTGTAAATGCAACAGCCCCATTCATTTTTTTTTTTTTTTAATTTACTTATTTATTTTTGGCTGTGTTGGGTCTTCGTTGCCGTGCGCACTTTCTCTAGATGAGGCGAGTGGGGGCTACTCTTTGTTGCGGCGCGCGGGCTTCTCATTGCGGTGGCTTCTCTTGTTGCAGAGCATGGGCTCTAGGCGCGTTGGCTTCAGTAGTTGTGGTACGTGGGCTCAGTAGTTGTGGCTCACGGACTCTAGAGTGCAGGCTCAGTAGTTGTGGTGCACGGGCTTAGTTGCTCCGCGGCATGTGGGACCTTCCCCGACGAGGGATTGAACCCATGTCCCCTGCTTTGGCAGGCGGATTCTTAACCACTCTGCCACCAGTGAAGTCCCAGCCCCATTCATTTTAAACCAATTGTTTTAAACCCAATTGATTTTGTAAAGTGTGTAATAAGAGGAGCAAAATAGATCAAAATACTAACAATGGTTACTATTTCATAATGTTGTGTTTGGGGCAACAATTTTGTTTGTATTTTTATTTATACTTCTGTTTGTACCTCATTATCTTGCCAACCTTTCCACAATGAGCATGCATTACATTTGCAATCAAGAAAGTTACATTAACCAGTTAATATATGTGTGGCTTAGAGATGCACACCATGTAGTGAAGGTATAAAGGAATGTGAGAGAATGTTACACACTGACTTCAGGATAAGGTTACCATTGGGATAAGAAAGGACATGGGATGGAGAAGAATACGTGAAGGCTCCAACTGTATTGGTAAAGATCAAATTCTTAAGTAGGGACTCCCCTGGTGGTCCAGAGGTAAAGAATACGCCTTCCAGTGCAGGGGATGAGGGTTCAATCCCTGGTCCGGGAACTAAGATCCCATGTGCCACGGGGCAACTAGGCCCGCATGCCACAACTATTGAGCTTACATGCCTCAACTAGAGAGCCTGTGTGCCGCAAACTACAGAGCCCACTCGCTCTGGAGCCCATACGCCACAACTAGAGAGAGAAAACCGGCATGCCACAACTAGAGAGAAGCCCGAGTAGACCGCAGGCCGTAATGAAAAAGATCTCATGTGCCGCAACTAAGACCTGACGCAGCCAGAAAATATAAGGAAAATAAATTAATTAAATAAATAAGTTTTTTTAAAAACGGCCATTAGAGTTTTAAAAAAATTCTTGAGTAGAGTCCTGGGTACGCAAGTATTTTTTTAATGATTTCTGTATTGTATGTGTTTTAAATATTTCATTATAATTTTTAAAACAAAGTATCAGTTCTGGGTACAAAGCATTATGTGCAAGGATGCTTATTAATTTGCAACAATCAAAATATTTTAAACTGTCCAACAATAGAAAATTGGTTAAATAAATTTTGGCACAGTAAAAAAAAAAAGGAAGATAATATTGTTAATATTATTATGATTGTCCTATGAACCTTAAGTCACCTCGTTTCACTGAGCTAGCCACTGCCTCTACCACTGAGAGTGGAAGATGACAGAAAATTGGCACCTAATTGAAAATTTGATTCCTCCCACTTCATTTTCTCCAGTACTTTATTAAGCCCATTATCGGTCTAAATGTATCCACTTAGGTGAGTATTCCTGAGGATTTAGAAATGTTCAGTCAGTATTGTGCATCATCCCACACATATAAGAATATTTAATACTTAAACAAGGAGATATGAAGAAGGAAAAATTTGAAAGGCCCAAGTGAGGCCACCTACTATCAGGACCTACAAAAGTTAGCCTTTATTAGCATACTTGCCTCTTTATTTTCCAGGTGAGAAGGCTTGATTGAGGTTGACTTTTTGTCTCCTTCCTCTTATCAAGTTGTTAAACTAAGGGAACATTTTCTCACTTATTTCATTAGCCTCTACGACAGATATTAAGTAGTAATGGACCTTGCCAAGGATTTGACATTTCTGTCCACCTGCTTCTGCACATTCTGTCTAAGAATTCTAAGAAATGTAGCTTTCAAATCAGTGATTAAAGACAACTGGCTTTCTGCTCTATTCTCGAGTGATTACACTGTGATCTTGCAGCTTAAGGTAAGTTTTTTCCATTTTTATAAATCAAAAATAACATTATTTTATAAATGTGTACATTGCTGATGCAGATACAGCTGCCAGCCACTAGGTGTCAAAATGGTGCATTACAGTCTCATTTCAGAGGATCACCGGGATAGGTCTTAACGCAGAAAAGTGAGCTGGATTTGTCCTCAGCCCCTCAAGACCCCTGCTTCTGCCCTGTTCGCTTCAGCAGCTTAGTGGTCTCTCTCAAACTTTCAGGAAGGGACCCAACAGAGTTCTGTGGGAATATGAACACACAGACTGCTTCACCCAGGAGTATTTGTTGTCCCTCTTCCCTGAGGCTGACATTTTTACACTAGGATCTTTTTTTCCCCGCTTATCAGTGAAAACCCCTTAGTATATTCTCTCAGTTCTTTCCTTTCTTCCCCCTGTTGCTAATATTTCCTTGGCTTACTTCCACCCTATGACCTCTGGTTTCACGAGAGAACCAGATGCAGATGTGGGAACACTCCCTAAGTTTCCCCGCAGAACCTCTGCAGAGCTGCTGTGGTGAAGCCATTTGTGCTGATACTATGATACACTTTCTTTGTGGTGCAGAGAGGGGGCAAAGGGAGGAACAGGGTCTTGACCTTGAGAAATGATTCAGAAACTGTGTGTAAGGGACCACGGAAATAAAAAGCATAAACAAAAAAATGAAAAATGTGACCAGGAAAATATTCTGTGAGAAATAAAATAAATTAAAAGATCTAATCAACTCCATTATACATGCTTTCCTTTTGTACTATGCGTGTATGTCAGGAAAACTGCTGGGACCATCTGTTAAATGTTTATTTCCATTATTACTTCTGAGGTGCCAAAAATCCTGTAATGGGAAGAAAGAAGAAAATAGCCTTTAAGACTGTTGGAAAATGATCAAGAAAAGAAAAAGCCAGAAGCCAAGTTCAGGCTTAAGTTCTGTCTTCCTTTTTATACCAGAACATTCTAGAACATGCAAGTCCACCTTTTCAGGGAATTGCTACCTAGGCATATTGTTGATGCCACTTCTTTATGGCTGGGAAGGGGACACTTGGGAGGAAGACATCATGTCACTTGTAAATACTTCTTTGAAACGACAGAGGAAGTCAAGCAAAGACAGGAAACAAAGCTTCTACTTTCCTTGTTAGCTCTTCTGGAAAAAAGGTTTGAGAAGAAGGTTGAAGCCGTCAGCCAGAATAAGATACAAGAGCTTGTCTGTACAATTTGATTATTCATGCTTTCCTTGCCCACAATTAGTCTGGATAATCAAATACTGAGTGACCCAGAAAGACTACAAGACAATGAGGCACTTTCAGGTGGCCTCACATGCTCCTGAGGTTTAATCCTGCTCACTAGCATCCAAGAAGAGCTTCATCGTGGAAAAACCGAACACGAAAAGAATTGGCATCCCTGAGTGAAACTTGAAAATTTGTGTTCACATTGGATTAAATTTATAAGAGGAAAAATTGGGTTTTTCTGTTCCCTGAGCTATAAGAATTTGGACAGATAAAAACTTAAACTGCCAGCAGCTTCAGAGTTAATAACCCTGAATCTTGTTGCCAAAAACTAATTTTAGTTGGCGGAAAGCAAAGTGAGAGTCTACTGATTTGGCCGCAACTTGAAAATGACAAAATGTCATTTTTTCTCCACCTAAATAAAATAGCTTCTACTGAAACACTGTGAATTTCTAGGATACTGAAACTAACATATATGACTTAATTTAAAGACCTTTGGGCACTTCAGTAAATAAATGTTTTGGCTGGGATACAACACAGCAGTTTGGTAAAAAAAAAAAAGTCAATCTGTTTAAGGAAAGGTATAGTGAGATTTCAGTGTTCTACAGAACAAAATTATTTTAGGCTCAGCCTTTGGAAGGGTCATGTTTTTGGAGAAAGCAAAGGATTGTGGTGCTTCATATGTACTATCTCCTGTTGTTCTCACAACCCAAGCAGGCAGGTATTTTTATCCATATGTTCTAGATGAGCAGCCGAGGCACAGGAAGATTTAGTAACTTTCCCAGGGTCTTAAAACTAGTTTTGGAACCAGGGCCTGGATACAGGTGATCCAGCTTCAGAACTGCCTCTATAAAGCATACGGGAAATGTTTTTCACCTCTGGATATTATAAAGATGGTAAAATGCAAGAAAACCTTTAAATTATGGAATTAGAGCTTACCACCCACACAAGAAAATGGAGGTGATAGTTCTAATGATTGAAATAACGCTCTCATCAAAAGTCCATGACACATACGTACACTACCAAATGTAAACTAGTTGGCTGGTGGGAAGCAGCAGCATAGCACAGGGAGATCAGCTCAGTGCTTTGCAATGACCTACGGGGTGGGATAGGGAGGGTGGGAGGGAGGCTCAAGAGGGAGGCAATATGGGGACATGTGTATGCATATGGCTGATTCGCTTTGTTGTGCAACAGGAACTAACACAGTATTGTGAAGCAATTATACTCCAATGAAGATATATATATTAAAAAAAAGCCCATGATACTATCATGAATTCATCTTTTGTGTCAGTGAGATTAATTCTGGACTTGATACAATGTATCTAAGTTTTAAATAGATCATTTTGGCTTTGCAAAGATATGGCTTCTAGTATCATTCTGATTATACCACCAGGAGATTTCTCATTTCCCCTGTGAAGAAAAGGAAACAGGCAGATTGAATCATAATAATTAATAAACCCCCCTCCACAGCATTGGTTAAGCACTGCTCCACATCCTCTTGCAGTTTTTTTTTTTAATCCTTTTACTCTTGATAAAAAAGGATGCTGAGAAAATGAGCAAGGCTTTAATCAGTGTTAAATCAAACCAAAGACTGATTTAAACAGTTTCTGGAAATAATGTCCAGGTCATTCCACATCACTGACATTATGAGAAACAGATACCATTCATGAACTACTGAAAGAAAAAAAAAACATAGTTTGAAACAAAAGTGTGCATTTAAGATCATATTGTCCCATTCTATTCCAGTGTCAAAAACGCATTCATTTCAGAAATCAGCTAATAGGATTGCAGAGATTTTTCTTGAATACATTAAATCATTCTCAGAAAAGAAAACTACTACTAAAAAAATCACCGTGCTTCTCAGTTCTCTCAAAATTTAAGGCAGGGGCTTCCCTGGTGGCGCAGTGGTTGAGAGTCCACCTGGCGATGCAGGGGACACGGGTTCGTGCCCCGGTCCGGGAAGATCCCACATGCCGCGGAGCGGCTGGACCCATGAGCCATGGCCGCTGAGCCTGCGCGTCTGGAGCCTGTGCTGCGCAACGGGAGAGGCCACAACAGTGAGAGGCCCGCGTACTGCAAAAACAAACAAACAAAATTTAAGGCAGTGATCATAATGGCACCCTAAGGATATCTTTTTTTTTTTTTTTTTTTGCCACACCACGTGGCTTGTGGAATCTTCATTCCCCAACAAGTGGTTGAACCCAGGCGCATGGCAGTGAAAGTGCAGAGTCCTAATCACTGGACCATCAGGGAAGTCCCTGTTTCTCGATGTCCTTTTTTTTTTTTTTTTACAGCACCCTAAGAATAATATGATGTATTCCTTAAAAATCTTCTCACATACATCAATTTACCAGATCCCCATAACAAGTATATACCAATTTTAAGATTAAGAGATTAAGAAACAGATTAAAAAATAGAGGCCTGTACAGATGAGAAAGGTACTCACTGATACTGTAATAAGAGTATCTTTTATTGTTTTTTGTTTTTTTTTTTTTTTTTTTTCTTGCGTTATGCGGGCCTCTCACTGTCGTGGCCTCTCCCATTTGCGGAGCACAGGCCCCGGACGCGCAGGCTCAGCGGCCATGGCTCACGGGCCCAGCCGCTCCGCGGCATGTGGGATCTTCCCGAAACGGGGCACGAACCCGCGTCTCCTGCATCGGCAGGCGGACCCTCAAGCACTGCGCCACCAGGGAAGCCCAAGAGTATCTTTTAAATGTAAACTTAAGTTCCTTAAGAGTTAAACAAATGTCTAATGCCTAATTCACTTACTATTAAAAGTGGAGATCACAACATGTGCTAGGCAGCACTATAACATGGGGAAGTGGGGACACAGCACCGTTCCACGTCTGTTTAAAGTGTAAATTTCATGGGAATCCTTCAGACAACTATCAGACTTCTATCATCTTTCCTGATAACCAAAAAAGTAAAACAACTCCTTTTAAAGGGAAACCATTTCCTGTGACACCTTATCCTAGAAAACAAACCAAAAAATTGTGAGTAGATATTGAACAACAGTGGTACCCACAGGGACTTCCCTGGCAGTCCAATGGTTAAGACTCCACGTTTCCACTGCAGGGGGCACAGGTTGATCCTTGGTTGGGGAACTAAGATCCCACATGCTGAGAGGTACAGCCAAAAAAAAAAATTAGAGAGTAAAAAAAAAAAAAGGTACCCACAAATATCTGAAATATCCTATAATACTCTGTACCTTAGAAAGTGACTGCAAGTCAAAATGTTCCATTACATAAAGAAGGTGCCCAACAAGCTTAAAATTCAATAATTTATTGTGTTATCTGTTTTATTGTCAGTTATCAGAATGAAGTAGACCAAGAAGTCAATTAACTAAGACTTTATCCTTTAGACAATAATACACTGGTACTTTGGCTGATATCAAAGAATTTGAACTTGTAAAGAATTTTATAATAAATTTTTTAAATGATATGTATTTATAAGAAAGAAAGCCAGGATTTTAGCAAGTTAACTACGGAAGAGCATATAAATGCTAAAGCTAAAATGAACAGGAATGGTGGTTGCTCAGGGAATAATTTAAATGAAGTGAATTCTGATTTGCAACTTGAAAATGTTGACAAATAGATGGGCAGGATTTAGGAAGCATTTTTAGTAGAACATGATAAGGAAAGACAGGAGGAAAGAAGAGCAAGACAGGTTTGGGTGTGTGTTAGGGGAGAAACAGAAATGCATTTGTTTGGAGGTGAAGGTTCTCCAAATCCCCACATGCTTTCATTAGTAAGTGAGTCACTTTACTTTCTCTTCTTTGAAGAGGGTTTGGAGACTATTTATTTCAAGATGTGATGGAAAATTGGAGTGAAAATTAAGTGTCTAGTGAGTTAGGCATGCAAAACCATCACCATTTCCTCTCCATTCTATTCATCACCAAGTCTGCTCATCCTACTATATTCTTGATCTCTGTGAATGGTAAAACCATCCATCTAGTTTACAAACTTGAATCTTTCTCCATGCCCTTCTCATATAATGTCATCAAATCCTATAAAGCCAAGTCCTAAGTATTTCTTGAAAATACTCCTTCTGGTTCCACTACTGCAGTTTATACTCTGGCCTCTTAATGGGTCTCAGGTCTGTGAGTCTAATCCCCCCACCCCACCCAGTTGCTAGCATGATCGTTCTAAAATAAAGAGTTAATTATGGTATTCTACTTAAAATTCCTCAGTGATATCTCATAGCTTTCAGAAATGTGTAAACTCATGGATCCTGCCTGATTTTCTAGCTTCATCTTCACAACCCCATACATACATGTTTTGTTCCAGGCAAGCTGAGTGATACGTCCCTACTTGCCGCCATGTTGTTTCCTCTGCTCACCAATTCACCTACATGACTGTCACTTGACTTTTAAACTTTGACTCCCTTCAGAAATGTGTAAACTCATGGATCCTGCCTGATTTTCTAGCTTCATCTTCACAACCCCATACATACATGTTTTGTTCCAGGCAAGCTGAGTGATACGTCCCTACTTGCCGCCATGTTGTTTCCTCTGCTCACCAATTCACCTACATGACTGTCACTTGACTTTTAAACTTTGACTCCCACGTGATCATGTCTTCTAGAATGCCTTCTTTAATCCCTCAGTCTGATATCTTTGACTCTTTCCCATCCGTAGCCCCAGGTCTAAAACTTGATCATGGCCTGAAGCAGACTAGGCAAGAGCCAGCCAGGCAGTTGTCCAGGGCACCAGTCTTCAAAAAGATTTACACGTCGTTAGGAACACTGCAGAGAGGATATAGTGTTTATCAATATACCACTGGGGCTCAGAAGGACTACTTCAGCAAGGTTCTAGGAATCAGAGGTGAGAAGACCCAAGAATATGCTTGAATAACAATAAAGGATTTCTAAACTGCCTTTCAAAGAGGGTGAGTTTGGTTAGTTTCCATGTTTTTGTGTTGCTAGTAAGGTATGCAAGTTAGGAGTCCAAGCTGAGCTGCTTAGGACAGCACAGGAGAGGGAACCTCTGCCAGTAGGTGTCCTTCTCTGTCCTTCCCTGCACTGTGCTTGTGGTGGGGAGTCTGTGCAAAAACTGTGGTCTCTCCCCAAAAGGAAAGTGGAACAAATGCTTAAAGAACATCAGTTTGAAGGGGAACCAAATATCTAACTAGCTTTCTCAGGGTCCACCATGTTTCTGGCTGGTTCTGATCATAATATATATCATACGATCTTGTAATAAGTTGAATTACTTGCCTAAGTTCTCCATAAGCTTCCCAAGGACTGAGACTATGATTTTTTTGTTTTGTTACAAATCTGAAAAAGGTACATGTTCACTCAAAGTGTGTGATCTGGAAGGATGATGATACAAAGATCAAGAGTTAGCAGTGTATATTTAACACTGTCCAGAGAAGAACGACGTTGAGTCAAACAGGTAAGGATATTCTGTTCACTCAAGAGGCATATTCTATGTTGTGGGATAACTACAGTTAATTGTGAGTGAAACATCCCTGAAAACTATCCTTCCCTCTTTGGTTTGACTTCATATTTACCAAATAAACTACTATTTCCAGGGTATCTTCTTAAAAGGGATGGAGAGTCTTAAGTGGAGAAGACCAAATATGTGGTCACTGGAAAGATATATCAACCATTATAAATCAATAAATGTACATTTTAGTTTATGTTGATTCTTCTATAAGTGTGATTAGCGGAAGATAAAAATCTCTAAATCTGATCAACTTTGTGTACCTGAACAAAATTTAATTCCTGGACTTCTCACTGTGGTGACTGCATCAAGGCACTATGTCCCTTTCTGAGGTCTTGGGGAAATCAAATAATTTATGTGTAATCATTTTCAAAGTTATAAAGCTCCTACCTGTATTTTTTTCCTCTTTGATAAGAATGACCTGCATATTTCAAAGGATATTTTAGCTTTGATTGTTTTCTCCTTAAAATTTCATTTCATTTCGGTATGACTTTTGGCCAGTAGAAATTTTGTGCTCTTGACCCAATTTAAAGTAATATTTTCCTTCTTTCTTTTGCCAGTAAAATATTATTATACTCAACTTTTCTCGAGAGAAAGACGTTCTGTTTCTTCATAGTAGGCTACAACACTGAAGGGAAAAGGGGGTACCTTTTGACTTGACTCTTTTTCTGGAAAGTATACAGAATTCTGTGAATAAATAAGCTTTTCAGATCTTTTAGGATTAAGTTACATTACTTTAATAGAGAAGAACCCTAAACAGATGTGGAATTTACAAGAAATGATGTTTATTCTGGTAATGACCCATGTTGATTTGGCAGTTGTTTAAATATTATGTCAGCCAATTATATTTAAAATCTCAAACAGATTGGAGAGATAGTCCCAGAAAAAAAGGTAATATCGAGGGCAAGTAAAATTATTTTCTGAAAACTTCTGCTATTTGATTTGAACCTTGTAAAATTCAAGACAAATATGAATAATCTCCAATCTTGTCAAACCAGGATGTCAAATCATTTTAACCAGGCCACTTGATCCAGTAGAAATGCTTATTTTCTTGCATATCTTTTCTGTTAGATTAGGAAACTGTGTTGTGCTAAAATGAACAAGTTAACAATCCATCATGCAAAACCCATGGGTTAAATGTTTTGCAATTCCAAAATTTTAAGATTTTAGAAAGGTAATGTCATGTGTTTGCCATATATTCAGTGTGGTAGTAATAAATGGCTCTTTGAAAAATATATGTGTGTATACATAAGTTTATTAAGACTTTTACTGACTAAACAATGTAGAACACAAAATTACAAATAATAATATACAGTACTCTTTCCTGTAACTGTATATAACCAGTCAATTTCCACCGAATGCTTTAACTTATTTTGGCCCAGCTCAGAATGTTTACTCTATATCACTTGGTGCCAATCTCACTAATTTTACCTGTAATCATCACTTAGAACTGTATTAAGCAGGGTTGTTAATTGCAAATAACAGAAGTTACTCCGAACAAGTTTAAACTTAAATTAAATTTATTAAAAGATAATAAATGGACCAAAGAATCTCCAGAAAACCAGAGAATCAACTTTAGAGGTTGTGGCACCAGAAACAATACCCAGGTCACATCATTGAATTGCTTTGGGGGACCACTAAAGTGGCAGTAAAGTCATTAAGAAAGTAAGTCATAAATGGACAAAAATGTCAGATGAAAAGACCAGCAGCATCACAGAAAGCAAGTGAATGACTCAATGAGAACATGAGATAGCAAGTGCTGCAAACAAAACATATTGAGGGGCTTCCCTGGCACGCCAATGGGTGAGACTTCGCACTCCCAGTGCAGGGGGCCTGGGTTGGATACCTGGTCGGGGAACTAGGTCCCACGTGCCGCAACTAAGAGCTGGCACAGCCTAAATAAATAAATAAATATTAAAAAAAATATTGAAAACCTAGAAATTCTCTAAATTTAAAGAAAATGATATAGTACAACATGGATTGCAAATCTGGGGCGTGTGCTGTCAAGTATATCACAAGCAGTATTTTTTTACCTGGTTTCAAAAGAAAACCTATTGCTGGGCATATAGTTATAAATTAAAGTTTAATGTTACCAAGAATACAAGCAAGCCTAGTTTAATCTGAAATAAAATTGAGTGATTTAAACATCAACATGCATTGATACTTGTGCCTTAAAGAGTGCCAAGGGCTTCCCTGGTGGCGCAGTGGTTGAGAGTCCGCCTGCCGATGCAGGGGACACGGGTTCGTGCCCCGGTCCGGGAGGATCCCACATGCCGCAGAGCGGTTGGGCCCTTGAGCCATGGCCGCTGGGCCTGCGTGTCCAGAGCCTGTGCTCCGCAACGGGAGAGGCCGCAGCAGTAAGAGGCCCGTGTAGCACAAAAAAAAAAAAAAAGCGTGCCAAGAAGAGTTTTTGTTGTTGTTTAAAGATGTTTTTAACTTCTGTTCAAAATGATTCCTAGCATTTTTTTTCTTATTTTAGCATTTCTTATGAGCTCTGGAATATCTAAAAGTTTCCATTTTGAAAAATGGCAATTTTTAATGGATTGAGAGAAACAGTATTTGCCGTGATTGTTTCTGAAAGTGAGTTGCTATTAAAATCTAACAAAAACTCCAAAGAGAACAATTTATTACCTTGTAAACTCTATTTTGATGAAAAAATATTGTACAATTTTCATTAATATGTAATTTAAAAATCTTTTTTCTCAAAAATCTTACAAGTTCACTATATATATATATATATATATATATTTTTTTTTTTTCTTGCGTTATGTGGGCCTCTCACTGTTGTGGCCTCTCCCATTTGCGGAGCACAGGCTCCGGACGCGCAGGCTCAGCGGCCATGGTTCACGGGCCCAGCCGCTCCGCGGCATGTGGGATCTTCCCGAAACGGGGCACGAACCCGCGTCTCCTGCATCGGCAGGCGGACTCTCAAGCACCGCGCCACCAGGGAAGCCCTCACTATATTTTTTGACGTGGTAAAATAATTTCAAAGATAAGGTAGAAATTATAACCATAGCCTAAGAACTGATAATAATTTTTCATATCATAAACAGACCATACATTTTTATTTTAATACAGCCAAGATATGAAATCTATTTTTACATCATTAGAAAGAATCACATATGTGTGGAAGTCCATTTTCACTAGCCTTCAACACAATTTTACAAAACAATATACCTACTGGATACAAGAACATATAAATATTAGACAATCTAAATGTCCACTAACTGGCAAATGGATAGATTATGGTATTCATACTATAGAATATTATACAGTAATAAAAATTAATGAACTATGGTTTCACTCATCTGCATGGATGAATTTTAAAGTTTTTAAATAAAAGGTCATGGAAGAATATATATAGTATGATTCCATTTACATAAATTTAAAAAGAGGCAAAACTAAACAGTGCAAAATTGTAATACAAACAAGGGAATGATGAAGAGAAAATTTAGGATAGTGGTTACCTCTGAGGGAGAGAAGTAAATGTAATCAGAGGAGCCACAGTGGGTGTCACAGATGAGGAATGGTTTATTCATAAAGCAAGGTGTGGGGCACATGGTTGTTTATTATTCCTCCTTAAACTGTAAGTGTACTTTACATACTCTGGAGAAAATGAGAGGTAAGAAAGTGGAGACCATATATGCAGACAACACTTTTTGAAGAGGCTTGGTCTTGAATGGAACGTAAAGAAATAAGAGTAGATGGGGGGAAATGTGGATGTTTAGAGTTTTGTTTTGCTCTTATGCTTTATAAGATATGAAAATAGAGCATCTGAATGGCATAGAAAGAAAGGTTCCATCAGAGGGGAGAGGTTGAAGAAACAGCAGAGGAGAGAACTGATGCAGCAAGTGATGTGAGTGCCCTAACAGGAACAGAAGCCAAGACACACCTGAAGGAATACCACCCAATTCAACCCAGCAGGAGGCAGGCGAGGAGAGAAACAGGTACAGCAGATTCAGACATTTGGTGGTGGGAAACCATGTCTTCACTGCTGGCTTGTTCCTCTTGACTGAGGCAAGGTTTTTAGCTGAGAGGGAAGGGCTAGAGTTGGTTTTAAGAAAAAGTGAAGGCATGAAATAAGTTTTGGACAGAGAACAAACCAACCACAGATAAAGGCAGGTGCCCTCTTGAACAACTCACCATACCTATTTCCTTTGTCTGCCTAAAATGTATTTCCCCTTCCTTTTCACCTAGGAAATCTTGCCATCCTTCAGGACTTACCTCTGTTTCTATGTCCTCTGTGAAGCCTTTTCTGACTGGTCCATGGTAATCCTACAGCTCTTGACTGTATCATTTTTCACTTACTCATGACCTATCTTGCAGTAATTCTTCTGTGTTGTATCAATACATGATTTAATTTTACATGTTGTCTCCTTAATTACAGTTCTTGTGGGCAAAAATCATGTCTTTTTTTTTTTTTAATAAATTTATTTTTGGCTGCGTTAGGTCTTTGTTGCACGGGCTTTCTCTAGTTGAGGCGAGAGGAGGCTACTCTTTGTTGCGGTGCACGGGCTTTTCGT
Organism: Lipotes vexillifer; assembly: GCF_000442215.2. Classification (NCBI taxonomy): domain Eukaryota; kingdom Metazoa; phylum Chordata; class Mammalia; order Artiodactyla; family Lipotidae; genus Lipotes; species Lipotes vexillifer. The sequence goes on along the minus strand of NW_006769699.1, from coordinate 896,333 downwards.
TGCAGTGGCTTCTCTTGTGGAGCACAGGTTCTAGGCGCATGGGCTTCAGCAGTTGTGGCTCGCGGGCTCTAGAACGCAGGCTCAGTAGTTGTGGCATACGGGCTTAGTTGCTCTTCAGCATGTGGGATCTTCCCGGAACAGGGCTCGAACCCGTGTCCCCTGCATTGGCAGGGGGATTCTTAACCACTGCACCACCAGGGAAGCCCCATGTCATTTTTTTAAAACACTGTCCCTCCCACTTTCAGAAAAATAGTGCATTCTCATACACACAGGAAAATTTACATGCGTTTTCTAAACATATCATTTACTGAAACAAATATCCTTATAAGCAAATGATAAAATAACTGACCTATGTGAATAAGTAAACTTTGAATCTTCCATTATTTTCTTGTAACGGCTCTTAGTTTTCAAGTTTTGGTTTTAAAATGTACATTTTTAGAAGCCATAGATCCAAAGTTAACATAATTAGTTTAATTAAAAATTTTTTTAAACAGATTGTTTCTGCTCATTGAACGATAACAATTTTTTCTTGACAACTTGTAATATGCTTATGGAGGTAGTTCTCCCAGAAAATGAAGCAGAATGTTATCAGCAAAGACAAATTATGTTAGGAATGCCATCTTGTGGTTGAGAGTAGTCCATTACACCAACAGGTCCTTTGACTGATAATCTTTAATTCAGAAATAAAACATCCAGGAAATTCACAAATGTAAACCACGTTTATAATGTATTGTTACTACAAAGAAGGAAAAACTAAATATGTGCATCAACTGTATGTGATTTTAGTTACCAAAAAAGACAATGTTCATTGAAAAGAGAGACAGTAGACAAATTATATAGGAATGGAGTCCAAATAATACAGGAAAACTGGTAGAACTAGAAACATACTTCCATGAAGACTATTCAAATACTCTGAATTTTGGAAAGCTTTTCTCTTGAAATAGATACATAATTTTATTTCCATATCCACTATTAAGTAGTTCTGTTGATTATTACATCGTGGATTTAAATCTTGTGTCTTGGTTTTCAAACTACATCACCTTAACTCTACATATCCAAAGGGGAGTGAAGGCCAGAGCACTTATCTAATCTGGGTGGCGTAGAATACACATAATTAATTACAAGTCCGAAATGGAGAGTCAAAAACACTACTAGCCCTTTCTTAATAGATGAGCTTACTAATTCCTCCACAGAAGTTAACCATTAGAGTGGTAAATTATCTTTCTATTCAATAGAGAACTGGTAATGGTTACAGATGTACTGCGTAACAACTACGCTTAAATATTTTAATTGCCAGATTGAATGCCAGACATTTTGGTCTGCTTAAAAGTGGGGGTGAGGGAGTAGAAACTGATATATCCCTCACGAGTGCAAAGCACAGCACAAGGGTCTGTGCACTATGCTACCTTTCTGTCACTTCCAGATTAAGGATCCAAGGAGCATGTGTGGGTATAAAGTTCAGATCTAGAGATTAGGCTATTGAAATTCCGAAAGATAACAGATCTACATATAGACATACATATTTACATAAAAAACAAAACGTTGGGCTTCCCTGGTGGCTCAGTGGTTGAGAGTCCACTTGCCGATGCAGGGGACACGGGTTCGTGTCCCGGTCCGGGAAGATCCCACGTGCCGCAGAGCAGCTAGGCCCGTGAGCCATGGCTGCTGAGCCTGCGCGTCCGGAGCCTGTGCTCCGTAACGGGAGAGGCCACAACAGTGAGAGGCCCACATAGCGCAAAAAAAAAACAAAAAAAAACAAAACAAACAAACAAAAAAAAACGTTATTTGTATTCCAAATCAACTTTTGTGATCTATTATTGCATGCTTATCACCAGAACATTTTTTTTTTACTCAGAAAACTTTTATATGAAGTGATTTTGTGCTAGTTTTTCCACGTGACTCTTCAGGACATTCACATCAGCTGCACAGACCTGGCACTCCATCTTCTCTTGCTGTTTTGTTCTCTCTAATAAAGCCTCATGAGGTGGAGGTAATGCATTGTATGAACTCAGTAAATAAACCTGACTTGATGAAGTCTGACTGATTTCTTTGATCTTTAAAGCCTGCATGATAGCAGGTGCAAACTTTGAGTAATGAGCTGTAGATGAGACGATCACTGGGCAGGTTTTATCTTGCATTCTGTCTGCAACTACTTTTGCAACAGCAGTGTGTGGATCCAAAATATACCCGGAAGTATTGTAGGTAGAGTGAATAGCTGCTAGGCACTCTCCCTCAGAGCACCAGTCAGCTACAAAATCCTGCTGAATTTTCTCAACTA
>NW_006769699.1:865140-893397 GCF_000442215.2 Lipotes vexillifer | reverse complement strand
TTTTTTTTTTTTCTTGCGTTATGCGGGCCTCTCACTGTTGTGGCCTCTCCCATTTGCGGAGCACAGGCTCCGGACGCGCAGGCTCAGCGGCCATGGTTCACGGGCCCAGCCGCTCCGCGGCATGTGGGATCTTCCCGAAACGGGGCACGAACCCGCGTCTCCTGCATCGGCAGGCGGACTCTCAAGCACCGCGCCACCAGGGAAGCCCTCACTATATTTTTTGACGTGGTAAAATAATTTCAAAGATAAGGTAGAAATTATAACCATAGCCTAAGAACTGATAATAATTTTTCATATCATAAACAGACCATACATTTTTATTTTAATACAGCCAAGATATGAAATCTATTTTTACATCATTAGAAAGAATCACATATGTGTGGAAGTCCATTTTCACTAGCCTTCAACACAATTTTACAAAACAATATACCTACTGGATACAAGAACATATAAATATTAGACAATCTAAATGTCCACTAACTGGCAAATGGATAGATTATGGTATTCATACTATAGAATATTATACAGTAATAAAAATTAATGAACTATGGTTTCACTCATCTGCATGGATGAATTTTAAAGTTTTTAAATAAAAGGTCATGGAAGAATATATATAGTATGATTCCATTTACATAAATTTAAAAAGAGGCAAAACTAAACAGTGCAAAATTGTAATACAAACAAGGGAATGATGAAGAGAAAATTTAGGATAGTGGTTACCTCTGAGGGAGAGAAGTAAATGTAATCAGAGGAGCCACAGTGGGTGTCACAGATGAGGAATGGTTTATTCATAAAGCAAGGTGTGGGGCACATGGTTGTTTATTATTCCTCCTTAAACTGTAAGTGTACTTTACATACTCTGGAGAAAATGAGAGGTAAGAAAGTGGAGACCATATATGCAGACAACACTTTTTGAAGAGGCTTGGTCTTGAATGGAACGTAAAGAAATAAGAGTAGATGGGGGGAAATGTGGATGTTTAGAGTTTTGTTTTGCTCTTATGCTTTATAAGATATGAAAATAGAGCATCTGAATGGCATAGAAAGAAAGGTTCCATCAGAGGGGAGAGGTTGAAGAAACAGCAGAGGAGAGAACTGATGCAGCAAGTGATGTGAGTGCCCTAACAGGAACAGAAGCCAAGACACACCTGAAGGAATACCACCCAATTCAACCCAGCAGGAGGCAGGCGAGGAGAGAAACAGGTACAGCAGATTCAGACATTTGGTGGTGGGAAACCATGTCTTCACTGCTGGCTTGTTCCTCTTGACTGAGGCAAGGTTTTTAGCTGAGAGGGAAGGGCTAGAGTTGGTTTTAAGAAAAAGTGAAGGCATGAAATAAGTTTTGGACAGAGAACAAACCAACCACAGATAAAGGCAGGTGCCCTCTTGAACAACTCACCATACCTATTTCCTTTGTCTGCCTAAAATGTATTTCCCCTTCCTTTTCACCTAGGAAATCTTGCCATCCTTCAGGACTTACCTCTGTTTCTATGTCCTCTGTGAAGCCTTTTCTGACTGGTCCATGGTAATCCTACAGCTCTTGACTGTATCATTTTTCACTTACTCATGACCTATCTTGCAGTAATTCTTCTGTGTTGTATCAATACATGATTTAATTTTACATGTTGTCTCCTTAATTACAGTTCTTGTGGGCAAAAATCATGTCTTTTTTTTTTTTTAATAAATTTATTTTTGGCTGCGTTAGGTCTTTGTTGCACGGGCTTTCTCTAGTTGAGGCGAGAGGAGGCTACTCTTTGTTGCGGTGCACGGGCTTTTCGTTGCAGTGGCTTCTCTTGTGGAGCACAGGTTCTAGGCGCATGGGCTTCAGCAGTTGTGGCTCGCGGGCTCTAGAACGCAGGCTCAGTAGTTGTGGCATACGGGCTTAGTTGCTCTTCAGCATGTGGGATCTTCCCGGAACAGGGCTCGAACCCGTGTCCCCTGCATTGGCAGGGGGATTCTTAACCACTGCACCACCAGGGAAGCCCCATGTCATTTTTTTAAAACACTGTCCCTCCCACTTTCAGAAAAATAGTGCATTCTCATACACACAGGAAAATTTACATGCGTTTTCTAAACATATCATTTACTGAAACAAATATCCTTATAAGCAAATGATAAAATAACTGACCTATGTGAATAAGTAAACTTTGAATCTTCCATTATTTTCTTGTAACGGCTCTTAGTTTTCAAGTTTTGGTTTTAAAATGTACATTTTTAGAAGCCATAGATCCAAAGTTAACATAATTAGTTTAATTAAAAATTTTTTTAAACAGATTGTTTCTGCTCATTGAACGATAACAATTTTTTCTTGACAACTTGTAATATGCTTATGGAGGTAGTTCTCCCAGAAAATGAAGCAGAATGTTATCAGCAAAGACAAATTATGTTAGGAATGCCATCTTGTGGTTGAGAGTAGTCCATTACACCAACAGGTCCTTTGACTGATAATCTTTAATTCAGAAATAAAACATCCAGGAAATTCACAAATGTAAACCACGTTTATAATGTATTGTTACTACAAAGAAGGAAAAACTAAATATGTGCATCAACTGTATGTGATTTTAGTTACCAAAAAAGACAATGTTCATTGAAAAGAGAGACAGTAGACAAATTATATAGGAATGGAGTCCAAATAATACAGGAAAACTGGTAGAACTAGAAACATACTTCCATGAAGACTATTCAAATACTCTGAATTTTGGAAAGCTTTTCTCTTGAAATAGATACATAATTTTATTTCCATATCCACTATTAAGTAGTTCTGTTGATTATTACATCGTGGATTTAAATCTTGTGTCTTGGTTTTCAAACTACATCACCTTAACTCTACATATCCAAAGGGGAGTGAAGGCCAGAGCACTTATCTAATCTGGGTGGCGTAGAATACACATAATTAATTACAAGTCCGAAATGGAGAGTCAAAAACACTACTAGCCCTTTCTTAATAGATGAGCTTACTAATTCCTCCACAGAAGTTAACCATTAGAGTGGTAAATTATCTTTCTATTCAATAGAGAACTGGTAATGGTTACAGATGTACTGCGTAACAACTACGCTTAAATATTTTAATTGCCAGATTGAATGCCAGACATTTTGGTCTGCTTAAAAGTGGGGGTGAGGGAGTAGAAACTGATATATCCCTCACGAGTGCAAAGCACAGCACAAGGGTCTGTGCACTATGCTACCTTTCTGTCACTTCCAGATTAAGGATCCAAGGAGCATGTGTGGGTATAAAGTTCAGATCTAGAGATTAGGCTATTGAAATTCCGAAAGATAACAGATCTACATATAGACATACATATTTACATAAAAAACAAAACGTTGGGCTTCCCTGGTGGCTCAGTGGTTGAGAGTCCACTTGCCGATGCAGGGGACACGGGTTCGTGTCCCGGTCCGGGAAGATCCCACGTGCCGCAGAGCAGCTAGGCCCGTGAGCCATGGCTGCTGAGCCTGCGCGTCCGGAGCCTGTGCTCCGTAACGGGAGAGGCCACAACAGTGAGAGGCCCACATAGCGCAAAAAAAAAACAAAAAAAAACAAAACAAACAAACAAAAAAAAACGTTATTTGTATTCCAAATCAACTTTTGTGATCTATTATTGCATGCTTATCACCAGAACATTTTTTTTTTACTCAGAAAACTTTTATATGAAGTGATTTTGTGCTAGTTTTTCCACGTGACTCTTCAGGACATTCACATCAGCTGCACAGACCTGGCACTCCATCTTCTCTTGCTGTTTTGTTCTCTCTAATAAAGCCTCATGAGGTGGAGGTAATGCATTGTATGAACTCAGTAAATAAACCTGACTTGATGAAGTCTGACTGATTTCTTTGATCTTTAAAGCCTGCATGATAGCAGGTGCAAACTTTGAGTAATGAGCTGTAGATGAGACGATCACTGGGCAGGTTTTATCTTGCATTCTGTCTGCAACTACTTTTGCAACAGCAGTGTGTGGATCCAAAATATACCCGGAAGTATTGTAGGTAGAGTGAATAGCTGCTAGGCACTCTCCCTCAGAGCACCAGTCAGCTACAAAATCCTGCTGAATTTTCTCAACTAGAATCTTTTCTATCTGGAAGTGATGCTGCTCTTCTAATTGATTAAATAATCTTGTCATTAATTGTCCATCTTTATTAGCCATCAAGTGTAAATGTCGCTCCAGGTTTGAAGATTTGAGAATATCAATTGCTGGTGAAAAGGTTTGTGCTAATTTTCTTTCCCTTAGATCATAATGTCCTGTTTTTATAAAATCAGTCAAAACATGGTTCTGATTAGAAGCACAAATAAATTTTCGAATAGGGATTCCCATGGTTTTGGCATACACTGCTGCTAAAATGTTACCAAAGTTTCCTGTGGGAATACACACATCGACTGGGCTTCCAAAAGAAATAAATCCTTGGCTAACGAGATCAAGGTATGCAGAAGCATGATAAACTACTTGGGGAAGCAGTCGGCCCCAGTTTATGGAATTAGCTGAACTTAACACTGTTCCATATTCCACAGTAAGAAAGCCAGTAAAATCAGAATCTTGAAAAATCCTTTTTATAGATGTCTGGCAAAAATCAAAATCTGACTTGACACCTACTGCCCATCCATTTTCGTTCTGACAGCCAATTATTTGTGCTTTTTGAAAATCACTTACTCCATCCTCAGGAAAAAATGTGGCCACAGCTATTCTTTGCTTGTCATCCTTACTAAGACGACTAAAACCATTTAAGACTGCACTCCCGGTGTCTCCTGAGGTGGCTACAAGTATCATGTAATTACAACTTGGTGGAATACAGTGTGCAAAAAGATGGGGCATGAGCTGTAAAGACAAATCTTTAAATGATCCCGTTGGTCCATGGAACAACTCCAGGATGAACTGGTTGCCTGACAGGTGCCTGACAGGGGCAATTTTTGAGCAGGCAAAGTTTTCCCCATAAGCAGTTTCAATCAGTTCTCCCAACCTGGAAGCAGGTATGTCAGCAGGATGTATACATTTTTCCAAGAGTATTTGTGCTCTTTCTATGTACGTTGCTCCTACGAGGCTTTTCCACTCCCCAAAGTTTAATTTTGGAAACTCCTTCTCAGGAACAAAAAGTCCACCATCAGGAGCTAACCCCTCAGTCACAGCTTCACTGAAGAATTTTGTTGGGACCTTCTGTTCACAGTCTTTAGGCAAAATGTGTCTTGTGGAAATGAATGTTTCGGAGTCCACATCTTGGTATCTTTTAACTGCATTCAGCACTTTGTCAGCTACCTCCTCCGGGGAAGCCCCATTTTCACATAAAACACGAGTATCGTACCACTTCTTATAATACTGTCTTCTAAACTTAAGTAAGTCTTTCATAGATGTTTCAGAATTCTGACCTACAATCCTATCTATTTTCATTAATTTTAGACGACTAACTATATCTATTGGAGGTACATCCAGATAAACAATTATTCCATTTTTCTTCAGATGCCGCATGCTAGCATCATGCATTGGATTGGACCCAGTAAGGGAAATCACACTTCCAGATGCAGAGAAGTTTAACACAGCTTTTCCTTCCTCTTCTAAAAATTGCTCATTACCAACATCCTGCAATTTTTCAGACACACTCATATTCCAGGTTTTTTCAAGGATATCATCATCCACATCTATGACACAACAACCTAGTTTCTGACCTATTATTCTGCCTACTGTTGTTTTCCCAGCACCGGGTGGTCCCATCAGGATAATATTTTTGTCTCCAACAAGAGAGTAGATTGAGTGCCATGACTTCCTTAATTCTGCAAGTGCAAAGGTTCTTGAAAGAAATAGCTGTGCATGTTTATCCGTTTTCACATGTGTACTAGAAAAGCATTTCTGAGTTATTTGTTTCAGATGCTGACATCGGTTCAAGTAGAGCATTCTCTTTTCACTTTTCTGCGCAAGCCAACCTAAAAACTGGCTTTGGCCCTTTCAAACATAAAAACAAACAAAAAAGACATTTCGTTACTAATTTCAAAAGACTATCCCAATAGGATTAAGTATAACCACGCCCACAGTACATACACTGTTTAAAATTCTTCCAAATTTATGGGATATTTTAAAAAGTATTTGAACCCAAATTCTCATTTGTTTCATATTATCCTTTTAACAATCTTTTCAAGTCTCAAGACATTGAGTAATCAAAACTTTAACAATTTGTAACTATGAGCAACACTTAATTCAGAAAATGCCGTATCATAGATGCTTTTTCAAAAAGATACTAAATCAAATTAGTATTTATTTTCCTATAATGAAAAGTGTCTCATGGTTTATAACCCATGTAAATAAGGATTATTTGGAGTTGGAATGCTATTTACTTGCAATTCAAAAAGCTGAACAATACTCTTTATATTTAATTTCTCTTTAGTTATATGAAAATGTTGATAGATTATCATGTTACTCATAATTTCTGAGTCAAAGAATTCACAAGAAACCAGAATAAAATATTTGCCTATAAAAATAAATAAGATGCTTAAATAATTTTCCAAACTATAGGGCAAAGGTATGGCATTTTTTCTTACATGCCTTTTACATGCACACTGTTAAGAATCATTCTTACATATTTTTCATGTTGAAGGCCTTTTAAAAAAAGCTAGTGAAAGATATAACATTATGCAAATACTTAAGAAAAATTGATAATCATCAGCAAAGTCAAAGGCTACATATCTATAACCTTCTCTGCATGGGACCATCACTTTAATTTCTGTCCTATAAACATCATCAATGGAGAGACTTAACTCAAATTCCAGACTCCAGAGTGATAGCAAAAAAACTCAGGAATGTTTCCAATGATAAGAGGACAAACTTATTCTGGCATCCAGAGAAGCTCTGTCATTCCCCATACTGGTCAAATCCCTGCCTTTGGAAATATACTCACCATTAAAACACAAATGTATGCAAGACAAGTCAAATTTTTAGTCATATGTAAAGTACCATTTAATAACTGCTGCAATGTTTATTTAAATTGACTAAAGTAACTTTACAGACATGTAGTGGGGCTTTTCACGTGTTCTGTGGTAGAACCAATATGCAACTAAGCCACATTAAATGTCAGATCGTATGTTTAGACATGTTCTGAAAACTTTCAATCATTTACCACTCTGATCATCTATGCTACTCACTGTTCTCTAATAAAACATTTAAACTATTTTAAGCTAACACTGAATTTAACTTATATTAGAACTTTTAAAAGAAGGAATACATTTCCTTATTTGGCTTTTCAGCTTGTATGTGCTTAACTCCCACTGACTTGTAAACATATGACACACAGGAACCAGTCTTAGGTATAGAGTTTGTGGATGCTGAGGCAAAGCCAACTTTGCAAAAAGTGGAATCTATAAGGGAAAAAATTTCAAGTTAATCATAACAGTATCATAAAATTCCACACAGTCTATTGTTAAAATGTCCATCTGAAATTTTTTAAGTACAGAAAAATAATAAACTGACCCTTTTCATGGTTCCCTAAAACTATTATTAAAAAATTAAAATACTGTCTTTTTTTTCCAATATGTGCATCTTATGATAAAAGAGTTTTACTAAAAAAAATTTAAAAAGTCTTACTAGACAGTACCAAATTTCTGCCACAAAGCAATATATAAGACAACATAACCAAATGATAAATATAAATCTTTCACATGAATATAAATCTTTCACATGACACCTAAAACTTTCAATGATTTAACTGTATGTTTAGTGATCAGTGGACTGAGGCTATGAAATGAGTATCTGAATTACTCTTTTAGGTTGTTTTATCCATCTGAATCACTACATGATTTAGATGCAATAATATCTCCTGTAAAAAGCACAAAGTGTCTGCCACACATGGGTACCTCTTGGCTATTTAAATGATTTTATAATAAATTCAAAGCACATAGCATGGTGGCTGGCACATAAGACCATTTATATAGTAATATTAACCACTGTCACTCAATGACAATAGACTAAAAACATAAATTGAATCAGAATATCTAGGCACAAAGCTAGGCATATTTTTTTATGGTTTGGTTTGTTTATAAACCTTCAGAGAAAACAGGGGTACTCATCTGTGAATCAAGAACTGTTTTGTCAAGCACAGTCTAATCCTTTCCCTGAAACAAACCAAGGATCAGAGAACTGTACACTTGAACCCTATCAGCAATTTCTTTTATACTTTTATTCTGGAACTCTTCTTTAACACATTATTTTGAGGACGCTGTAGAAAACAGCCTGATTAACTTCCTATTCAGCTGGCTTTTGCTTATAACATCACAGAGTGTCTTCTTTTTTAGTTCCCAGTGCATAACTTTCTGAGGTCTATATTGGTAATAATTGTGTATTACCTGAGTAGCTGGTTTGTTTTTATGGCATTAAATCTTTTATCTGATCTTTTCCACTTTATGTTGGTTGCTACAATGCTTAACATCAACTCCATTAAAAGCAGAAGACTGTAACACAAACATTATGCATGTTAACTTCACCTTATCTTTCGTAACTTTATTCTTCCTTTGTTTTATATGAATTCAAAGTAGAAAATTGTGACAGTTCAACTTATTAATTCTGTATCAATATTACTTCACCATAAAAATCTTCCTGAAATTAGCAGAAGGCAGGTATTAAGTGCTCTAACATTATCATTTTTAAAGAAAATAAAGAAGCTACATACTAAATTTTGTAACATTTAGTCACAAACTCATTTTAGGGTTTCAGCATCCACTGCAAGCCAACCAAAAGACAAGAGAAGATGGAATAATGCCCACAGCATGTAACTTTTATCTGGAAACTGCATTTTTACTTAAGAGGTAATATAGTCAATTTTTATTATTCATGGTAGTTATGTTCTGTCACATCACCATGAATATGAATTAGTGAATATTGAACCATTGCTCCTAGGGGAAATACAGGGTTAGGTTCCTGTGAGCCTCTGGTCACAAAATTTTTGCCAACCGATCAATATGTAATGTTTTATGTGTGTTTCTGCTTAAAGACATCTTATTTAATATATACACATAGTGATACATTACCATTGAACTCAGCCTTTAACTCACACCTGAAGGAAACTTATCTAATACACACATTTTCTCTGTAAGGGACATCGTGGCCTTAGTGCCTTAGGAACATGAGCAGCACTTCAGCGCTCTGCTTGGGGGCCATTTTAACCAGCAAAATCACCAGCTAGAAGCACCAAAATGCAAAAAATGTGGCACTTAAATAGGATTCAAAAGACACTTGTTTATAGTAGGAGCTGAAACAAGAAGGCAGAGCATCACCTTAACTACAGCTTGGAATGCATATCTCGTGACTCAAATTTTTCACCACTGTGCACGTGACCATGAATGATTGCAAAAGTGCTACAAGTATTAATTTTGGGTTATAAATAAATTTTAGCGAGTAGAATTCACAAATATAGAACTTGTGAAAAGTGAGGACCAACTGCATACCATTTTCCTTTATGATTCAAAGCCATGCTATTAGACTTTTTCATTTACTTATATTTTAATACGTTTTTCAGTACAGGGGTTATGAGTAGGCAATTTTTCTTCAGCCAAAGAACAAAACTATTTCAAATTAAATGCAAGTCAATCACATAAGAGTCAAGAAACAAAAACAGTACTTAAAGACTACATCTCTTGATCATTAAGTACTCAGGTTTTACTGAATCATTGATGTTCTCAAATATTTTTTGTAGAGCCAAGTTCTACACAAAAAATATTTTAGTAAACTCTCTAATTTCTCAGGGGATAGAAGATATATACCACTCCATTATACATTAATAGGTTTTCTTATCACTTACAGTGGAGTTTTTTGATCCACTAGTTCCAATGGACACGTTTTTGACATGAAAGACACTTGCCATTCAAACAGATAAATGGAAAGGCAGTGATGTGTCAGTATCACAGCAAGAACTTTAAAAAACAGAATGTCCACATGTACATATTAATTTAAGTACTGTGTGACCTCAAAGTATGAAATTTAACAATTTTACTGCGGCAAGCTGATCAAAACTGAAGAATTCAAGGAAAAAAAGTACAGAAACCACTTTTTAAAAGGTTTTTAAATTATTTCCTAAGAATGATAACAAAGTTATACACTTTTAAAACAGAAATACATATTAATTTTCAGGAAACTATTTACAGTGATATTTTCCTACATTTACCACTAGATGATTGATAATCAGCCAAAGTCATATTAAACCCATTATCAATTTTTACTTCCAAAATAGTCCAGAAATTTTCAATTCCATTATAAAATTACCTGCAATACTTCTGGGAAATTGTCAAAATCTATTTAGTGAAAATGATTTAGCATTTGTTACCCATTTAAAATATTTGTTATTACTCTCCCAAAATAAAACATAAGACATAGCACTTCAAAAATTATTTCATGATGAGAACCGGCTACAGTTCAATGAACTTTTGAAAATATTTATGCCATGATTCTACTTGTCATCCTGTTTTAATACAATCTCTATTTAAATTTCTAAGGATGACTAAATCTAGTCCACTATTTTATGAAGAAAGACATTCTAAGGTTTTAAAAAAATTCTTAAAAAATTACTGTATTTTTACAATAAATTGTTTTCACATAAGTAATACGAAAAAAATGGAAATATATTAGGATACAAACTAACCCGCAGAAGGTTAGAAGCTTTGCTGCTTCTGACTACTAAGTAAAAATCCTCTTAAGCCTTCAGTCAGTCAGCTGACTGAAACAGTGAGGAGGAAGGACCACACTTCAGTGCCATGTGGTAATCACAGGGGTCTTACAATCAAAGCATTTTCCAAGTTCACCACTCATCTTTGCCTTTATCTTAGAATCAAGCTGACTAAGCCTTTCCTGTTGGTAGTCTTACGCTGTTATATATCTTTAAGGTCTTGCGTATCTAATTCAAAAGCCTCTTTAAGTACCCTTTGCAATTCTATAACTTAGAAAAATATTGTAAAGAATATGTCTTTAGAAAGGGTTTCTTTTCCTCCCAATTGTCCTATTTATAGTCCCACCTCTGCCCATTTTATTCATTTAAGTAGATTAAAATAATACTTAGCGAAAAAACCTAATTTGTATGTACAACCATTCATTCATATAAGGGGTCTGTGCAAACTACAACCCGCAGGCCAAATCTGGCCCACCCCTATTTTTGTAAATTAAGTTTCATGGGAACAAAACTTTGCTCATTCATTTTTTTCATTTGATAAGTATTGTCTTTGGCTGCTTTTGAGCCATAGTGGTAGAGCTGAGTAGTTTCGAAAGGATCCATCTGGGCTGCAAAGGCCTAAAATATTTATTATCTAGCCCTTTACAGAAAAAGTTCACCACCTCTGAGGTACACCAATACTAATTCTCTGTGTACATACTGAACATAGGCATTTCCTTGAACAGGACTGCCATTTTGAGGGAATTATAAAAATTAGAAATGCATTCTTTGTAAACATACTTTCAAAAGGCAAGAAGAATTACAGACCAAGTATCTAAAGGAAAAAAAGTTCCTTTCCAAATGATTTAACAACTTCATTAAGACGGTGCACTGAATACACTACATTGAGACCTTAAATTCTGTTTAGTGTTTTTAAAACCATAATAAACATACTGACATCAGTGAAATTACTGTATTCAGTCACAGCAGAAAGTCAAGACTAGCTAAAGCCAGTGGGTGCTTTACTAACTGCAGAAATCATGCTTTGCCTTTATTGGCTCTTTTAGGAACTGATTCACATAAACAGTCCTAAAGCGTTCCTTCTAATTAGAAAGTTTATAAACTTTGGCCAATGACTGTCCACTTGGCTTAATGGTATTATCATTCTGAGTCCTTAGTTCAAATCTTAGCATATATAGAGAACATTATTCTTCTCTATACATGCTAAGCAAAAAACCCCAAAACGTAAAATACTCGAAGTGGAAAGGAAAAGGGCAAAGTGGCATATACATATAAACTGTTTTGTTTCAAAACAGAAAATCCGATGTGAAGAACAGGAGTATCACCCACAAGGTGCCAATCATCTGAAATAAAATGTTTGTAAAACGCCTGGGATAAAAAATAAAAACCTCACCAACTGGATAAGAAAACACTAAATTTATTCTTGTCTAATGAAATTCACTAAGAGCCCAAGATGATAAGGACCCACACATTCAGCAAACCCTTTTAAGTTAACCAAGACACCAGACTGTTTTAATCCCTCCACCGAGCACCCTGGCAGTGAGATGACCAAAACTGGCCTTCTCTTATCTTGGAGCATCCTTAGTCCCCTTCGGGCACAGTGGCCCTATATAAGGTTGGTTCAGAACCATATTGCCAAAATGTCTTTCAAAGCCTCGGGATGGTGAGCTTCCTTCAGCAGTCATATGCAAATAAGTAGGTTCACGTAAGACCAAATGGTTCAAACGGAATAAAACCTCTTCTAAGATCGTTTTCAAAAAGGGAAACCAAAAAAAAAAAAAAAAAAAGGGCCCGTTCAAAAGGCTTCTCCTTCAGGTTTAGGCTTCTCGTTTAACAAAGACCTAAGAGGAGGGGCCCGATCAAGAGGTAAATTGGCGGAGAAGGGGCGAGGTGCAGCAGAAAGGGAGGCAGGTGGCCCAGGGGAGGACGGGCCGCGACAGGTGAACCGGGAGGATGGCGGGGCGCGGGCGCGCCCGCACAGGTGGCTGCAGGGCTGAGCCCGGGACGTAAGCAGCCGGGAAGGCGGGCGCGGACAGAGCGCTGGGATCACCGCCGAGCAGCGCAAAGGGGAAGGCACGGAGCGGGAAAGGCATGCGATGGGAACGGACTGGTTTCTACAGTTTCCCTTTCTCCTCAAATAACTCACCAAGAAAATCACACTGAGAAGACGGGGGAAAGGAAAGGAAATGGGAAGGAGCTTCCGGGAGCCGCCGCTGCCACCTCGGGCTGCAACCCGACACCTCGAGCGCCCGCCCAGGACGGCCCTCAGCCTCGAGCCCAGGCCTCGCTAGGCCCACCCGGCTCCCGCACAGCGGCCTTTGCGCCTGCGCCAAGGTCGGCCTCCACGTCCTCGTGCCACGCCCACGGCCGGAGCAGCCCAGCACGCGGTAAGTGACTCGTTTCGCGCTCCACCCACCCGAGCCGGCTCTGCTCCTCTGGCTCCTCCCTCTCTCGTCCCGCTCCCGACGTCGGACGTGCGTCAGCGTGGCCTCAGCCGCTCGCCCCGCCCCCACCGGGTTGGCACCTGCGCACAAGAATGTTATTGTGCGACGCTAGTACGCCAGGTTCGATACCGTGCGTGTCTCTGCTAGAGTTTATCTTTTTCTCCAAATACACAGAAACGGGAAAGAGCAACATTTTTAAGGGGACGCCAGCCTTCACCCCTGTACTCTCAAAGGTACAAATAAACAGTGGTTTTCAGGTTGAACTTCTCTGAGAGAAAAGGAGCTGCAGAGAGAGGGAAGAGAGGAAAGGTAGTTTGCCGGGCCACCTTCAACTTGCCCGTTGCCTAGTAACTGTTTCCAGGGCAGTCGCGCCGTCAACAACGCTAAGTGATCCCAAGAGTAATAGAAGAGATATTTTATTTTCTTCCCAGGAGAGGACAGCTAAGAAGACGTCAAAGGGGAATTGTGTGAAAGAGAGAAGCCTTAGTTCCTTGAGAAGGCAAGAGAGTAGGAGAGGAAAGGGGAAGCGATGAAGAAAGGGTTGGAGATATTGGTATAATGAGGAAAAAGCTCAGTAGTTTTAAGGACTCATTTGGTGGCCATGGATCCAACGTGCTCTTCTGAGAGCATTTATAACCTCATACCCAGTGACTGGAAGGAACCTCCCCCGCCTCCTAGGTACGTGGGTAAGCAAAGATTACCACTTGAAACAAAAATGGGGAATTACTGTTCCATTTCAGGATTAAATAAGCATCATATCACTTTCAAAACGAGAGAACGTGTATTTTTGTCTCAATGAAGTAGCCTTGGATGACAACTTCTTAAAGAAGAGTTTGCAAAATATAAGTATTTAGCATCTCACAATTCACAGAGAGGGCAGCGTGGTGCTGTGAGAGGGCCGTTTTCTTATGTTAGCCTCCTTTTAATACGTGTGCGATTGTTTGTAATTTAATTGTGCATGTATGATGTGGCATACAGCATAGCCTGAAATTTCTTATTGTTGAAAAGAGAAAATCACAATTTTATTATCCTGTGTTAGGATACTTGAAACTTGGTTTCAGGAGTTCATTGTTTTGTTTCTGACTACACTACTGCTCCCTGTATAAAGGGATAATACTTATTTTTTTTCCCCAAGAGTATTGTCAAGTATAAATTCCTATTTGTTTCTGAGCCTCAGTTTTTTGAAACAAAATAAATGGATGAGATAGTTTCTAAGGTCTTTTTTTTTTTTTTAAACCAAGTTGTCATTTTCTTTCTTTTTTTTTTTTGCGGTACGCGGGCCTCTGACTGCCGTGGCCTCTCCCGTTGCGGAGCACAGGCTCCGGACGCGCAGGCCCAGCGGCCATGGCTCACGGGCCCAGTCGCTCCGCGGCACGTGGGATCCTCCCGGACCGGGGCACGAACCCGCGTCCCCTGCATCAGCAGGCGGACTCTCAACCACTGCACCACCGGGGAAGCCCTCTTTCTTTTTTAAAAAATATATTTATTTATTATTTTTGGTTGCATTGGGTCTTCATTACTGCATGCAGGGTTTCTCTAGTTGCGGTGAGCGGGGCCTACTCTTTGTTGCTGTGCGCGGGCTTCTCATTGCGGTGGCTTCTCTTGTTGCGGAGCACAGGCTCTAGGCGCGTGGGCTTCAGTAGTTGTAGCACCCGGGCTTCAGTAGTTGTGGTTCGCAGGCTCTAGAGCGCAGACTCAGTAGTTGTGCCGCATAGACTTAGTTGCTTCACAGCGTGTGGAATCTTCCCGGACCAGGGCTCAAACCTGTGTCCCCTGCATTGGCAGGTGGATTCTTAACCACTGTGCCACAAGGGAAGTCCCTCTCAGGTCTTTTCTTGATCTGATAGTTGATGGAAGGAAGAGTGGATTGATAGAGACCCAAAAATATGTCATTGAGTTAAGATTTTCATGTAGGTGTTAGGACCCCCTTTAATTCCCCAAATTTCGAAAAGGAAACCACACAGTAAACATCCCAGTTAGTCTCCTGGGACTTAGCACTTACTTAAATCTATGGGGAGAAAAGAAGGCAACTGATAGAGAAAATCTCATTCCTCCTAGGATTTTTGCAGCTTTTACCTTTCTCTTTTTCCTGATCCAAGGCAAAACTGCATTGCAAGAACCGTGGGCTAAAAACAAAAAACAAAAAAACAGGCTCTGCAACTAATTGGTTTTGTGATCGTGAATACATTTTCATTTGTTTTCTGATCTGTAAAACAAACTAAATGAACTAGATAATCTTTAAGGTCTTTCACATCTAATTATCAATTATCTTTACTAGTAATTGCTTGGGGTGCATAACATCTTCAACAAGAGGGCAGATCCTTCCATTTTTAAGCCTGAGTATCTGTTTTTAACCAAATCAATACCTATTTTGTTCTTCATTAGCTTCTCAAAATCTAGTAGAAATTAGAAATAGGAATTCAAAATAAGATATGGTACAGTTGCAGACTTTATGAGAAGTGTTCAAATTAACTATTGCTGAATGGACTTTTGGTCAGAAATTCCTGTATATTGTACAAGATAAAGCTTCTCTGTATAACTCACTGGCAGATTATATTTTCCATAGAATACTGTATTTGAATGTTAAGATAGTTTATTAAATAGGCATTTTGTTTTTTGGTAAATTTAAAAGCTTTACTGCATCTAGGTGACTTTTTCAAGAAATTTTATAGGAAAAATCTTTATTCATTTCGCAAGCACTTACTGAACCCCTATTAGTGTATAACATTGCCCTTGGGCAATGTTGGAGTGACAGCACAAACTCCTTGGTTTACTCTGAAGGAGTAAGGAGAAAAAACTAATCTACGGTGAAAGGAATAGAAGGCATCCAAATGTGATGGCAAAGAGCTCGTTGCATTAGGGTGAAGTTAGCCTACACTGTCAGCACAGCCATGAGTTTTTAATTTGACAAAATGTCATGCATGCAAAACACTAATTTATAAAAAACAGAGCATAATAAAACATTTAACCAATTCTTTCTCACCACAGTAACACAAACTTGCCCTTACCCAATCCCCTTACTGCAGTACAAATTCATGCTAAGAAAGAAATATATTAAGCTGCGAGCCTTGTTTGCATCACTGAGTTATAAACCCAGCTTCAATAAAGCTCACTGCAGCTCTTTGCAAGACTGGCAAGATGATCGTCCAGCTTTCACAAAGAGGTGGATTCCTTGGGGAAACCAACAGTTGACAGCACTGTGATATCCCTTACCTCAGAGGTTACAGGCTCCTTGGGGAACTGAAAGATAAACATTAAAATGTTGGTTAACAATAAAACCATGTATTATTGAAAACCCTAATGAGAGATGCAGGTGCTAAATGAGAATTTAGAAAATGGATATATGTAATCAAAGTGGGATGAAGGGCACCCTCTTCCAGTTGAACAGTGAGCTATGAGCAGTCTAGGTCCCAAAATTCTACACAGTTGACCAGGGCTGCAATAATATTGGCCTGACATTTAAAACAAAACAAAGAACAGTGGTTAATCAGATGTTCATCTAACCCATTAGGATAAAAAAAATCTCAAACAAGCATTATCAAACTATACCAACTCTTGGTCTGTATTTCTCTGTGTGCTCTTTAAGATAAACTGCTTTAGAACTGTGTATTACAGATTTAATATGACTATGTGGTGACTATTGGCAAGAAAATAAGTGCAAGTATGATACATCTGTTGAAGATAACTTTAGTTTTAGAATAATTAATCTATAGCCACATCTAATAAAAAGTAGAAAGTAAGGCCAGTTGTCTAAAGTCACTCTCTGGATCTTTATAATAAAACCACACTATCCAGAAAATGGAATAAAATGCAGCTATTGAAAAGAAAGTATAATGGAAGCAAGCTAAGTGTCCATCAATAAATGGATGGATAAAGAAGATGTGGTATATATATACAATGGAATACTACTCTACCATTAAAAAAAGAATGAAATTTTGCCATTTGCAGCAACATGCATGGACTTGGAGGGCATTATACTAAGTGTAATAAGTCTGATAGAGAAGGACAAATACTATATGATATCACTTATATGTGGAGTCTAAAAAATACAACAAATTAGTGGATAAAACAAAAACGAAGCAGACTCACAGATATAGAGAACAAACTAGTGGTTACCAGTGGGGAGAGGGAAGCGGGGAAGCATAATATAGGGGGTGGAGGAAAAAAGGATTATTATGGGATTATATGAAACGATGTGGGTGAAACTTTTGAAAATTGTAAAGTGCTGTAGAATTTAAAGACTCTTTCATGCAATAAAAAAAGAAAAGAAAGTAAGCTTTATGTGTACTAACATGGAAAGGTATCACATTATATTAAGTTTTTTTAAAAATAAATTTATTTTATTTATTTATTTTTTGGCTGTGTTGGGTCTTTGTTGCTGTGCGCAGCCTTTCTCTAGTTGTAGTAGGCAGGGACTACTCTTCGTTGTGGTGCATGGCCTTCAGTAGTTGTGGCACACGGGCTCAGTAGTTGTGGCTCGTGGGCTCTAGAGCACAGGCTCAGTAATTGTGGCACATGGGCTTAGTTGCTCCGTGGCATGTGGGATCTTCCCAGACCAGGGCTTGAACGCGTGTCCCCTGCACTGGCAGGTGGATTTTTAACCACTGCGCCACCAGGGAAGCCCCTGTATTAAGTTTTAAAAATCAAGTTACAATTCATACATAAATAGAGATATAGAAAACATAATTTTTTCTGGAAAATGAATTGAGGAGATGGAGGGAACCTAGATCTTTATTCCTTTTTGCTGTTGTTGAGATATAATTGGCATATACCATTACATTAGTTTTATCATTTAAAAAAATTTTTGTAATTTGGAAAAATTAAAAAATTATTATTCATATAGAATAGAATATCTTGTTTTCTATAAAGGATGGTAAGCTTTCAACTCACACAAAATAGTGTAATGAATCACAAGATTGCAAATTTTAAAAAGGTGAGAGTATATGCACTCCTTTTTACTGCAGAGGAAGTTATTTTATTAAGGGATCATATCTGCCAATTCCAACTTCCGTGGGAATTTCAAGGCACAGATTTGGATTGAACATTATTTCCTGATGGTATCTAGTGAGCTCATTCAGTTTGGACCATAGTTAATTCCCAGCCATTTAGTTCATGATTATGGAAAGTCTTCTAAAAGCAAGAAACAATTTAATGTTTCTCCACACAAACTTATGTACCTAGTAAGATGAGAATACAAAGTATTAAAAGTGGTATAGCTGAACTTCTGCTTCCAATCAAGAGTGGATTTTACCCTCTCACCTTAAACAACTAAAACACCAGAAAAATATATGTAAAACAATGGTTTTTCAGGCACTGGACAAGCAACACGGAGCAGTCATCCCTAAGAGAAGGGAAACAAGCCCTACAATTGTCCCAACATAGTCTCTGGAGAGAATCTCCAGACAAAAGTCCAGGAAAGAGAAATTAAAACAAAATCCAGTAGTTTCCCTGAGTTAAAGAAACAGAGTTCAGAGTTTGAGGTGGTCAAGGCATGTAGAATTCACAGCACAAGAGTACCAGAGAGGAAAAAACTACATATAGAGAGAACTATAGAAGTATGCAGGAGAATTTCCCTGAAGTCTTTGGTTGACAGTACTTTTGTATGTTGAAACTACCAAGGCCAGGGAAATAACCAACACAAGGCAACAGAGCCAGATAAAGTTTATATTCCCACCAACCAGAGTGGAAACTCCTCCTAAGATGCAAGGGATTGAGTAGTGCCCTCAGAAATATATTGCCTCAGTAGTAGGGCCAAATCAGAATAGACTAAAAGCTCCTGGACCCAGAAATACAATGTATAACCAAGAGAAAAATCAGTCAATACAAACAGACAAAGAAATGACATCAATGAGAGAATTAGTAGACAAGGAGATTCAAACCACTACTTTAAATATTCTCCATGTGTTCAAAAAGGCAGAGGAAAACATGAGCAAGGTATGGAGAGAAATAGAAGGGTAAATAAAACCCCAAATCTGACTTGAAGACATAAGTAATACCATGTCTAAAATGAAAGTAGTATACTTAATGGGAATAACAGCAGCTAAGACACTGAAGAAGAAAATATTGTAGAATTGGGAGACATAGTAATACTAGAACAATACAAAATGAAAATGAGAGAAAAAAAAAACTGAAAAGGAAAACAGAATCAGTGAGCTACGGACAACATCAAGCAACCTAACACAAGTGTAATTAGAGTCCCAGAAGGAGAGTAGAGAGATACAGAACAAAGATTTGAATAATGGTCAAAATTTTGACAAAATTAATGAAATCTCTAAATCCACAAATCCAAGAATTGTAATGAGCCCCAAGCAGGAAAAGGAGAAGGAGGAGGGGGAGGAAACCATACCAAGGGCCATTAACATAAAATTTCTTAAAACCAGTAATAAAGAGAAAAATCCTAAAAACAGCCAAGGAAAAAAGAAACATTACATACAGAGGAAGAAAGAAGGTCAGCAAATAGAAACAGTGGAAGCCAGAAGTTTAAAAGTCCATAATGCATAAGAAAAGGGTATGAGTTGGAAATTTGGATTTGCACAATGAAATAAAGAACACATAAAATGGTAAATATATGGGTAAATGTTAAAGTTTCTTCTTTTTAAATTTATTTCTGAATTTCTTTTTAATTTATTTGGCTTTTTAAAGGGAAAGTAATCACAATGAATTACGGGTTTCATAACACACATATAACAGGATAAACATGGGGGAGGGGTAAATGCAAGTATTCTTTTGTAAGGTTCTTATGTCCTATGTGAAGTGACATAATAATACTTGAAGGTAGGCTGTGATCAGTTAAACATGTATATTGTAAACCTTAGAACTTCCACAAAAACAAAAAATAAGGCAGAATAAAATAAGGAAGGGGCTTCCCTGGTGGCGCAGTGGTTGAGAGTCTGCCTGCCGATGCAGGGGACACGGGTTCGTGCCCCGGTCCGGGAAGATCCCATGTACTGCAAAAAAAAAAAAAAGGAAGAACCAGCAACGGGGTATGTAGAAAACAAATAGCAAGATGGAAAATTTAAACACAAACATATTTTTTAAATCACATTAAATGTGAATGGTCTAAATACACCAAAGAAATGAAACCCTTTGAAAGGATAAAAATTCTACGCTTTCCATAAGAAAATCCCCTTAAAAATAAAGACACAAGTAAGTAAAAAGTCAAAGAATGGAAAAATACTGTTACCATAAATCAAAGGAATGTGGGCTGCTTATATTAATATCAGACAGTAGATTTTTAGAGCACAGAATTTTAAAAGGGATATAAAATATTATTTCATAATATTGAAGTGATTAGTATTTCAAGAAGGTATTCTAAATGCTATGCACCTACTAATAGAGCTTCAAAATACATAAAGCAAAACCCGATAGAACTAAAAGAAGAAATAGACAAATCCACAATTATAGTCAGAGATTTCCGCATCTCTCTTTCAATGATTATTAGAACACTTGAAAATACTTCCAACCAGTTTGACCTAATTGTCATTTATAGAACACTCCAGCCAACAGCAGCAGTGTGCACTTTCTTTTCCAGTGTATGTAGAACATTTACCAAGATAGACTATGCTTTGTGCCATAAAACTAGTGTCAGAAAATCTTAAAGGATTGAAATTTTACAATTATATTCTTTAACCACAGTAAAAATTAATTAGAAATCAAAGAGGTATCTGGAAAATCCCCAAATATTTGGAGATTAAGCAAAACACATCTAAACAAACTCCTAAGCCAAAGAAGGTATCAGAAGGGAATTAAAAATTTAAATTTTAATTTTTAAATTTAATTTAATTTTAAATTTTATAGCTTCTATTAGATAAGTATAAAGGTTTAGTCAAATATCTAAACTTGTACCTTAAGAAACTAAAAAAAAAAAAATTGAAAAAGAAAAGCAAATTAAACTCCAAATAAGAAATAGTAAAGATCAGTGCAGAAATCATTGAAATAGAAAATGTGAACATTAAAGAAAATCAATGAAAAGCTGGTTTTTTAAGAAATCAATAAAATTAATAAGCCCTTAGCTAGACTTATCAGCAAAAAAAAAAAGAGAGAAGACATAAATTACCAATATCAGGAATGGGAGAGGTGACATCACTATAGATGCTACAGATATTCAAAGGATAATAAGGAAATACCATGACCATCTTTATCCTGGCACGTTTTTCTTAGGGCAAAGGTTCCATCTAGCCTGCCTAAGCCTGATGGACTCAGATAATTCAGATAATTATGCTTTATGGCTATCTCCAAATGAATATAGATATATAGATAAGTTAGAAATGTATATCCTTTTTATAAAGTTTAAATAATTTTTACTAGAAATGTAAATGCTACAACTTTTTATTTTAATTTTAGGTATGTATCAGTTTTTAAGGCAGCTGTAAAAGATGAGAAGCAAAAATTTAAAACTGCAATGAAAACTATGGGACCAGCAAAACTTGAAGTACCTTCTCCGAAGGATTTCCTGAAGAAACATTCAAAGGAAAAAACTCTACCACCCAGTAGGTTTTATCACTCTTTTTAATATTAAAAGTGTTAGCAGATAATTTAAAATTATTTTGTCTGTGAATATTAAATGTTTACAGTGATATATCAACTTTACCTCATATTAAACAGAATTTGAAAGGCTAGGAGAAAGCAGAAGCCAAGAACATAATAGATGCGCCCCAGGGCTCATAGCAGCACTGTTTACAGTTGCCAAGACATGGCAGCAACCTAAGTGCCCATCAGCAAATTAATAGATAAAGAAGATGTGGTCCATGTATACAATGGAATACTACTCAGCCATAACGAAGAATGAAATATTGCCATTTGCAGCAACGTGGGTGGACTTGGAGGGTATTATGCTAAGTGAAACAAGTCAGACAGGGAAATGTATGACATCACGTATGTGTGGAATCTAAAACATACAACGAACTTGTGAATATAACAGAAAAGAAGCAGACTCACAGAACAAACCAGTGGTTATCAGTGATGAGAGGGAAGAGGGAGGGAGCAAAACAGAAGCAGGGGGTTAAGAGGTACAATATTATGTATAAAATAAGATACAAGGATATATCGTACAACACAGGGGATATAGCCGATATTTTATAATAACTATAAATGGAGATGACCTTTAAAAATCACTATATTGTACACCTGTAACTTATATAATATCAGTATTGTACATCAACTATACTTCAGTGAAAAAACATTTTAAATAAAAGTTCTCAAAAAAACCCACAATGTAGTAGAAAAAGAGAGTGGAGAATGCCAAGTTGCCCCCCAAATAGACTTTCCTTTGATGGTGCAAGCATCTTGAACTACATCTTGGACTATCTGATAAAACCCCACCTCCAGCACCACATGCCCCACCATCTTCATAACTAGCTATATGACTTCAATAACAATGATCATAAGAAGAGTTCTAAACCTCAGTGGGCAAGATAGCTCAGCATCTAAACCCTGTCTGGCCTTTTCTGCAAGAGATGCAAACTACAACCATTACTATCAGTTGTCGAAGCAACTATCAGGCTCACTTTAGCCTTGAGTATGGGCTTTAACTCTCTCCGATCTCTAAGACCATTAGGACAATGAAGGAGTTAGATGTAATGGAGGAGCCTTCACGAATGAGAGCCAGTTTCTTGGGCGTGCTACCTGTACAGTCACAAAGGGCTCCGTGCTTCAGAGGATCCCACACTTGGTTTAATGCTCTGCTTTTGCCATCTTGAGATGCCTAATCATTTTTTATCAAGGAGCCCCACATTTTCATTTTGTACAGGGCCTCACAAATTATGTAGTCAATTGTGGTCATAGAGAATATGGATATCAGGGGAAAAGGCCATCAGGAAAGTGGAGAGTGGATGAAAAAGGAATTGTTATTGGTATTCATGGAAGCAAATTCTTCCCATCTTGGATATGTCTTCCCTGATGTTTTCAGATAATAAAGAGAAGAGGGCAATGAGTCTATCTATTTTAAAAAGTTAGCCTCGGTGACTTCCCTGGTGGAGCAGTGGTTAGGAATCCGCCTGCCAATGCAGGGACACGGGTTTGAGCCCTGGTTGGGGAAGATCCCACATACCACGGAGCAACTAAGCCCGTTAGCCACAACTACTGAGCCTGCGGTCTAGAGCCCGCGAGCCACAACTACTGGAGCCCACATGCCTAGAGCCCGAGCTCCACAACGAGAGAAGCCACCGCAATGAGAAGCCCGCACACTGCAGCAAAGAGTAGCCCCCGCTCGCCGCACCTAGAGAAAGCACGCGTGCAGCAACGAAGACTCAACACAGCCCCAAAAAAGCCTCTTCCCATCTTCTGGCATCAAGGAAATAATGCAATATCTCAAGCCCAACTAGGGTGTGCCTTTTGACAAAAATGAAACAACTACTCTCTATGGCAATATTATGTGTCCCACAATCCTCTCTCATAACCCTCATGCCGTGACGGAAGATGAGGGCATTATTGGGAAAGGTGGAAGAAGCAAGTCTGAAACTACAACATTCATGCTGAAATTCATGTCTTCAGAAGCCTCTCTTGTAGCTCCCTTAAGTGGAGTCTTGTTACTTTGTGACCCACAAGCACTTGAGAACACTGGAAAGTCTTAAAATGGAATTTAATACTTTAAGTGCCTTAGAACCAATGATATTACTTGGGTCCTCATGAATCCTCTCCAAGGTTAAGCATATTACATAGCCTAACTGTATAAATCCTAAGTTTCAAATAAGGAGAAAGGGAAGCAGTCTGTCTCTTCTCTTATAAACATTATAAGGCAAAACAAACACAAAATTTCATTGGCCTTAGGAATAATTAAGAAATTCAGGGCATTGCAAGAGCTTTAAAAGCCCCGTCCAGTGAGACAAAGTTAAAGGTTATATAGACCAAGGCTACTGCCAGTCTCTTGGTGAATATTCTGCCATTCTGAACACAATAATTTGCTAGACACACTGAAAAATACCTAACAGGTACAAGAAGATTTCTCAAATTTTAAGTAGTAGAACATCTGCATGACCACGAGACCGTGTTAATATTGCCACTTTATTATAGCCTAAAAAGAAACCCAGTCATTTGGTCTTCAGACTTATTAACATTACCACCGAATAATTTGTAAAGAGACATCCTCGCCCCATTTTCCGAGCCACCCCACACTGCCAACCCCTACTCCTCGGATGAAAAGAATATGATGTTTAGATATTGATAGATATAATATAAGGGTAAGATGGGGGTGGGCTTTAGGCTCCATCCAGTGCATAACCACAAACAACCAAGATTTATAATATACTTACTCAACTAAGAATGAATTATCAGTCTTTCTAAACTGTTTCCTCATTTTCTGAGAATTCAGTTTTGCCTCTTAATTGCATTTCTAAAGCTATCGTTGTGGGAGTCCTTTGCATGCGCTTTCAACTCATAATTAAATCTGGCTTCTAAATGTTTCCCATGTGATCATCTATAAGATGTATGCCTCTGGTTTTTTAGGCAAACTGATTATGCCAACATTACTTGATATACCCAACCTGACTTGGGTGTATCTGGTAGAAGGGAGCTCTTTGCGTTGTAACAGGCTTATTCTCTGCTCCGGGCTTTGGAAGAACTCCCTAATTCAATTTCTGACAATGCTCACAACATCTCAGTAGTATGTTAAATAGGAAGAAGATAGCCATTTTTGTAGGTCAAAAACAGTAAACAATTTTACATATAGTTCAAGCTAATATATACATTATAGTCTACATATTTTATTTTTCCATCCCCCACTATAATGTAAACTCCATGAGAAAGGGGACTTTGTCTCTTCTGTTCACTCCTGTACCCACAGTTCCTAGAGCATTACCTGGGGACATAGTAATTGCTCAACAAAAATATATTGCATGAATTAATGAATAAGTGAACATTCAAAACCTCCTTTATAATGTTTCCTGGGGGGGGGTGTAGAATTATCAGGGGTATATTGGTTTGCTGGGGCTGCTACCATAACAAGTATGGGGTAGCTTAAACAGAAATTTATTTTGTGACAATTCTGAGAGCTAGAGTACAAAATCAGGGTGTTACTGGGAATTCCCTGGTGGTCCCTGAGCTTCCACTGCAGGGGTTATGGGTTTGATCCCTGGTTGGGGAACTAAGATCCCACGTGCCACACGGAATGGCCAAAAAAAAACCCAAAACAAAACCAATAACAAAATGAAACAAACAAACAATAAAATAAGATCAGGATGTTTCCAGGGTTCATTTCTTCTGAGACCTCTCTCCTTGACTTATAGATCACTGTCTTCTCCCTGTGTCTTCACATGGCTTCCTTCTGTGTGCGTTTGTGTCCAAATTTCCTCCTTTTACAAGGACATCAGTCATATTAGATTAGGGTTCACGCTAATGACCTCATTTTAACTTAAGTCCCTCTTTAAAAGCATGTCCAACTACAGTCCCATTCTGAGGTACTGGCATTTAGGGCTTCAACGTATGAATATGGGAGGGGGACACAATTCAGCCTATAACAAGAGATTAATCCAGTTCATAAACTTTTAATAATAAGTATTATTTTTTCTGATAATAAAAGTTATATAAAATGATTTAAAAATTCAAACAGTACAGAAATGAATAAAGTCAAAGTTCATAGTAGTTGTGATGAGGTTAAGATTTGAGTAAGTTGGGGTTTTTTGTTGTTTTTTAAAATTTATTTAATTTACTTGTTTTTGGCTGCATTGGGTCTTGCTGCGCGCAGGCTTTCTCTAGTTGTGGCGAGTGGGGGCTACTCTTTGTTGTGGTGCGTGGGCTTCTCATTGCGGTGGCTTCTCTTGTTGCAGAGCACGGGCTCTAGGCAGGCGGGCTCTAGGCAGGCGGGCTTCAGTCCTTGTGGTGCGCGGGCTCAGTAGTTGTGGCTCGCAGGCTCTAGAGCACAGGCTCAGTAGCTGTGGCTCACGGGCTTAGTTGCTCCGCGGCATGTGGGATCTTCCAGGACCAGGACTGGAACCCTTGTCCCCTGCATTGGTAGGCAGATTCTTAACCACTACACCACCAGGGAAGCCTTTGAGTAAGGTTTTGTCAAGATAGTTGTTGCCTTCGGTTCTTGGAAATAAAGTGTAATTATTTTACATTTTAGCATTTTGACAAACCACTTTGATGTGGCTGTATCAAAATAGATAAGTTGGAATGGTCAAGTCAAAGAGACTGTGTAAAAATGGCCAGTTTCATCTGCTGCTAATGAAGAGAATGTGGTAGAGAGAGGTAAGTAACTTTGGATAGCAATTATTTTAGGAGGTGAGCTGTAATCAGGGAGGAGTGAATAGGAAGCCTCAGCAGTATTGGTCATTTATCATTTCTTAAGCTGCATGTTAGGTACATAGCTATTACGTGATTTTTATACCTTATAATAATAATAGTTTTAGTGAAAAACATCCACAGATTCTTGGATATATCAGATACATCAAGTTTGATTTATTTACTTGGTGATTTTACAGTAACTTTCCTCTGAAGAGGCAATTATTCATAATATTGAAGGTACTCAAAAAAAACTTTTAATGTTTCTTTGGGCTTTTTTCAATGGGCATACTGAACATTTGTTATTGAAATATTTATAAGAAAATATTTTTATAATAGCTAATAAAAATGTTTAACTAGCATATGATTTGGGGTGTTTATTTTCTTCCCTTAGATTTTTATATTGTTCTCCAACATATTAATTGATTATGTCACATTTAATTTTTTGCATTTATGATTACTGATTTTTACCTTAAATATTTGAATATATTATTAATAAAACTCTAATATGCTAGTGGTAAAATATCTGGATGCTATAAATAGTACTGAGTAGCCACATTTATAGTTTAATATTAACAAGGAAATGTTATGTTTAACAGAAAAAAAATTTGAATGGAATGAGCCCAGAAAGCCTCCTGTGCCATTGAGGACGGACCATCCAGTCATGGGAATACAGAGTGAAAAAAATTTTATAAATACAAATGCAGCCGATGTCATCATGGGAGTGGCTAAAAAACCTAAACCAATTTATGTTGACAAAAGAACTGGAGACAAGCATGACCTTGAAACTTCAGGACTAGTTCCAAAGTACATCAATAAAAAGGTAGCCTTGTGATATATTAATAAGACCTGATAGGTAATTTAAATATGGTATTCATAATTATTGTCTGTATTATCACTAATAGTGCCCTCACTGACAAACTAATGGTTACCAGTGGGGAGAGGGAAAGGGGAAGGGGTTGGAAAGGGGTAGGGGATTAAGAGGTACAGATTACTATGGATAACATAAAGAAGATACAAGGGAAATATAGCTAACATTTTATAATAACTTTAAATGGAGTTTATATCTATAAAAATTTTGAACCACTACGTTGTACACCTAAAACTAATATAATATTGTAAATCAACTTTACTTCAATGTAAAAAAATAGTGCTCTCACTGGAC
Source organism: Lipotes vexillifer (assembly GCF_000442215.2). NCBI lineage: Eukaryota > Metazoa > Chordata > Mammalia > Artiodactyla > Lipotidae > Lipotes > Lipotes vexillifer. The sequence continues at coordinate 865,953 of NW_006769699.1, read as the reverse complement.
AAATTATCTAGATTGCCAGTTCTCATTCCTCTGAAGTCCGTGTTTGGTCCAAATCTAGTGTGATGAAATTACAGAGAATTTGGAATGAACAACAACATATAGTTCAGTAGAGGGAAACAATAATTGTTTTTTGTAATTTCAATTATTAATATATTTAACACTTATAGCAAACATTCTCTAAAAGGTACTCATTTTCAGTGAGGTGGAGTTGTCACTAGAAGCACAGTTGTTACTATAAATCTAGAAGGAATAACCTTTCAGAAGATCCTAAGATTTAGTCATTAGTTTACATTATCTTGTTAACAGAATGAGAGAAATGAAGAGGAAAACAACTTTAGAACCATCCATCCTATCAGTGTACTGTAAATAATTCACAGTACTATTTCAGTTTGAATATACTCATTTGTGTTTGGTTTGGAGTAAAGCAGACCTTGAGTACTGTACAATATTTAGTCTTTTCAGGACCTTCATTTCTATCTGAAAAGGTGCTTATCAGATAGGCATATAATTTCATTGTTGAAAATTACAGAAGCTTGGGTTTAGCAGTTTAAATATAGAACTTTAAAAATAAATAAATAGGGCTTCCCTGGTGGTGCAGTGGTTGAGGGTCCGCCTGCCGATGCAGGGGACACGGGTTCATGCCCCGGTCTGGGAGGATCCCACATGCCGTGGAGCGGGTAGGCCCGTGAGCCATGGCCGCTGGGCCTGTGCGTCCGGAGCCAGTGCTCCACAATGGGAGAGGCCACAACAGTGAGAGGCCCGCGTACTGCAAAAAAAAATAAAAATAAAAAAAAAAAAAAAAAAACTGGGGAG
>NW_006769699.1:853962-865110 GCF_000442215.2 Lipotes vexillifer | reverse complement strand
CAACAGTGAGAGGCCCGCGTACCACAAAAAAAAAAAAAAAAAATAAATAAATAAATAAATATAGAACTTTAAAATTTAAAAAGCTTATGAAAAATACCTTCTATAAGACCTATTTTACTTTGCATACTTATAGAGCACAAAAGTGCTGGAAACATACATAGTATAATATGAGTACAAAATCCTAAAGAATAATAATGGATAATAATAACTTGGGCAAAAAAGAAAGGAAGGAAATGAAGAAAAGAAGAGAAAAAGAGGAAATTGTAACATTGATGTAAGAGGGGCTTGTTCTGAGGTCATCCAATGATCTACCATGGTGAATCCAATGACTGTTCACCATCAAAACAGGAACCTCAAGGCTGTTGTCAGAGAACACTACTTATTCCCTGAGAAACCCTTGTCACTCAGCTGGCTGAGACACCTTTGGAAGACCTTAGTAGGAATCTGGGAGTTGGCAGCTCATGCTTACAAAGATTTCAAGTTTCTCTGGATACGTCCTCCTTCTATGGCCCCTGGAGGCTCTTCAGGGTGCTTGTCCCATAGGGTGTGGAAAAGCAGAAACTTCATTCTCCTGGCTCTTTAAAGCCATTTCCAATCCATCATTTCTCCACCATCACGTAAAAACCCTTCTCCTTTGATGGTCATGCCACACACTGCCACACTGGCTGCCTTCTGTCTAAGCTGTCCACTTCAGTACATTTTCTGCCTTGAACAGGAAATTGAGACTCTCCATCACAGAGACCGAAAAATACGAGGTTAGTCTACCTGTGCAAATTCTCTGCTCCTAGTGTACTCTCGATGGCTAACCAGTCAGGGTTTACGAAGGACTAACTCAACTTACTTTCTACTTATCCGAGTTGAGCGTTAAAATCTATTATTGGTAAGTGAGATAGTAAGTCCTTTTAAAGGCAAGGCCATTTTTTAAAAGTGAATGAACCTCATGTTTTAGTTCCAAATAAAGTATTACATGCCCATTTGTGCCATGAGAATATTTTGTGTAAACAAACTGGAGCAAGGATGTTTGCCTGAGCTACATAGCAGTAATAGGAAGACAAGCGTTTCAAATCCTAACTCTGCCACTTACTTAACTCTGTGATTTTTAACAAGTTATTAGATTTATCACAGCATGGTGAGGATTAAATGATATAAAATATATTCAGCACTTGACACAATACCTGGTACCTAACAGAAATTCAGTAAAGAGCGGATATTATAATATATGCAATTATTAATATTAACAGTATGCATTAACCCTCAATGATCCAGCACATGGGAATATTTCAGATCACTGCAGCTTTTACCCATTTGTGACGTAGTTCTTTTTCCTAAACAGAGTATGCCAAATATAATTTAATCACTTGTGATGACACAATCATCATTGGGAACCTCAGTGATTGTACTAAGCTGAAATGAGGTGTTGCCCTCAGTGTTTCCTGAAATGGATTGAACTGGTTACCATGAAACTAACTTACCAGAATACTGAGCTCTTAGAGTCTATTTGTATAGTGCTTTGCAACTTTCCAGAACACATTTGTAGTTAGGATTTCTATCCCTTGTTGTCAGGATTAGGGTAGGTTGTGCTGTGGGTAACAACCCCCAAATTTCAGTAACTAAAAGCAACTAAGTTTTTTGTTTGTTTGTTTTTGTTTTTTGCGGTACGAAGGTCTCTCACTGTTGTGGCCTCTCCCGTCGTGGAGCACAGGCTCCGGACGTGCAGGCTCAGCGACCATGGCTCACGGGCCCAGCCGCTCCGCGGCATGTGGGATCCTCCCAGACCGGGGCACTAACCTGCGTCCCCCGCATTGGCAGGCGGACTCTCAAACACTGCGTCACCAGGGAAGCCCAAGCAACTAAGTTTTATTGCTTGCTTGTGCTGCCTGTCCATTGAGGATTGTGGGGAGCTCTGCTTCTTGTCCTCACTCCAGGACCCAGGCAACCCAAAACATCACCCATCACCATACCAGAGAGAAAAAGAACATGACACGTCAACCATTAGTTCATGAGGCTCCTACCCAAAAAGGACATTACTTCCACTCACATGGGGAAATTTAGGTCACAGGCTGCATCTTACTTGAAGGGGAGCAGGAAACTATTGTCATACCAAGTGCCTAGAAGAAGAACCAGAATATTTGTGAATACGTTTAATGACTCATATCTCGCAACAGCTACTTCCTCAGAGAGGTCTTCCCTGACATCTTTTTTTTTTAACTTACTTTTACTTATTTTTTATACATCAGGTTCTTATTAGTTATCCATTTTATACATATTAGTGTATACATGTCAATCCCAATCTCCCAATTCATCCCACCACCACCACCTCCCTGCCACTTTCCCCCCTTGGTGTCCATATGTTTGTTCTCTACATCTCTGTCTCTGTTTCTGCCCTGCAAACTGGTTTATCTGTGCCATTTTTCTAGGTTCTACCTATATGCGTTAATATACAATATTTGTTTTTCTCTTTCTGACTTACTTCACTCTGTATGACATTCTCTAGATCCATCCACGTCTCTACAAATGACCTAATATCGTTCCTTTTTATGGCTGAGTAATATTCCATTGCATATATGTACCACATCTTCTTTATCCATTCATCTGTCAATGGGCATTTAGGTTGCTTCCATGACCTGGCTATTGTAAATAGTGCTGCAATGAACATTGGGGTGCATTGGTCCTTTTGAACTATGGTTTTCTCTGGGTATATGCCAGTAGTGGGATTGCTGGGTCATATGGTAATTCTATTTTTAGTTTTTTAAGGAACCTACATACTGTTCTCCGTAGTGGCTGTATCAATTTACATTCCCACCAACAGTGCAAGAGGGTTCCCTTTTCTCCACACCCTCTCCAGCATTTGTTGTTTGTAGATTTTCTGATGACGCCCATTCTAACTGGTGTGAGGTGATACCTCATTGTAATTTTGATTTGCATTTCTCTAATAATTAGTGATGTTGAGCAGTTTTTGAATGTGCTTCTTGTCCATCTGAATGTCTTCTTTGGAGAAATGTCTATTTAGGTCTTCTGCCCAGTTTTTGATTGGGTTGTTTGTTTCATTAATATTGAGCTGCATGAGCTGTTTATATATTTTGGAGATTAATCCTTTGTCCATTGATTCGTTTGAAAATATTTTCTCCCATTCTGAGGGTTGTCTTTTTGCCTTGTTTATGGTTTCCTTTGCTGAGCAAAAGCTTTTAAGTTTCATTAGGTCCCATTTGTGTATTTTTGTTTTTATTTCCATTACTGTAGGAGGTGGATCAAAAAAGATCTTGCTGTGATTTATGTCAAAGAGTGTTCTTCCTATGTTTTCCTCTAAGAGTTTTATAGTGTCCAGTCTTACATTTAGGTCTCTAATCCATTTTGAGTTTATTTTTGTGTATGGTATTAGGGAGTGTTCTAATTTCATTCTTTTACATGTAGCTGTCCAATTTTCCCAGCACCATGTATTGAACAGGCTGTCTTTTCTCCACTGTATATTCTTGCCTCCTTTATCAAAGATAAGGTGACCATATGTGCATGGGTTTATCTCTGGACTTTCTATCCTGTTGCATTGATCTATATTTCTGTTTTTGTGCCAGTACCATATTGTCTTGATTACTGTAGCTTTGTAGTATAGTCTGAAGTCAAGGAGTCTGATTCCTCCAGCTCCATTTTTTTCCCTCAAGACTGCTTTGGCTATTCGGGGTCTTTTGTGTCTCCATACAGATTTTAAGATTTTTTTGTTCTAGTTCTGTAAAAAATGCCATTGGTAATTTGATAGGGATTGCATTGAATCTGTAGATTGCTTTGGGTAGTATAGTCATTTTCACAATATTGATTCTTCAAATCCAAGAACGTGGTATATCTCTCCATCTGTTTGTATCATCTTTAATTTCTTTCATCAGTGTCTTATAGTTTTCTGCATACAGGTCTTTTGTCTCCCTTTGTAGGTTTATTCCTAGGTATTTTATTCTTTTTGTTGCAGTGGTAAATGGGAGTGTTTCCTTAATTTCTCTTTCAGATTTTTCATCATTAGTGTATAAGAATGCAAGAGATTTCTGTGCATTAATTATGTAATTATTTACAACTTTACCAAATTCGTTGATTAGCTCTAGTAGTTTTCTGGTAGCATCTTTAGGATTCTCTATGTATAATGTCATGACATCTGCAAACAGTGACAGTTTTACTTCTTCTTTTCCAATTTGTATTCCTTTTATCTTTCTTCTCTGATTGCCGTGGCTAGGAATTCCAAAACTGTGGTGAATTATAGTGGCGAGAGTGGACATCCTTGTCTTGTTTGTGATCTTAGAGGAAATGCTTTCAGTTTTTCACCATGGAGACTGATATTTGCTGTGGGTTTGTCTTATATGGCCTTTATTATGTTGAGGTAGGTTCCCTCTATGCCCACTTTCTGGAGAGTTTTTATCATAAATGGGTGTTGAATTTGTCGAAAACTTTTTCTGCATCTATTGAAAAGATCATATGGTTTTTATTCTTCAATTTGTTAATATGGTGTATTACACTGATTGATTTGCATATATTGAAGAATCCTTGCATCCCTGGATAAACCCTACCTGATCATGGTGTATGATCCTTTTAATGTATTGTTGGATTTTGTTTGCTAGTATTTTGTTGACTATATTCATCAGTGATATTGGTCTGTAGTTTTCTTTTTTTGTAGTATCTTTGTCTGGTTTTGGTATCAGGGTGATGGTGGCCTCATAGAATGAGTTTGGGGGTGTTCCTTCCTCTTAAATTTTTTGGAAGAGTTTGAGAAGCATGGGTATTAGCTCTTCTCTAAATATTTGATAGAATTCACCTGTGAAGCCATCTGGTCCTGGACTTTTGTTTGTTGAAAGATTTTTAATCACAGTTTCAATTTCATTACTTGTGATTGGTCTGTTCATATTTTCTATTTCTCCTGGTTCAGTCTTGGAAGGTTATACCTCTCTAAGAATTTGTCCATTACTTCCAGGTTGTCCATTTTATTGGCATAGAGTTGCTTGTAGTAGTCTCTTAGGATGCTTTGTATTTCTGCTGTGTCTGTTGTAAATTCTCCTTTTTCATTTCTAATTTTATTGATTTGAGTCCTCTCCCTCTTTTTCTTGATGAGTCTAGCCAATGGTTTATCAATTCTGTTTATCTTCTCAAAGAACCAGCTTTTATTTTTATTGATCTTTGCTATTGTTTTCTTTGTTTCTATTTCATTTATTTCTGCTCTTTATGCCTTCTTTCCTTCTACTAACTTTGGGTTTTGTTTGTTCTTCTTTCTCTATTTCCTTTAGGTGTAAGTTTAGATTGTTTATTTGAGATTTTTCTTGTTTCTTGAGGTAGGCTTGTATTGCTGTAAACTTCTCTCTTAGAACTGCTTTTGCTGCATCCCATAGGTTTTGGATCGTCGTGTTTTCATTGTCATTTGTTTCTATGTATTTTTTGAGTTTTCTTTGATTTCTTGGTTATTTAGTAATGTATTGTTTAGCCTGCATGTGTTTGTGTTTTTTATGTTTTTTTTTCCCTGTTATTGATTTCTAATCTCATAGTGTTGTTGTCAGAAAAGATGCTTGATATGATTTCAATTTTCTTAAATTTACTGAGGCTTGATTTGTGACCCAAGATGTGATCTATCCTGGAGAATGTTCCATGTGCACTTGAGAAGAAAGTGTAATATTCTATTTTTGGATGGAATGTCCTATAAATATCAATTAAATCTATCTGGTCTGTTGTGTCATTTAAAGCTTGTGTTTCCTTATTAATTTTCTCTTTGGATGATCTGTCTATCGGTGTAAGTGAGGTATTAAAGTCTCCCACTATTATTGTGTTACTGTCGATTTCCTCTTTTATAGCTGTTAGCGGTTGCCTTATATATTGAAGTGCTCCTATGTTGGGTGCATATATATTTATAATTGTTATATCTTTTTCTTGGAATGATCCCTTGATCATTATTTAGTGTCCTTCCTTGTCTCTTGTAACATTCTTTATTTTAAAGTCTATTTTATCTGATATGAGTATTGTTACTCCAGCTTTCTTTTGATTTACATTTACATGGAATATCTTTTTCCATCCCCTCATTTTCAATCTTTATGTGTCCCTAGGTCTGAAGTCAGTCTCTTGTAGACAGCATATATATGGGTCTTGTTTTTGTATCCATTCAGCAAGCCTGTGTCTTTTGGTTGGAGGATTTAATCCATTCATGTTTAAGGTAATTATCCATATGTATGTTCCTATTACCATTTTCTTAACTGTGATGCATTTGTTTTTGTAGGTCGTTTTCTTCTGTTGTGTTTCCCACTTAGAGAAGTTCCTTTAGCATTTGTTTTAGGTCTGGTTTGGTGGTGCTGAATTCTCTTAGCTTTTTCTTGTCTGTAAAGCTTTTGATTTCTCCATCGAATCTGAATGAGATACTTGCTGGGTAGACTAATCTTGGTTGTAGGTTCTTCCCTTTCATCACTTTAAATATATCATGCCACTCCCTTCTGGCTTATAGAGATTCTGCTGAGAAATCCGCTGTTAACCTGATGGGAGTTCCTTTGTATGTTATTTGTTGTTTTTACCTTGCTGCTTTCAATAATTTTTCTTTGTCTCTAATTTTTGTCAATTTGATTACTGTGTGTCTTGGCGTGTTTCTCCTTGGGTTTATCCTGCCTGGGACTCTGTGCACTTCCTAGACTTGGGTGGCTATTTCCTTTCCCATGTTAGGGAAGTTTTCGACTATAATCTCTTCCAATATTTTCTCGGGTCCTTTCTCTCTCTCTTCTCCTTCTGGGACCCCTATAATGCAAATGTTGTTGCGTTTAATGTTGTGCCAGAGGTCTCTTAGGCTGTCTTCATTTCTTTTCATTCTTTTTTCTTTATTCTGTTTCGTGGCAGTGAATTACACCATTCTGTCTTCCAGGTCACTTATCCATTCTTTTGCCACAGTTATTCTGCTATTGATTCCTTCTAGTGTGTTTTTCATTTCAGTTATTGTGTTGTTCATCTCTGTTTGTTTGTCCTTTAATTCTTCTAGGTCTTTGTTAAACATTTCTTGCATCTTCTCGATCTTTGCCTCCATTCTTTTTCCAAGATCCTGGATCATCTTCACTATCATTATTCTGAATTGTTTTTCTGGAAGGTTGCCTATCTCCACTTCATTTAGTTGTTTTTCTGGGGTTTTATCTTGTTCCTTCATCTGGTACATAACTCTCTGCCTTTTCATCTTGTCTCTCTTTCTGTGGATGTGGTTTTTGTTCTACAGACTGCAGGATTGTAGTTTTTCTTGCTTCTGCTGTTTGCCCTCTGGTCTTCTCTGACATCTTTATTTATCTCAAATAGCTCTCAGGACTTTCTTTTTTCTTACTGTATTTTACTGTGGAGCACTTATATATATTATTTTATACTTTATTTTTGGTGAGTTTCTCTCACTACAGAATGCACATTCCATGAGGACAGAAACTTTGCCTTTCTTATTCACTAGTGTAGCTAGTACCAAGTACATCCTCAAATAATTCTTTGAAGAATGAACAGGGAGTAGTTCTGTTTCTCTACACTGTGGTATTGACACATTCACTAATTTGAAAGAATCATAGCTGATTGCTTCACTGTCAGTCCTTGTAAGCAGCCCAGGAGCCTAAGATTGTATTTTGTAGTTCCAAAAACAACCTTAGGGGCCCACGTCAATTTTTTCTTAAAGAAGATGTGCCTAGCATCTTTAAGAGTTTGTTCTTACAATGCATTGGAAGCATTTATCTTCCTTTTTTTTTTTTTTTTTTTTAATGAGATCATGCACAAGAGACCTTAAGATATTTGAGATATTTCAAAGTAAAATCTGAAGCACCTAAAAGAAATAAAGAAAATCCAGTTCTTTGGGGTAAAGTAAGGGCCAAGTCATCAGCCAAGAACAGGCACTGGGAACATTCAAAAGAGGGAAAACAAACAGCCATGATAACAGCACAGATGGTTTTAAATGACCAGAATCAACTAGTTCCAAATAGGAAAAAGAAAAAAATCACTGACTTTTGTTAACTTGCAGTGTTTTGAGCAAAGGCTTTAAGTCTGTAACATTTCTTTTGCTCCTAATCATTGGTTGGTATGTACACATATATAAGATTACTTTCAGGATGTTGATTTTTTTTTTTCCTGAAAAATCCTTACAAGGGTTATGGTGTCACGCCTGAATACATACGTAAGCGAAATGAAGAAGTGAAGAAAGCCCAGGAAGAATATGATAACTATATCCAGGAAAACCTCAGGGAAGCAGCTATGAAAAGGCTATCTGATGAAGAAAGGGAGGCAGTTCTGCAGGTAAGCGTCTGTAGTTTACATTCATGTGTAACTCTTTAAAACATCTCTGAAAGAAAGGTCCACCATCAGTGATTATTAAGGCCCGCACTTTGATTTTGAAATCTGAACACTCTCTTTTGCTTATAGTGACAACTGCATGCAACAAAGCTGGCTCTTTGGGGAGAGCAAAAAGTTGTGATATAGGGATTTTTGAATAATAATTTGTTTCCAACTAGGTGAGCTTCTGTTTCTTCCAGAAGTAGTGTCATAAGCAAGCTAAGCTTCTCCTTCAACGAACGTGCATAAATAAAGTAAAAAAGCATTTTGATTTTCATTCCCATGCCCCTGAATTTTTCAAAAATAATATCCATAAGGTAGATATTTTTCACTAGGTGGAGCTCTAGAATAATTGAAACTGCCCCTAGACCAACTTTTTTTTTTCTTTCTTATAAGCAAGTGTCCAGATTTTAAAATAACCAGGTGTTAGGCTTTACATATGTTTTCTTTATTTGGAATAAAACAGACTTAAAGACACTTACACTGGAGTTTTTAATGCAAGACTTCTATCTGAAGCACTTAAAATATTGGGGGGTATGAGCACCGTTGCTCCATCATCTTTAGAGAGTATTTGTTAAGCACCTACTGACACTGTTCTATAGTTGTGCTCTCTTATAGAGGTAAAAATAGTACTTTATTCTTTGTTTTGTTACTTTGAAAGCTTTCTACAAAGTCATTTCTAGTGACCTTTTCAAAACAGAAAAAAAACCTTTTTACAACATTAATTTCTATTGAAAAATGGATTCATATGCTGTTATAAAATCTTAGCATTTTATCAGTGTCATCCCAATTATCAATAAACATTTATTAAATGTCCGTTCTGCATAGAGTATCATGCTAAGCCCCAAGGGGCATAAAATAAAATTTCTGGTATCGATAATGTTGTAATTTAATTGATAAGAGGTGCTGTGTGTCTATGTACATATAGAAAGATGTGTGTGTGTACAGATCGTATGTTTTATAAGGTTCGCAGGCATGAACATCCAGTGCAGGACGTAGGTAGGTCTTTAGCTGCGCCTTAAACTGCAGAGTAAGAGGATATCCCAGACAGCAGGAGTGGCCTGAGGGCAGGGACCCTGTCTCTTTGTTGCCAGCAATCTCTGCAGTGCCTAACCTAGTGCCCAGTGTAAACACAGGTGATTAATAATGGTGTGCTGGAGAGAAGGAAGGAAGACAGGCAGGCAAGAGGGCTGGCACACGTGGAAGTGGGACTCGGCCCGTCATTTTCAGGAAGAGCACTGCTCTTTGGTTCCCTCTCTCCCTCCCTCCTTCCCTCCCTCCATCAGATTCTGCCATTCTTAAAACACACATGCTTTTGTGAAAGCCAGGTTTTTACATCTAAGAAAAATAGGAAAAGAAAGGAAGAACTTCCCTGGGAAGGAAAAGGCTCTTCCCTCGGGCACCTCCTTAGTGGGTCAGCAGCCCTCAGCTTCCTAATGTGGTCACTACAGAGTTTCTTTGTAGACACTTTGATAGACAATAGCTGACCCTCCCTTGGATGCCTTATTAGCTGGGTAGTGTAGCTGCCATGGTAACAAAGCCATGAGCTCTGTTCCTGACAAGCACTGAACCCTGCTCCCTTCCCTGGTTAAGAGTTGCTTGTAGTTCTATGACAGTATGGTCATATGTCCTGGAGTAGGGCACATTCTGCTCATTCTTCATAAAATAACAGTCTCATTATCCAGGAAGGGATCATCTGGTCTAATTATTCCAAACTTCTCATTTCACAGATGAGGATTTAAAATGCAAATATATCAGTATTAAGTGAGCACATTTGTTCATTCATCCCTCCATTCATCTACTGAACATCTAATCTACCATGTTCCACTCACTGTACCCAGCCTGGGGGATATACTGTTGTGAGGAAAACAAACGTGGTCCTTACTGTCAGTGAACTTGGAGGTTGGTTTACATTTGTCCCTGGTCACAACATTATCAAGTAGCTGAAGAGGGACTAAAACTCACATCGACCAGTTCCCAGGCCCGTGTTTTCCTACCACGTGATAAGCACGTGCATAAGAGGTAACAGAGGGAAGCTCTTCCCGCCTGGGATCCAGCAAGGGATAGAGGCATACTAGGCTGGGATTCTGAAGAGAATTTACAAAGGAACTATTTACAGAGGTGAAGCAGGGCTAAGGGAACCAACAAGGAACACTGAGGCACCCAGGACGAGGGACAGCGGGAATCACCACCACCCTGGGCTGGAAGGGCAGGGACAGGAAACAGCATTACCAGAGCCGGGTGGGAGCTGGAGCCTGGAAGAGGGGCCCCGACAGGCACTGTAGTCACAGATGCAAGGGCCAGTCGTGTCCAGGTGATATCCAGGGTGGGGGAAGAAATGCCCCAAGCTCGCTTTCCTCCCGCCGGTGCCTTCCTTGGCTGAACTCAGGCAGAGGCTGGAGGGAACAGTGCTGGGGGAGGAGCAGCCCATAGGAATGAATACCTCAGCCCCCCACCGCCCAGCCCCTAGTCACAGCGCAGAACCAGAGGTGGAGAATGGATGGGGGTGGCAGCAGAGGAGCATGGGCCTGAACACACTTCCTACTATTTTATGACCGCTTCTCCCTATGTGAAAATGTTTCCAAAATTAACAATATTATTTCAGTATTAAACTAGAAGAGAGAAAAATGAAGAAATAAAGATAAGGGAAAATCAGTATCGCTGCAGTGGATAAAAGATTTTTTTTAGATAAAATAACCACAAAACAGCTAAGAGGCTATTTCGGTATAATATGAAATATCAATCACATTTAGTTCCCATCCCTAGAGGTGGACTTTGATCCAAATGTTATTGTACACACTGGAAGATAAAGAAAACTATCCTTTAAAAAGAAATACTGCAAAACGTGTAGCTGCTGTGACC
>NW_006769699.1:823838-853952 GCF_000442215.2 Lipotes vexillifer | reverse complement strand
GGAAAGATCACCCAAGGAGCTATGAAAAACCTTTGATATTTCAAAGTGTATAAATACATAGATTTCTTCTCTGCAATAGGCAACCCTGTGGAGCACTGTGGAAACATATTTCCAATTTCATAATGAAAGGCTATAGAAAAACAGAATTCTTTTGAGGACTTCTTACTGGAATACTTCTCATACACTATTAAGAACTGTGTTAACCCATCCCCTTCTTTTTAAAATGTAGAAATGCTTCTACCTTTTCCCTTTCCCAAATCCTTGATATAATCTCACTCAAGAAATGTTCAGCATTTGTGGCCTTTTTTCTCAACAAATCTTTTCTATAAAGTGTGTCCAAACTTGTAGTCATTTTTACCTGAGCATGGAAATAAACCATTTTATCACCGAAAAGTTTACAAGATTAAATTTGTACTATGAAGGCTTATTATGAAGGTATTGTTATATAAGACACTTCTAATTCTCTCATAAATCTAAATGTATGGCCATGATTTTCAAGGACCTTATTTTCTTTCTTTTTTTTTTAATCAATAATTTTAAATTATGCTACTCCTGAGCTCTGGCTAGGACTTCCAATACTATGTTGAATAAAAGTGGCAAGAGTGGGCATCTTTGTCTTGTTGCTGATCTTAGAGGAAAAGCTTTTAGCTTTTCACCATTGAGTATGATGTTAGCTGTGGGCTTGTCGTATTTGGGCTTTATTATGTTGAGGTATGTTCCCTCTGTATGCACTTTGTTGAAAGTTTGTTTTTTTTTTTATCATAAATGGAGGTTGAATTTTATCATGCTTTTTTGCATCAACTGAGGTGATCATATGATTTTTATCCTTTATTTTATTAATGTAGTGTATCACATTGACTGATTTGCGAATATTGAACCAGCCTTGCCTCCCTGGAATAAATCCCACTTGATTAGGGTACAGGCATACCTTGTTTTATTGCACTTCATTTTAGTGTGCTTCACAGATACTGAGATTTTTACAAATTGAAGATTTGTGGAAACCCTGCACTGCCAGATGATGGTTAGCATTTTTTAGTAGTAAAGTATTTTTATTATTAAGGTATTTGTTTTTTTAAACATAATGCTATTGCATACTTAATAGACTATAGTCTATTTCTAGTTTCATACCATTGTGGTCAGAAAATATGCTTGATATGATTTCAGTCCTCTTAAATTTATTAAGACTTGATTTGTAGCCTAACATATGATCTGTGCTGGAGAATGTTCTGTGTACACTTGAGAAGAATGTGTATTTGTTGCTTTTGGATGGAAAGTTTTATATATATCTGTGAAGTCCATCTGATCTAACCTGTCATTTAAAGTTGATGTTTCCTTACTGATTTTCTGTCTGGTTGATCTATCCATTGACGTAAGTGGAATATTAAAGTCCCCTACTATTATAGTATTGCTGTCTGGTTTTTTCTTTCAATTTGTTAATATTTTCATTCATATTTTGATGGTCCTATGTTGGGTACATAAATATTTATAAATGTTATATCCTCTTGTTGTATCAACCACTTTATCATAATGTCATGCCCTTTGTCCCTTATTACAGTCTTTGTTTCAAAGTCAGTTTTTTCTGTCATAAGTATAGCTACCCCAGCTTTCTTTTGGTCTTCATTTGCATGGGATATGTTTTTCCATCTGTGTGTCAGGGATCATAATTTCCAGGCAATATTTTAAATTTTACTTCCAGTTTTACTTTTCATTTTTGTGTAAATAAAATGATTTGTGCGCCCATAGTGAATAACAGAAAGTGTCAATTTATAAAATTTCGTTGCATGAGTTCAATTAGTTTAAGACCATTTTGTCAATGGAGCCGCTAGTGCATTGTGATAAGAAATAACTGTGCAGAGATGGAAATAACCTTTATTGCTCCTAAGAGATTCCTAATTTTGAATTTGTTGGTTTCTGAGAACATAAAATGTTAACTCACATTACTGAATTAGCATATGTGTTACATGTAATGATATTTCAGTCATTTCTAGAATAAATTAATGGGAAGTATAGATCCATTAACTATATGGAGGAAGAATTCTTTCTAATACTGAAAACACATAAAAGATCATCTCTTGTTAAATTGAATTTTGGGGCTTCCCTGGTGGCGCAGTGGTTGAGAGTCCGCCTGCCAATGCAGTAGCCGCGGGTTCGTGCCCCAGTCCGGGAGGATCCCACATGCCGCGGAGCGGCTGGGCCCGTGAGCCGTGGCCACTGAGCCTGCGCATCTGGAGCCTATGCTGCACAACGGGAGAGGCCACAACAGTGAGAGGGCCGCATAACGCAAAAAATAAAAATAAAAAATTGAATTTTGGCATTTTATACAATTCCATTCAGTCAGATATAAGAAAACATGGCCATGTAAGTCAGAATCAAGTGTTTTGATGTGATTTCTCTGTTGAAGAATGAGGATATTTTTTTTCTAAAGAAAAAAAATGAAAATTTTTATAAGAAATAATTTCCTGTTCAAAATTGTTTTTTTGCTTGGGACATCAACTCTAAGTTGTTTTTACCAAAGCATTTGCCATGAGCTTAGTTTCATACTACTCATAACTCTGCATACACGTATTTGATGGTAGAAACAAGTACAGTAACATTAAAAACAAAGAAAATAAATACTCCCAGTGGGAATTGAGCACACAATCAAGGACAGGGTTTGGCCTCTGTACAGTACTTTTTGTTACTGTGGCCAAGAACTTGATAAACACATATCATTTTTTAGTTATTTTTGTCAGCTTTCTTTACCTGTTTACATTTTTCCTTCCCAGTGCAATTTTCTTTGCGATTTACTCTGCTTCTGCAGTTTACTTTGCTATGTACAGTTTTCTTTACCATTTGCAGGGGCTGAAAAAGAACTGGGAAGAAGTACATAAGGAGTTTCAGTCCCTCTCGGTCTTCATCGACTCCATACCAAAGAAGATTCGCAAGCAGAAGCTGGAAGAAGAGATGAAGCAGCTGGAACACGACATTGGTGTCCTTGAAAAGCATAAAATTATTTATATTGCTAATAAGTAATGGTGGATTTTTAAAAATATAGTCATTTTAACATAGGAAAAAAACCACAGAAAACATAGAAATTAAATCATAGGTTTTTTCAAAGAGTAAAATACTATGAAGAGTATAAAAATAGTCTTTACCAAAACGCTTAGGCAATGTTTAAAGAATAATTGTATTATTTACTTACATAGAGAAAAAAAAATTTTTTTTTCACCAGCCTCAGGGTTTCCGTGTATAACCTGATTAAAATTTGATGTTAGGTTTTCCAGTTTGATAGCATAACTCATTATTATTATGTACTTGTTTCAGATAAACGTTCATTTCTGGGCCCTGAAAAATAAAGTCAACACTCAGAACTTCACATTTTTTTCTACACTGCGTAATACAAGGAATACAAGGTCAAAAACTGTAAAGTATTTTGAATTGGAAATAGTGGTGTAAGCTTTTTTACTACTCTGAAGTATTTTCTACATATTATTCCAGAGATCCAAAAATTACATATATTTTCTGGTAGCCTATGTCATTTGCAGCTATTCACAGCTATAAATATTTTCAATATCCATAATGTTATATATAGGCTGAGAGGTTTACATTTGGAGGAAGAAAAATTAAGAAGATAACGTAAAATCAAGGAGACAACTTATAAATTGTGTCACTAAGGATTGTTGAAGAGAATAGCCTTCTTCCTGACATCCAACTTTTAAAAACTGCTGTTCTATGTGCTTTATTCCATAATTTACTATGTGTATTTCACTAAAATGGATATTACTTTTTCTTTTTGGCTTTCGCTATTTCGTGAATTCTAATGTTTCTATTTGTAAGGTTACATAATTTATTAAGCAATAAGTTTATGTAAGTAGAGCTGTCTTCAACTCAAAATAAATGAGCCTATAAATGTCCAAGAAGAAGAAGATTCTTTTATGAAATTTTAAATTAGAGAAATTTGGTAAAATATATGAAACTATAAAATATCAGAGCAATAAAAATTTTTACTGCTTACACTGATTTTTATCCTGTTGGCAACACAGAAAAAAATGATAATTTTTTCAAGCTTTTTCACAAACACGGAATTTGGGAGCATTGTAGAAAAGCTAACTTTCATTAAAGAAAAATTTTTGAATTTTATATACAGATATTTTTGAAAACTCACTTTAAACTTTTTTTTCACATATCTGTATAGGCATCGTTTCTTTATTCCTTATTACCTTAGGACAGATATAAAACAAAGAATAGTACAGTTGACCCTTGAACCATGAAGGGGCTAGGGGTACTGATCCTTCACACAGTTGAAAATCTGCATATACCTTATCATTAGTCCTCTGTCTGTTTGGTTCCTCCATATCCATGGTTCCATATCCTCAGAGTCAACCAACCACAGATCATGTAGTACCACAGTGTTTATTATTGAAAAGAATCCACGTGTAAGTACACCCACACAGTTCAAACCCATGTTGTTCAAGGGCCAACTGTATTATGATAAATTCTCATTTATGCAGAATTTCCTTCCTTTTTAAGGCTGAATAATACTCCACTGTCTGTATATACCACATTTTGCTTATCCTTTCTTCTGTTGATGGGACACTTGGGTTGCTTTCACGTTTTAGCTGTTGTGAATAAGGCTGCTGTGAACATAGGTATACAAATATCTCTTCGAGACCCTGCTTTCAGTTCTTTTGGGTATATATCCAAAAGTAGATTTGCTGAATCATATGGTAATCCTATTTTTAAGTTTTTGAGGAAATGTCATACTCTTCTCCACAGCAGCTATACTATTTTACATTCCCACCAATGCTGTACAAGTGTCCCAATTTCTCTGCATCCTTGCCAACACTTGTTGTTTTCTGTTTTTTGGTAGTAGGCATACTAATAGGTGTGAGGTGGCACCTCATTTTAGTTTGGTTTGCATTTCCCTACTGATTAGTGGTGTTAAGTATCTTTTCTTGTGCTTATTAGCCATTTGTATATCTTCTGTGGAGAAATGCCCTTTGCCCATTTTTTTAATTGGATTGTTTGATTTTGTTGTTGAGTTTTAGGAATTTCCTATATATTCTGGATATTAATCCCATATCAGATATAGGATTCACAAATATTTTCTTCTATGGGTTGCCTTTTTACTTTATTGATAGTGCCTTTTGTTTTTGTTTTTGTTTTTGCAGTACGCGGGCCTCTCACTGTTGTGGCCTCTCCCGTCGCGGAGCACAGGCTCTGGACGCGCAGGCTCAGTGGCCATGGCTCACGGGCCCAGCCGCTCCACGGCATGTGGGATCTTCCCGGGCCGGGGCACGAACCCATGTCCCCCGCATCAGCAGGCAGACTCTCAACCACTGCGCCACCAGGGAAGCCCGATAGTGCCTTTTGATATACAAAATTTTTCAATTTTCATGAATTGTCCAGTGTGTCTATTTTTTCTTTTGTTACCTGTGCCTTTGGTGTCATATCCAAGAAATCACTGCCAAATCCAACGTTGTAAAGGTTTTATCCTGTTTTTTCTTGCAAGAGTTTTATTGTTTTAGGTCTTAAATTTAGGTCTTTGATCCATTTTGAGCTAATGTTTATACATGATCTTAGTAAGTTTTAAAATCAGAAAGTGTTGAATCCTCCAGTCTTGTTCTTCTTTTTCAAGATCGTTTTGGCTATTCGGAGTCCCTTGAGATTCCACATGAATTTAGGATAGGTTCTTCTATTTCTGCAAAAAAAGATCATTGGGATTTTGCTAGTGATTGCATTGAATTTGTAGATTGGTTTGAGTAGTACTGACATTTTAACTATATTAAGTCTTCCAATCCATGAACATGGGATGTGTTTCCATCTATTTTTGTCTTCTTTAATTTCTTTCAGCAATGTATTATAATTTTCATTATACAAGTCTTTCACCTCCTTGGTTAAGTTCATTCTTAAGTATATTTGATGCTATTGTGAATGGAATTGTTTTTGTAATTTCCTTTTTAGATCATTCATTGTTTATAGAAATACAAGTGACTTTTGTGTGTTGACCTTATATCTTGCTACTTTGCTGAGCTCAGTCGTTAATTCTAACAGGTTTTTTTTGTGTATGAAATCTTTAGAGATTTCTACATGGAATATCAAATAATATACAGTTAATTTTATTTTTTCCTTTCCAACTTGGATGCCTTCATGTCTTTTTCTTGCCAGTTGCTCTGACTAGAACTTCCAGTACTACGTTGAATAGAAGTGGTGAAAGCAAGCATCCCTGCTTTGTTGCTGATCTTAGAGGGAAAGCTTTCAGTCTTTCACCATGATGTTCACTGTAGGTTTTTAGTATATAGCTTTTATTATGTTGAGATAAGTTCCTTTTATTCCTAGTTGTTGGGTTTTTTTTTTTCTTCGTGTTTTTATCATGAAAGGGTGTTGTGAACGTCACTTTTTAAACTAAGAGCTATCTCTTAAATGATGAGTTTTCTCCTATAGTTATCAAGCTATGTGGGAAGAAAAATCATAATCAAAAGGGTATCTTGGCTAGAACAGAGTAAAAAAAAAAGAGTTTAGATTATAAAAATCTCTTCAGCTAACAAAGCTCATTCATTGTCATTCAACAAATACTAACTGTAATGTGCCAGGAACTGTTCTGATTGCTGGGTAGAAAAGTGAACAAAATAACTGTGTTGGAAGACAGAAGTAATCAGACAAATGCATCTATAATTAGAAATTGAAAGTAGTGATTGGTAAGAAAAAAAAATAGGCTATTTTGCAAGGGAATATAAAGTGAGTCCTAAATCAGATTTTATAGTTAAGGGGATGTATTTCTGAGGATCTGACATTTAAAAATAGACTAAAGAATGAGTAAAAGGAGAGATGGGGAAGAGAAATATTGTGGAGGGAAAAAGAATCCAAGCAGAGAGAATAAAATGTGTAAAGGATCTGGGGCAGGAAACCCTGAACCCATAGGAGGAAGGCAGCCATTAGGGCTGGATAGTCCTTAGAGAAGGGAGAAAGGTGCAAGGTGAAGATGAAGAGGGAAGCAGGGGCCACTGGTGTGTTTTAAGCAGGGAGGTGGCACGATGCGAAAAATATTTTTATTTTTTTATTTTTTAAATATTTATTTGGCTGCACCAGGTCTTCGTTGCAGCACGCGGGATCTTCGTTGCCACATGGGGGATCTTTAGTTGCAGCATGCAGGATCTAAGTCCCTGACCAGGGATCGAACCCAGGCCCCCTGCGCTAGGACCGCGGAGTCTTAACTGCTGGACCACCAGGGAAGTCCCGAAGAGTATTTTTAAATGATCACTTGCTATATGGATTAAAGTGGAAGAATGAATGAATATGGGGAGACTAATTAGGAGACCATCATAGACCTCCAGGTAAAGAAGATAGTGGCATAGACCAAGGCTGTGGTAGTGAAGGCAAAGAGTAGCTGTTGGCTTCCAGAAATATTTAAGAGATAAAAATGTAACTTGGTGATGGATTGAAAGGAGAAGAGAGTGGTTTCAAGGATGGCAGCTACATTTCTGACTTGAGCAACTGGGCAGTGAGGGCGCCATTTTCTGAGGTGGAACAATCTAAAGGAGGAGCAGATTGGAGGAGGTTATGGTGAAGAATGAAAAATACAATTTTTTTTAAGCTAGTGTTCTTTCTTTCCTTCTTTATTTTTTGGCCACATCATGCGGCATGCAGGATCTTAGTTCCCCAACCAGGGATCGAACCCATGTCCCCTGTATTGGGAGCATGGAGTCTTAACCACTGGGCCAGGGAAGTCCCAAGAATACGATTTTTGACATGTTGTATTTATGATAATCTTGTGACATCTAGTTGGAAATTTAGATAGGTAGGTAGACATTTGAGTCAGAAAAGAGATCTGGGGTAGAATGATAAATTTTGAAATTCAGCAGCATGAATGAGATCACCTTGGGACAAAGAATTGAGTGAGGAGACAGTGAATGAGCTCCCATCAACTCTTGTGTTTAGAAGTCAGATGGGAGAGCAGGAAGGAGCAAGGAGATGAAAGATTGAGTGACCCAAGAGGTCAGAAGAAAACCAGGAAGCCAAGAAAATTCAAGAAAGGAGTATCCTTTTCCTAAGGTAGAACTTCGACAATGGGAATGAAATTCTCAACACCTGGCCACACCTTCCTCTTCCCTGCTCTGAGCACGATACAGGTCACCTTCTATAGGGGCTCCTCTGCTCCTGTTTTATATTTGCAGTACAAACTCTTATGTTGAAATCCTTTTATCTCTCTAGGTATGTTAATCTCATTGATCAATGTCCACAAATTAGCATGTGACTTAAGGTGCCCATGAATACAGCCCACGTGAACACAATTCGACTACCAAAGTGAAGGAAACTTTTCAGCAGCTCAAGGACATTTTTCAGCACTTAAGGAAGCCAATGCTGCTTAATATCATAATTAACTCTTAAGAGGGCAATCTAATTTCACAGAAGGTGGTCTATTCATAAATACTGATTACTCCAAGTTGGAGACAAACATTTATAAGGGACAGAAGGTCTGACTGACAGTAAGTTATGTGACCTTTGGGGCAAAATCACTTAGTGTTCCTCAACCTTAGTTCCATCTATAAAGCAAACTGAACTAGATTCTGTCTCACCCTCCATCTAGTTCTAATGGTCTATCACCATAAAGCCATATGACTATTTTCAACCTCGCTTAAGCAGAACTTTGGTCTTTAGACTGATCAGAATGCAGAAAATCGTTAGAGGATCCAGGGCCAATGATTTTCACCAACCCTCATCAGCTCAACCCACCATTTGACAAACTGGAAAAAATACTAAGTAAAGTGAAAACCATCACTTGTTTTCCAATCTTTTTAGATGAAAATTTTCTTAATATTAGTCATTTGAGGTTTTCAATCACAGGGTGTCCTTCACTCTAAGGATTTTAAGTAGATGGTCTCTCTAGAAAACTAGTGCTGAAAGGAAAAAGGAAGGATGGGAGAACAGGAGAGAGGCAAAGGGATAGGGAGAGGGAGGGGAAGAGAAGAGTTTAAAAGGAAATGGGATAATATGCCTTTAGCTAGAAAGAACGGTTCCATTTACAGAAGAACATTCTCTCTGACCGTGCCAGAGCCTCTATGCTTTTAGACAGTATCTGTGACAAAACAAAACAAAACAAAAAACAAAAAACTTGTCTTCATAAAAAAAATAACTGAATGAGGTCATTTTTTTCTTCACACATAATGTGCTTGATGAGAAAGAACTGAAATTAGCAACAGACTAAGTTAATGCTAATTATCCCTGAAAACTAAAGATAATGTTTCACAGGATTGGTGTAAAAACACCATGCACATAATAATTTGTTTAAACTGCACATGCAGATATGGCCTTTAGATACAGACTTTTTATTCTAAAAGATGCTGCCTCTATAGGAAATGAGACTGGATGGGTGTTTGTTTACCTGCCTTCACTTAGGCACTCAGATGAGTGTTGTCTGTGAAGTTACGGTATACACTTACCTAAATGATGCTGCTGATGTGGAAAAAATCTGTGAAATTCTTTTGGAATAAAAAGCATTCCACCCACCCCTGAACCTCTACCACCAAGTTCTCCTTTCCTGAGACAGCCAATGCTTTAGTTTTTTATGTACCTTTTCAGAAATATAAAAGCAAATGAATGGACTTCCCTGGTGGCACAGTGGTTAAGAATCTGCCTGCCAATGCAGGGGACATGGGTTCGAGTCCTGGTCCAGGAAGATCCCACATACCACAAAGCAACTAAGCCTGTGTGCCACGACTACTGAGCCTGTGCTCTAGAGCCCGCGAGCCACAACTACTGAGCCCGCGTGCTGCAACTACCGAAGCCCACGAGCCTAGAGCCCATGCTCCACAACAAGAGAAGCCACCGCAGTGAGAAGCCCGCGCACCGCAACGAAGGGTAGCCCCTGCTCGCCGCAACTAGAGAATGCCTGCGCGCAGCAACAAGACCCAACACAGTCAAAAATAAAGTAAGTAAATAAATTTATATATATATATATATATATATATATATATATATAAAGATCCTGCAAGCCTCGTAGCATGGTCAATAAAAGAAAAAAAGAAAAAAAATCAAATTAAAAAAAACAAATGAATATATGTATGTATATTTATATATGGATATATAAATATATATACCTATATGTGTGTGTATATATATGATATATGTACATATATACATGGATGGATATATACATATATATCATGAAATACACCTAATTGTGTATATTATATATACATACATCTCTCACTTTTTAAAAACTCAACTAAGAGCACACAACACTTGCCTTTTCAGTTAGTAAGCTCATTTTTTATCAATACATAATGTTCTTCATTCCTTTTTGTAGATGTATGGTATTAAGTTGTATGGGTGTATATAATATATTTTACTAGCACCCTATTGATGGACATTTATTTCATTTAAGTTTTTTCAGTATTTCCTATTAAAAGCAATGCTGAAGTAACTGACCTTGAACCTACCTCATTTTACACATTTGGCTATATTTGTAGAAAATCATTCCCAGGAGTAAAATAACTAGGTCAAAAGGTATGTACACTTGTAATTTTATTAGAAACTCTTTTAAATTTTGCTGTGTGTGTGTGTGTGTATGAGTGTGAGTGTGAGTGAATAGGTGATATATATACGTGGTCAAAAATTCAAAATTCATAACTACGCAAAGGTGAGTAAGGAGAAGTGAGTCTCCCTCATGCTTCTTTCCTGTAGCCACTGAGTCCCCCTGCCCAGAAGCAGCCACTGTGACCAGCCTCTGTGTACTTTCCAAATAATACTCTAGGCATATGTGTGTAAGATAAAAGTAATGATATATGTGTCTATAGGAGAATTACTCCAATTCAACAGATATGTGGTTTTCTTCTGTTATGTCGGTGGAAATCAGAAGACTCTTGCCAAGAGAGGTATCATATAGTCAGTGTAAGCACTCAGGCAAGGAATAGCTTTTTTATCGTCCCATCATTATCAGCCATTATCTGTAGATTCCATCAAGAAAGCAGAGGTTTTATTGACTTCATTATGCCTGTGTGTTCATTCTGGATGGAAGAGAGGCCATGGATATGGGACCTTGCCCTGTCCTTGGCCACACCATGTTGAATTTCCAATCTGGGTTCATTGCAACTATCTGAGATCTGCTTTCATCTTCCTAGTGGTGGGGTGTGCATTGAGTCTACTGATTCCTGTGTTTGGTGTTCTTCTCTTTCTTAGAAACACTGGAAGCCTACACATTTATTAACTTTAGATTGCAGGCCACATTCAGAGAACCTCCCTTAACTCTATTCACTCCCATCTTTCTGTGCAAACTGGCCTGAGTTCTTCTCTTCCTTAGTATCTTGTTAAAAACAAGGAGCAGTCGACCCACCACAATATCCTAAGTTTTTACAAACAGTCCTCCTTGAGAGTGTAGCTAATTCATGTGGTTTCTCTTCTGACAGTACAAGAGACAATATTACCAAATATTTTGCTGTGGAATAACAAGGGTCAGCAGCTTCCCAGCCTGCCCAAGAATCTTTCCTATCATGCCTATTCCACCCTGTTCATGACTATTAAAAGGAATTGGACCCTTCATGGCTCAGAAGTCTGTCAAGTCTTACCTTTCATAGGATCCTGTTCCAATGATGTGGTTCTTGTATCACCTAACTGGACATAATAACCAGAGTTTGCTATTACACGCTCAAGGCCCCCTGTTCACCAATAGGATTCAAAGTTTCTTTTAAGCAAGGAAAGCAACAAAACAGAGGGACCCAGCAGCTGTCTGCTTTCCTCTCTATCTCCTGGCCTTTTTGAGCACAACACAAAGGACAAACCTTAATCTTGTGCAATTCCCACATGTATGAGCTGCGCTTTTTGGACTAATACAGGTTTCTTTTATCTTCATTGGCTTTGAGGAGACAGTGAAATTTTCTCCTGGGTAAGCTCTATGGCTGTACACAGCCAGCAGGCTAGGATTCAGGCCCAGCACCCTGGAGGTCACATGTGGTTCCATCTGGACAAACACTTTAAAACAAATTCCCTGGCTTTTCTTCAGAATTATTGAGATGACAGGCAGCTGCCACCCACGTGGTAAGATGGTGTCCAGCACTAACACAAAGGCCTTATGGTATGTGGGTGGTAGACAGTGAGACTGGTGAGTTAGGCTTCAAATTATAAAATTATCTTAGAATTTGGAAGACCATCTTGCTATATCATTAAACTGCTGTAATTCTTTTTCAGTGCACCCATAGCTTTTCCAAAAATCACTGTGACACACCCTTTGGGGATTTAAAATACAGTAGTAAAGCTTAGAAGACTCTATTTCTTCTAAATGTATTTTTAACGTAAAAAATAGTGTGCCAGGTTCCAAGTTTTCAAAATTTCTAGTTATTTCAGAATTAGCCAAACAAGTTAATGACAATTGACCCATACACTTTTTGAAAATTAAATAAAATGGAAACTTTCCATAAAGTAAAAATGTAAGCCATAGGCCTTAAAGAGAATAATCCTCTTTGTAAAAAACGCATTATTCTAGCATCATTTAGTCTTGTGTTTCCAGTAATATCTCATAAGTTTAAGTATATTTTAAGCAGTTATCTGACATTGATTCATCATATGGCACTTTGGGTATTGTTTTAGGACTCAGGTATTTTTCATGTAAATGGAACTTAATTATAGTGAGTGTTCAGATTGATATTTTATTATTACAATCCCTTTAATACACACATTGAGGCTAATTATCTTAAAATAATTAGATTTTTAAAAAACTATTTTAAGTGGTTAGATTCTTTTAAAAGTCACATCAGAATTCATGTGCTCAAGATATTTTATTCAAAGGTTTAAGAGAAAACGAATTCTAAAATTATTATACTTACTATCCAGTATTCTTATGCGGGTCTTAGGTAGTGTGATTTTTTTTACCCCCTCTTCCACCTTACACATTGAACTTTTCTATTGCATAATTAAGATCATATTTTGCTTATTCATCCTTCTCATGCCCATATCTCTGCTTTGTTTCCATGCTTTTCTGTAGACACAAAAACTTTTCATTTCCAGGACAAATAGTAGTATAATTTATAAATGTCAGTTAAACTCAACATATACAGAGAGCCAACAATGGAAAAAACTCAGCTGAAATGACAATGACTCAGTTTGCTCATGTGTGTATAATGAAACATCACAACCCCATCTAGTCGATAGTGACTATGAGATACCATGAATTCTAAGGTAGCCTCATTTCAGAGATGTTCTGATGTGGAAAATATGCATCTTAAAGTAGATGTAATACAGTAGTAGCCCTTCTACTAAAACATCACACCACCTCCTAGATGTTACTTTTCTTTTAAGACCCGGCTCAAATCCAGCTGTTTGTGGAAGCGTCCATGATTATTACACCACTCAACACATCACATTGCTCACAGAACCCCGAGTATCCACTTACGCAGTGGTATGTGACATTTGCTCTCTTTTTCAGAATAATTCTTAGGAACCAGGCTGTAAGAA
The DNA here is from genome assembly GCF_000442215.2 of Lipotes vexillifer. Lineage (NCBI taxonomy): Eukaryota > Metazoa > Chordata > Mammalia > Artiodactyla > Lipotidae > Lipotes > Lipotes vexillifer. The sequence goes on along the minus strand of NW_006769699.1, from coordinate 840,527 downwards.
TCCTCTTGGATATTGCTTTGCATGGCTTTCAGCTGAGAGCTGGGGTGATGCCCTCCTGGGAAATTAGAGCAGAATAAAAAGCAGTGGGCATCAAAGTGCCCACTTTGATGGTTAGTTTAGCAAACTTATAGCTTGATCATTCGATGTGCAAACATTTCCCCTTATATTTAGAGCTCTTATCCTCCCTCTGTAACACCTGCCTATTAAATCCACAATCTGACGGATTTGACTCCTAACCGATGCTTAATTTGTGTAGCTTAGATATTTCTGTGAAAATTTACTACCCTGATTACTCTACCATTTAATGGGGGGGGGGGGAAGTTTTGTTCCTATGGTAACTGCTGTAGAGCAGTGCATACTTACTATACTTCTAAAATATGCAGCCCAACCTTGTGGGAATACACATCATCTTGAAAGAATTTTCTCCCTTCAATAAAGATTGGTATTTTCCCCCGATTTCAGAATAAAATAAAACTTTGTAAGAATTGCTAAGGAAGAGCTTGAGGAAATGAGAACCATGGATGGGTCTCGCCCCTGCAGCTGTCATGGGAGAGCAACACAGTCCTCAAGTGATTTCTGGGAATACATGTCCAATCCCTCTATGGTTGTATTCCTCCCAGACTCTTTCTGTTTTCCATGTCTCATAATGTTTGCTGTGTTTGGGATGTTGCTATGCAAAAATGATATAAAAGAGTGGGTTTTTTTTCCTAAGGCAATCAAGCTTAGCAAATGCAAGTTCAGGATGATGCAAAAGTTTCTCAGAAAAATTTTAGCATTCCTTGGGGAATGATTTAAGAATGCTCATGATAAGAAAGGATAAATGTCAATAATGGCCTAAAATGTCATTCCACATGAGAAAATTAATCAGTTCCAGGGTTTTTGTAAGTATTGATATCACTTAAACCACAGTTCTTATTTGTATTTTTGCAAACGAGACTTTCTCCATCTTTTTTCTTCAAATTAATTACCCTCTATGAGTTTTTTCCCTTTAAAAATTATATGCTACAGGGACTTCCCTGATGGTGCAGTGGTTAGGAATTGGCCTGCCAGTGCAAGGGACACGGGTTTGAGCCCTGGTCTGGGAAGATCCCACATGCCACGGAGCAACTAAGCCCGTGCACCAGAACTGCTGAGGCTGTGCTCTATAGTCCATGAGCCACAACTCCACAACTACTGAAGCCCGCACACCGAGAGCCCGTGCTCCACAACAAGAGAAGCCACCGCAATGAGGAGTAGCTTCCGCTCACCGCAACTAGAGAAAGCCCACGTACAGCAACGAAGACCCAACGCAGCCAAAAATAAATAATTTATTTAAAAAATTATATGCTACAATCTTATTAAAGCAAAGAAACAAATACATCAGAACTACAATTTTTAGTATTCGCTAGAAAAGTTTGCATTAAGGTCTTCTTTTTTTTTTTTTGCGGTACGCGGGCCTCTCACTGCTGTGGCCTCTCCCGTTGCGGAGCACAGGCTCCGGACGCGCAGGCTCAGCGACCATGGCTCATGGGCCCAGCCGCTCTGCGGCATGTGGGATCTTCCCGGACTGGGACACGAACCCGTGTCCCCTGCATCGGCAGGCGGCCTCTCAACCACTGTGCCACCAGGGAAGCCCTATCTTTCTTTTTGTGTGTGTGAATTTTTCTCCAGAGCTTACTTAGAGATCTGTGGATTCTATAGTTCTGTGATAGAAGAGGAATTAGGAAAAATGTTCATAATATCTTAAGCACATAACCCCATCCTCAGCAAACATGACTTATAGACAGTAATGATGAAGGTAGCAGTCCCTGAGTACAGGTCAGCCCTGCGGAAGCTACAGGATTCCTAGGTGCTATTATGGGTTTTCAAACATCCTGCCCTCTCATCAACATGTGACAGGGTCTGAAATTCCACCATCATGTTTTATCGGGTACTTCTGAATTGATTATCCAAACAGGGAGAAGGGCCCCAATAGAAGGAGTCAGAGGCACGTAAGAGAGTAGGGCAGCATAGGGGACTGAAAAAAAGCACGGGTGCGCAGTTATACCACATAGGGCAGGTCTGGGGGAAGCTTGGACGGCAGATGGTATTATGAAGGATATTAGCTGCTTGATGAGTGACAGCATGTCAGCATCTGTGTAAAGAGGTTGGCGGAAGACATAGAAGGCATTTCCTGCTTTCTAAGTTTGCCGCGTTGGCTCTGCAAGACCTCAGTTTTGTGCAGTCTCAGACCTCACGGGCAGGATCACCTCAGAACGGCTCAGCTTATGCCTTGTTTTCTTTGTTCATCAACCCCGGAAAAGGATTGTTGTCAGAGAGAAAGAAAACGGAGTTCTTCTTCCTCTTGGGCCTGGGAGCACCCTGCTCCCTATATCCGGATAAGAAGGGAGAAGGAATGGGAGCCCAGGATCTTAACAGCATATGGGTTTAAAAATCTACCAGGTAACAACATTTTCCACCAATATTTTCCACTCTTTCAGTGTCCCAGTGATGATGTAGCTGATGGCCAGAAATGCTAGAAGCCTGATCTCCGGTTAAAATCTTTTTTAGAAGACTATATATTACTTTACTACATTTTCTTATATTTTTAGGCTGCAGCTAATTTCTTTCAGTCTTGGGTGTGTGAAGCCGTAATTATTCGGTCAGCTGAGATATATATATAACGCACATATATACATATATAGATATTTACACAAAGGTATACAGATGTCATTACTATAGGGCATAAAGGAGGGTCAGGATCTATAACTGATTCACTTTGTTATAAGGCAGAAACTAACACACCATTGTAAAGCAATTATACCCCAATAAAGATGTTAAAAAAAAAAAAAGGAGGGTCAGGATCATAGACCACTGAAAAGTCTCTTGTAAAATTTTTGTTCAAGGATCTAAATGTAGAATTAAGCAAAGAGTAATGCAATGAGAAACACTAGGGCTTAACTGAAAGAAAAGACAGAATTCATGATCTTTCATGCCCTACGTCCATGGTAAGTATTCAGTTCCTTTGGAGGTTTATCCTCCTTTGTAAGAGCCAAAGCCTTTCATCATTTCTGGGCATGGCATACCTCAGTGGCAGACAAGGTGGTACCAGCTGCACATGATGAAAGAGATCACACGATTTCATTGTATAGAGTAATGACAGGAATGGGCAGTTCAGACCAACTGGACCCATTTCTGCCACTTTTTCAAGCGTGCACACGTGCACACAGACACAGAGCAGAAAAAGAAGACTCGAATGAATTTGTGGAGGCAGGAATTGAACCCAGTACCCAAGGAATCTTAAACCTTCTGGGTCTGTTATGGTGGGCAAAGCAGCACGTCTTGCTCACAGTAAAGAGTAAATTTGTTTATTAAATTAGCCCCCCCAAAAGCTATATTATTACAGGACTTTTCAAAGCCATGAATAGCCAGTAAAATGAGAAACAGATATTGCCACATTTGCTTCTCTAAAATAATAATAATAGCAAACATATATAGCAGTTACTAGGGTCTGTATTGTTTTAAGTGCTTAAATAAATTCACTTAGTGCTCATAATAACCTTATGATTATGGTTAAGTATGATTTTCCTCCTCTTCTAGTAATTGGAAACCTGAGGCACAGAGAGGTTAAGTAATTGTCCAAGAACGCACCATTACTGATTGGCAGTGGAAGTGTTGACAGGGGAGAGTGTGGATGCCCATTAATAGAGGCATACCCTCAGGCACCTGAAGGGTAAATGATGTGCACCTCGCCAAGATTTCACTTCAACTCCAGCATCTTTCTTGAACCACAGTCCATCCACTTGAATGCCTATGTAAGTGAAGTGGCACATTCTAACAGAGTGAGATTGCACCATATGGAGAAGGCACCCAGGAACCGGGCTGGCAGCACAGGCTGCTCAGTGGATGCCGGAAAGTGTCTCAGAAGAAAGTGTCCAGAAAAAGCCCCAAGGCACTGGGAGAAAAAAGGAAGGAAACTGGAGGGCATTACTGCCTACGAGAAAGTCGGCACTGCTTTCAAAATTAATGAGAAAGTTGCATATACCACACGCAATGGGGTCTCTCCTTTATTAGCCAGTTAAGTATTAAGGATTTTGCATGTTTCATTTTTCTTCTCTAATTACAAAGGTGGTTGTGCACCTATAGAATTCATTTCATTGCTTTGTATTTGATAAATTCACATATCAAGTCTTTAAATGTAGCAAACGTATGACTTGCTGAGGGCTGTGTAGCTCATTAGTGGATAAAGAAGGAGATGCACTCAGTGTTTTTCCAGAAGAAAACCCAAAAGAGACAGGTTCAGGCAAGATCCAGAACTTTCCAGTAATTAAAACTTCTCAAAAATGAGATGGGGTGCCTGCAAAGGGCTGAGTAGCCATCAGTAAAAGCATCCTGACCATAGGCCAGGAATCCCCGCTGGACCAGATGACTTCTAATATTCCTCCTGCCCCAGTGCTAAGACTTTGGTGATTATTTTCACAGAGAACTTGATTTTTTATGTTCACAGACATCTAAACATTTGGAAATTTAATGAAACCATTTTAAGTAGTAAGAAATTGAAAGACAGAACTCTCAGTTAATTTCATGAAGCATGCAGTCTTAGTTTTCTAAATACCCTGGATAAGTTGGCAAGCCCTCTGCAGTGCTGGGGCTCAGAATCGGGGCTGAGCAAGTATGTGAGGGCTGTGGTCCCTGAGGGCCTGAGTGCAAGGAATAGATACAGCGGAGAGGAAGGAGGGGATGGAGGAAAAGAGGAATAATACAAGTGATGGTGATCCTGATAGGAATGTAATCATTACAACAGTCACATCAGAGAATCATGGCTGTTCTCATTTTTCACGCGGAGGAACTGAATCTCAAGGTCGCGAGTCCCGAGGCCATGCGGTAAGTGGCACAGGCAGGGCACAGACTGCAGTGCTGTGACTCACCTGTGCAGTAGCTTGCTCAGCCTAGCATGGGTGGCTCTGTATTAAAGACAGGCCTGGGACTTCCCTGGTGGTCAAGTGGTTAAGACTCTGCACTCTCAGTGCAGGGGGCCTGGGTTTGATCCCTGGTCAGGGAACTAGATCCCGCATGCCATGACTAAAAGGTCCTGCACATGGCAACATAGATCCCATGTGCTACAACTAAGACCCAGGGCAGCCAGGTAAACAAATAAATAAATAAATATTTTTTTAAAAAAAAAGACAGGTCTAAGAAGAGAAGCTTATTTCCAAATCCTGCCACAAGCTCATGAATTTAAAATATCAGTACTTTGGGAAGACTTTATGTTGCTCAGCCTCATCTGAAACTCACCTTTCTTTATATGAGATGGAAATAATATTAATGAACCTTGTAAGTCTATTAATTTTTTTTGCCATGCCACGTGCCTTGTGGGATCTTAGTTCCTGGACCAGGGATTGAACCCGGGCCACGGCAGTGAAAGTGCCAAGTCCTAACCACTGGACTGCCAGGGAGCTCCCTAAGTCTATTAATATTATAAACTCAAATTTCCATTTTGAAGGACTAAGAGAAAACGGAAAATGATTGAGTCCATAATAAAGAGAAAGTGTAGAAACCAAGTTTTGATTTTGCTTTTTGACCCAAACTTTGATTTATATTTCTCTATGTCTGAAACATAATCAATGTTTTCTTTGTGTTTGGTTGTGTTTCTCTATTCCAGAAGGCATGAAAGAAAGAAAATCCTCCCACAAACTTTTCTCACATTATTCCATTGAGAGAGGGCTACAGACTAATTAGCTATGGGTCTACTGGCTATCAGACAAACCTTTTCCTTTATCTCTTCAAAATAGAGTAGAAACAGTTGAGACCAGCATAAGATCTGTTACTCTAGGACAGTGATTCCTAACTAGAAATAATTTTGTCCTTTCCTCCCCTCCAGGAGGACATTTGACACTTTCTAGAGATATTTTTATTACCACAACTGGGAGTGGTACTGGCTTCTAGTAGGTAAAAGTCAAGGTTGCTGCTAAACATCCTACAGCCCAACAACAAAGACTTATTGGGCCCCAAATGTCAATATTGCTAAGGTTGAGAAACCCTGGTCTAAGACCTGGTAAAATGCTTGGGAGTTTACATACCTGGGCACACCCCTGGCAAAATCTTGTAGGCCTCCAAACCTAGGGAATCTCAGCACAGTGGCATTGCCTAGAGCTTTGTGGGAAGAGAATATTTTCCCTGTATTCTCCATTAATTTTCACAAGTTCATAAACTGGGCTTAGATAATTATTTCCACTGTCTTCTTTCTCTATTTTTTCTCATTATGCAAAGGCAAACCGGATTTTGAGAATTTTTGCTTATCTATTATTTTACATCGTTTTTCATGGTTTGATTTTTAGGCCAGATTTTTCCTTTGTGTTAATTTTATTATTTTTACAAAGGGAAGAAAATGTGGAAGAAGATTTGGAAAAAAAAACTTTTAAATGTCTGATCTCTCTGAGAATAAGAACAATCATTGGAAATTTATGTTCCAAGTTTTCTGAATTAACACAAAATGGTTTCTGAACAACTACTCAAATGACAATTTCAGTAACCATTTTCAGTATTTATAATTTTTAAAAGTCTGCTATTTTAAAAAATTCAATCTGATTAGACAACTGGCCTGAATCCAAGAAGTATGCTGAAAGCAAGAACTCAGAAACACAAACTAGTTTTAAAACTTAAAAAAGAAATGTTGATAAAGAATGCAGAAAGTTCACAGGTAAGAAAAAAGGAAAACACAATACAAAAGGTGATAGAACTTGACTATCAAGGTGAAAAGGTAATGAGTACAAAGTCCAGGTATGACATTTATGATTTTTGAGACAGTCTGTCTATATCACTTAAGCTTTGGCAAAATCCCCAGACTCATAGAGAAGACTGAGTCATCCCTCATTCCTTTATTCTCTGTAAAAAAGATGACCTGGGTGTATATTCCGTGACTGATTGTGCTGAACATGCTGAAAATCTGAGAATAAAAAGCCATTGACATCAGTTGTAAAGTGAGAAAGAAATTATTTCCTGGTTACGCATTTGGCCTTATCATGCAAACTAGATTTTTCTGACCGCCTGTTTCTTTAAATGATCTTAAAGATGTGTTGAAAATATCTCACCTGTGAGACTTTTAGGGTTGTTGCTATGTGTGGGTTTGGTACGAACCAACAAGAATCTGAAGGTTATTTCTCAAGCCAAGAGACAAACTCAGATAATGACAAAGTTGGCCTGAGCTTTGAGTTCAGAAGGATCATGATAGTTTTGCTGAGCTCAGAAATAGTGGAGAATTTGAGGTAAAGTGAGTGCTAAAGCAAGAAAACCACTGACCACAGCAACCAAATAGCATCTAAAAATGGCCTGTAGAAACAGAGCATGGCTTCACCCAAATACTAATGCAATGCCCAGTCCTGCATTGAGGGAAAACTTTCCACGAAAAGACTTTCCCCAATTGCTCCTTACAGAGAAAATTAGAAAAATGTTAAGTGATTTTAAAATCTGATCCATTTATACTTGTTCCTTAGGTGTAAGTTATAAATATTCAGGTTATCAATGTATTTATGTTTGATGGAAACTTACCTGAAGTACATTCATTAATTTTGAAGTTAACTTTTATAGTTGTTCTTCATATTCCAAACATGAGCATTAAGTCAAGCTAATTTTTTTCTTTCTAATATAAAATAAAAAATAATAAAGCAAGAAATTAAAAAATAGACCTCTTAATTAATTCGGATTCCATTACTATTTGTGCTAATTCTATAGAGGCTTTTCTTGTAGCTTACTTTTGTTTTACATAGATGACATATATAGAGAGAGTTTATATATATATATATATAAAGTTGATAACACAAGAATTATAATTTCATGGAAAATATTAGCTCATTTACATAAAGAAACTGTAAATGATATAGAGTGTAGGTTTATTTATTTAAAACTTTTCAACGGATCTGTTTATTAATGCAGAAATTCTAACTGACTAGGAATTCCATTTAAAATTATTCTTTTTTAATAATAGATAAAATGTATCGTGCACTCCTTAAGTATTTGGTACTCTGAATACATTATTTTATTTAAGACTCACAATAACCCTAAGAAGCAGGAACTAACATTATCTTCATTGAACAGGTGCAGAAAATAAGGCAAAGAAGTTAAGAAACTTGCCCAAGGTCAGGTGGTAGGTGGTGGAGTCTGATTTTAAAGCTGAGTCTGCCTGACTTGGAGCCAAAAACCTAAAACAGAGTACCATAAACTTTTCATTAGTCTAGGTATTACTTTATGGACTACAGCAATAAAAGCACATTGTTTTGATAGTAGTCTATAGTTAAGAATTAATCACAAATTCAAACAGGCTTTTCTTATTAGTTCCAATTACTAAGCTTTTAACATATGTTAGCTAATACTCTTCCCTCAAACCTCAAAGTGTTTTTGCAATAAAATTTTATTCATGTTCAGCTAAAAATCCCATGAGATTTACTATAATTTTCCATTGAAGAAAGACATTAATATTGCAAGCTAAATTTAGAACCATATATCAAGAGCCTTAAAATATTTACATCCTATAACTTAGGAATTCAATTTCTAGAGAACTTATCCTCCAGAAATAGTTAAAATACATATAAATATTTTATTATAAACATAGTTATTTATATGTTTTTATAAAATCAAAATTTGGAAGTAATAAAAATATATTGAGGAATGGTTAAATAAATGATGGCATTGCCATTTCAAGTGGTATTTATAAAGAGCTTACTATACCATGGAAAAACACTTGAGTTATATGTTTATTTTAGTTAGTGTGTGAAGCAGAGAAGCAGGGCATTATAGAGTAAGCAGTTAGTCACAACCATGTAAGATAAACTTCCCAGAATCGCAAAATTAGAAGATACCAAAAATGTTTAAAATGCCTTAATATTGTACTCTTATTTTTCTATATTTTCCAGTTTAAAATAATTTGCACATACTAATTTTCAAATGAAAAAACACATTTTAATTTTCTTTTAAAAAAGTTATAGGCCAGTAAGATGGCAGAATGAGAGCTCCCCCGCTTGTGTCCCCCACGGCAACAGTACTTTGGTCATCCTCAGACAAAAGTGCCTTTGTGGGAGCTTTGGATCCAGGTAAGAGGTTGTGAAAGCCTGATGGAGCCCAAGATCGTCGAGGGCCGTTTTAAGAAGGCATGCCCACACCCAGGCAGCAGGCCCACTGACCGAGGTCCCAATGACGGGCCCAGAAACAGCCTCTTCTCCCTGTGGACTTGCTACAGCCCCATTTGGCCTTGGGCCTGCCAACAGCACCATTCCCCAAGGGACTCAGGAGGATAACTGGCCTGCCAACCTCAGTCCCAGTTGTGGACCCTGAAGTGGCCTGTGACCCAGCTCCAGTCCCTCTGGGCCACAATCCAGAAGTAGTCCTGCTTACCCAGGGACCCATGCCCATCAGTGACCCTGGAGGAAGGCCCACCAACCTTGGTCTGATGGTGGAGCCTGAAGTGGCCCTACAGCTTGGCTCTAGCCCTTCTCAACCATGGTCTGAGAGTTGTCTTGACAACCCAGGGACGTGATGGGAGATGTGGTCCTTCACATTCCTGATGGTGGGCCTGCTGACCTTGCTTTGTTTACATATCCTGAAGCAGCCCTGTGACCTTGCTCCAGCCCTACTTAGCCATGGTCCAGAGGCAGTTCAGCTCACCCAAGAACCCAGCAGGAGACGTGCCTCCCCATGCCCCTGGAAGCAGTCCTGCAGACCTCAATTCCAGCTGTGGATCATAAAGCAGCCTCTCATCTCAGCTCAGTCCCTCTCAGCCATGGTCCAGGGCAGTCCTGCATGTGCAGGGATCTGACCAGTGACCCAGCAGGATCTTTCCCAGGAACCTGGTGGGAGACACACCTGTCTGTGTATGTGACAACAGGCCAGCTATCTGCAGACCCAATTGCAGACCCTGAAGTGGACACTTGTCCCAGCACCAGCCCTACTGACCAAGGTCCTGGAGCCATCCACCCAGAGACCAAACAGGATCCATGCCCACCTTAGCCCCCAGTAATAGGCCCACCAACATCATGAAACACCACTGCGGACCCACACCCCTGAACAACCAATGGATCAAAGAAGAAATCAAACAGATCTTGAGACAAATGAAATGGAAATGAAAATGGAAACACATACCAAAGCTTATGAGATGCAGCAAAAGCAGTTCTAAGAGGGAATTTTTCAGTGATAAATACCTACATTAAGAAAAAAGAAAGATCTCAAATTTACACCTATAGGAGCTAGAAAAAGAAGAACAAACTAAGCTGTCAGCACAAGAAAGGAAATAGCAAGGAAGAGCATAAATAAATAAAACAGAGACCAGAAAAGCTTTAGAGCAGGTCTATAAAACTAAGAGCTGGCTTTTTGAAAAGGTGAACAAAATCGGCAAACCTTTGGTGAGACTAACTAAGAAAAAAGAATACATAATATAAATAAAATAATAATTTTATAATAAAATAACAAGTTATTATAAATGGAAGAGGAAACAATAAAATTATAAATGGAAGAGGAAACATAACTGATACCACAGAAATATAAAGGATCATAGGAGACTACTATGAATAATTATATGCCAACAAATTAGATAACATAGAAGAAATGGATAAGTCCCTAGAAACATACACCTCTCAAGACTGGATCATAAAGAAATAGAAAATCTGAAGAGTCCAGTAATGAGTAAAGAGATTGAAGCAGTAATCAAACATCTCCGAACAAAGAAAAGCCCACGACCAGATGGTTTCACTAGTGAATTCTACCAAACTTTTACTGAAGAATCAATGCTAATCCTTTTCAGACTCTTCTAAAAAATTAAAGAGATGGAAACACTTCCAAACTCTGGTTATGAGACTAGCGTTACTCTCACACCAAAGCTAGATAAGGACAGTACAAGAAAAGAAAATTACAAACCAATATCCCTGATGAACATAGATGCAAAAATCTTCAACAAAATACTAGCAAATAAAATTCAACAGCACATGAAAAGTATCATACACCATGATCAAGTGAATTCTATGTCTGAGTTGCAAGGATGGTTCAACATACACAAATCAATAAATATGATATACCACATTAGCAAGGTAAAGGATAAAAATAATATGATCATCTCAATAGTTGGAGAAAAAGCGTTCGACAAAATTCAACATCCTTTCCTGATAAAAACTCTCAACAAATTAAGTATAGAAAGAATGTACTTCAACATAATAAAGACCATATATGATAAGCCCACAGCTAACATCATACTCAGTGGTGAAAAACGGAAAGCTTTTCCTCCAAGATCAAGAACAAGAAAAACGTTCCCACTCTCACCACTTCTATTCAAGATAGTACTGGACATCTTAACCAGAGTAGGCAAGAGAAAGAAATAACAGGCACCTAACTCAGAAAGAAAGAAGTAAAACTGTCTCTCTTTGCAGATGACATGATCTTATATATAGGAAACCCTAAAGATTCCACCAAGAAACTGTTAAGAGCTAATAAACAGATTCAGTAAAATTGCAGGATACAAAATCAACATACAAAAATCAGTTGTGTTTCTATGCACCAGCAATGGACTATGTGAAAAAGAACTGAAGAAAACAATCCCATTTACAATAACATCAAAAAGAATAAAATACTTAGGAATAAATTTAACCAAAGAGATGAAAGAAATATGTACACTGAAAACTATAAGACATTGATGAAAGAAATTGAAGAGGACACAAATAAATGGAAAGATATCCCTTGCTCATGGATTGGAAGAACTAATATTGTTAAAATGTCCATTCTACCCAAGGCAATCTATAGACTCAATGCAATCTTCATCAAAATGTGAAATACCTTTACCTATATCTAATGGAATATAATGTAATATTATATGTTATCGATTATATTTATGTTATGTATTCCATTATAATATACAATATATCCTGTTGTATATATAAATTATATTTTATTTCATATATATGTATAATATTCCACTATATACATATAGTAGAGTATTATTCAGCCATAAAAGAGAAGGAAATCCTCCTTTTTCTGACAACATGGATGCATCAGGAGGACAGTATGCTAAATGAAATAAGACAGACAAGACAAATACTGGATACTCTCACTTACATATAAAATCTAAAAAAGTAAACTCACAGAAGCAGAGAATAGAGTGGTAGTTTCTAAGGACTGAAGGTGTGGAGGTGGCAATTAGGAAATGATCAAAATGTACCAACTTTCATTTATAAGACAAATAAGTTCTGACCATCTAATATACAGCACAGTGACTACAGTTAATAATACTGTCTTGGGTCTTCCCTGGTGGCGCAGTGGTTGGGAGTCCGCCTGTCGATGCAGGGGACGCGGGTTCGTGCCCCAGTCCAGGAGGATCCCACGTGCCACGGAGCGGCTGGGCCCGTGAGCCATGGCCGCTGGGCCTGCGCGTCCGGAGCCTGTGCTCCGCAACGGGAGGGGCCACAGCAGTGAAAGGCCCGCGTACCGAAAAAAAAAAAAAATGCAAAAAGAACTTAAATGGACATGGCTAAGGCCTTTCTCAACCTCTGAAAGGCCAGCCAAAAATAAATAAATACATTTATTTAAAAAGAAAAGTGAATCGAAACACACTTTGGTAAGTGTTTTTCTAGGTGGTATGTGCGTGTCGAAATCTCTTTTTCTTGCTCAGTCTCTTTTCCCATGTGAGACAACATCAGACCTCAGACTACTTCTCCCCAGCCTCTTTCTCAAGCTCCCCCCACCTCGACCCTAAAATACCACCCAGAACCTGGCAAGAACTGGATCAGTTCCTGGGATATTGCTGGTGGGTTTCATACATCAACTCTGATCTGAAGAGAATCCATGTTCAGCCAAGAGAACATTCAGTTCCCATTCCACTTGGTCCTTAGTCTCCCCACACCAGCAAAAGTTTTCATCAACTGAGGTTCTCCTTGTTTTGTGTGTGTATGTGCGTGTGTGCATGTGTGTGTGTGTATGTGTGTGTGTGAAGTGGACATCTTTCCATTAGAAACTTGGCACTGGCTGAGGCACCAATTAATTTTGCATAAGCTGCCACTGCACCATTAGAGGCTAATCCGTTCATTCATAACCACAAGGTATTGTGTTAGGGTCATGTACATGACTTGTGCCTCCAGCACTATGGATTTATTTAGTCCTTAGCCTCTAGTTCCTGCAGCTGTGTCCTTTCAATGACTGCTTTATGGTGGCCAAGAGAGTTGAGGTGGCCTGCCAGGACTCTGAGATCTGGAGGAACACATGGACACATTATTCCTCTACTCTGAAGCTATCCAATTCCTGTTCCGGTCAGATGGGGAGATAGTGGGAGGATACCTCTGAAGGAGCCCAGCACTTACTGTTGATGATACTACTCATGCCTGATATTACTGCAAAAGAACAGGCAAATTTATCCTCCGTGTTCTTCAGTGGAAGGTTAATTACCAGTGAAAGTGTAATAATGCAAAACATAATTCTGAATGTAGCTCCTGGGTTTCTTTGTAAAAACCGTTATGGAGCCATTATTTATTTTACTCTAAGACTACACGTTGGATCCAGTCTGCTTCAAACAAGAAGCCAGGAAAGAGGGCTTGCTATGCTAATTGAATACTAATTAGGCTTTTGCTTAAATTGTTGTGTGTTACAATTATTTGCAACTATATTTTTTTTCTGTATTTATGTTGAGGGGAAAAAAAAATACGTGAAAGGCAGCAAGATTCTTACTTAGCCTGAATATCTGGAAGAAAGTATCTTTCCACTTTTTTTTTTTTTGTACTTGTAACATTTGTAAAGGGTTTTGTTCTGCACTAAGAAAAAGCAAAATATCATCATCATTATTACTGGCCTTTGTTCACAATGGATTTCATCCAGACTCTAATCAGTTATTCTGTGACTAATAATCTGAGTCACTAAGTTTCACATGTTTATGGATTTCAACACAATTCCCAGGCTGAGCATTTTTTTGTTTATTTTCATGTTTCAGGACTCAAAAAACTAAATGCCCTTCCGGATTTCGAATCTGGTGTCACTGAGTGACTGGCTCGGAACAACTCAGCATAGACTGAATCACTCCTTCAACAACAGATTAACATTGGCAAAAGGTCAAGAACTAACCAAACTGGCAAAAGGTTAGTATATACTTTTAGGACAAAGTCTTTAGGCTGGTGGAGAATTCAGGTAAACGTAAATATTTGTGTTTACACCATGGTAATGGTACTAGACAGTTTCAGAATTGAAAATGCAGGAACCTCCAACTAAAAGGGGATTAAGAGAAGGACAAAAAAATGCAAGTATATTTACTGGTTATTAACTTTGTAAAGATCTACGTCTTTATCCTTACAGCTTCTTCAAGGGATTATTAGAAAATGGACAATCTGAGCTAAATATCCTTTTTAATGGAAAATTCCATTATTTTAATAATTTTCTCTTTCTACTGTATCCATTCGCATACCAGTCCCATCTTGTCCCTAGATTATAACTGTCCGTGGTTGGTCACCCTACACCCATCTTAAGAAGGCAATTACCCTGTCATTTTCCCATCAAATAACTTTATAAACATTTGGTCACACATTGTCACAGCATCTCCAATTAATAACACCTTACAGTTTTATAGCACTCTTCAAAGGATTCTCTTGCATGTTAGCTCATGTGAATCTCATCTTCATATGCAGTAGAGCAGAAATGTATTGCCCCTCTTACCAATGAGAAAATTGAGGCATATTGATGGATGTAATTGGCTTAGCCTCAGTGGCTCACGTCATATGGATTATTGCTAGAAAAATCAGAATCCTGGTCTGAAGCCATTGCACTAGACAAATAACAGAAATTTGAGATTTAAAAAGAATTTTTGCCTCTGAGTCCTCATATGCAAGATTAAGAGTAAAGTCTGGACAAATGATTTGTTATTCTTGGGTATCAACAGTTCTTGCAAATACTATTTGTGATATCAAATGTATATTGTATTACATTAATGCTGTCCAAAGTATAGAGGTATAACTAGATCACACAAAATGTTATCAAAATATAAAAAAATAATAAATAAAATGAATTTTAAAAAACGATTTGTGCATCATTCTGTATCCTTCGTAGGATGTCCTATGGGTCTCTACGGGATGTTCTTGAGTGCATTCTTAAGATTCCTGTTGTCATTCAAGTAAGTGACTTTTTTTTTTTTTTTCTTGTGAATCTATTGGATTTTACATTTAATTAATGGCCTTTCTAAGGAAAGATTTATCTACCATATCCTTTACATCTTCCACAGTGCCTGGGCTGGGCACACAATAGTAGCTTTTTTTTTTTTTTTGTGGTACGCGGGCCTCTCACTGTTGTGGCCTCTCCCGTTGCGGAGCACAGGCTCCGGATGCGCAGGCTCAGCGACCATGGCTCACGGGCCCAGCCGCTCCGCGGCATGTGGCATCCTTCCAGACTGGGGCACGAACCCATGTCCCCTGCATCAGCAGGCAGACTCTCAACCACTGCGACACCAGGGAAGCCCAGTAGTAGCTTTTTGATTTCAGTAGAGCAGCTACATCTGTAACCTATTTTGAAGTTTCTTGTCCCTAAGGCCCATGTACCAACACTGAGCCTCCTATGGGTAAATTTGATTTTGCCCCAGTAAGACAGTGGGATTCCTTAAGGCATGGTTGGTGAACCATTGCATCACATTCACCTGAGTGTCTTGGTGCATATGTCTGAGTCTGAACACAGAGCTTCTCCACCATAACCTACCGAGTAGGTGGGTGGCTGCCTCCCCAAGAGAGTCTTCTGAACTCTAAAGTTGGATCCCCACTTTTCAGTTTCTGGAAGTTTTAATGACTTTGGTTGTGAAGATGCTTCCTGGGCCTGGTCTTTGACAATGAAAATAGAAGATGGTCCCTCACCTTTGACAAAAGAGGTCAGACTATAAAAATGGCCCGAAACAAGGACGTCTGACACTTACTGAGAGAAAATGTTTACCTGTGCAGGAAACACTGTCACCCAGTTTATGGGAGCCAGTCCACAAGCACAGCACCTAATTTCAGCAATCCACGAGGCTGCCTTCCTTCCACGTGCTGGCACATAGGAGAGGACAAACAGGGCTGAGCGTGGCCATGTCGGAATGACTAACATTTTTCCAACCCAGAGTGACATTACTGATTGATAACATTTTCCCCTCAAACCAAGCAAAATCAGCATTCCTCTCCCTCCCTTGTGCCAGACCCGAAGATGAACAAGATAGTCTTTCGGAGGGGCCCGAGTTCAGCTCGGGGCTTCAAACCTGAGCGGGCTGCAAAGGATGAGGTGGGAGGGAAAAGACCAGGGCAATGAATGCATACAAAGGGAGAGCAGGGCCCTTGAGGAACAGACAAAGAACCTGGACCCTCATTCCGGGGAAGGCTGGGATCAGGGGTTGAATTAACAAAAGATTCATAAAAGAAGGCTTCTGAATCTGGGAAGAGCGATGGCTTTAAGCTGCAACCTGAAACAGTTAAAATCTGACCATACGTTCTTACAAAAGTGGTAAAGTAGATGATGTGTCAAAACTTCTTTTTTTCGCCCTGAAAGGGGTAAAGGAAAGGCCCTATTTCCCAGTCCACATCCTGTAACCGCGGGCATGGTTCAGGGATAAGCCACCGCACGGCTCTTTCAAGCTCCTCCTGGCTGGGCAGTTTGAGGATTTTAAAAACACATCATAGCTTCGCTCACAGCCGTACTTCGAGAACATCCTCTACTGCAGGCTCTTTCGTGGATTTACTTGGGATAAACAGCGCCTAAAAGTCAGCA
>NW_006769699.1:810531-823585 GCF_000442215.2 Lipotes vexillifer | reverse complement strand
CCAGGCGTGGGGTCGTCGGCGCGCCGCGGCTTGGTCGCCCGGCGGCCCGGGGCGGAGCGGGCCCCCTCCCACGCCCTCCCCCCTCCCCTCCCCCCACCCCCTCCCGGCCCGTCACCGTCCCGGCTTCTTCCCGCGCGCTTCTTTCCTTCCCGCTTTCCCCGGAGAAACATGGCCGGGAGCCGTGAGGAGGCGCCAGACTACGGGCGAGGCGTCGTGGTAAATGCAACTCCGGTTTCGGGGCCGAGTCGCGCGCTCCCTGCCCCTCCCTTGTTGGCACCCCTCCCCCCACCCTTTTAGATTAAACGCCCGAAATGCATTCGGGAGAGAGCGGGCCACGGCTTTGTTCTTCCCTCCCGACGGGATCGCTTCCATCCTCCCCCTTCCCCAGTCTGACCCCGCGCTTAACATCCCTTCACCCCGTGTCCTCAGTGTCCCCCTCCGCCCCCACCCCCGCCAGGAATCCGCTACTCCCGCGTTAAGGCCGGGTGGCGCCGGCTCCCCACTCTCGCTGGCCACCGGGAGTCACCCCCGGGCGCCGGGCGGGCCTGCGAGGACCCAAGCGGGCCGCTCTTGTGGGCTTCCTTCCTCTCGCGCTCCCTCCTGACTCCTTCAGCGCGGGCTTCACGTGCTGTTTTCAGAAAGGGTACTGAGGGCGCTCCGGGGCAGCCAGGAAGTAAAGGAGCTCTAGTGGACGGAGCTTGAGCTTGCAAACCCGGGCGAGGGCTCTTCCTGTGGGGCCTCTGCGCGAGCTCGGGACACGCTAGCGCCGTCGAGCGAGCCTCTGGTTCGTCAGAAGGGAAACAGCACGCTGGCCCTGCTGAGCCAACTAGAGAGGGTGTGTACAGAGTAGCTAGTAGTGTGTCCGAATGAGAAGGTGGGGGAGGATGGGGTCCCAGGCCAGAGCCTCTTTATCCCTGGGGATCCCTCGATGTCAGCCGGCACCCGGTGGGTACCCATCGCTCGGTGTCCTGGAATCAAATCTGGTCTTGGCCTATGGCCGCTGGCTTCGGCTTGGTTTAGAATGGTCTCTATGAAAGGTGGTAGTTTTAACGCGTCAGGTTTAAAGTGACCTGCGGGTGCGGTGTGGGCTAACTTGCTACATTAAGAGTCTTTGTTCAGGGATCAGCCTGTAATGCACAGATAATCTGTGTGTGACCGGGAAGGGACTACAGGAGTAGGAACGTTCTGCTAGGAAACATCTCACAGCCTAACCGATCTGTTCAGGTTGAACCGTGTTGCCCAGTATTAATTTCAAAGCTGGGCCTTTCCTTCTTAAAGGAGGAGTTCATTTATTTATTCATTCCACTCATGTTGACTGTCCTGCTGTATCCCAGACCGTGTTCTAGGCTCTGGGGAAACAAAAAGCCCTGTGTTGGTGGAGCTTACTTCTAGAGGGGAACACAGGCAAGCAGTAAGAAAGGAAATACACAAAGAAGATACTTTCAGAGAGTGATATGTGCAGTGAAAAGACAAGAGCAATGAGAGAGTGGTTGGCGGAGGCCTTGGGATGCTGCTTTAGCTCAGGCAGAGCAGCCCCTCCGTGACATCTGAGCCAAGACCTGAAGGCTAAGCAGGAGGTAGCCACGTGGACTCTGAAGAAGGGTCTTCAAGACAGCACCTGCCAAGGGCAAAGAAATCATTACATTCTGAGAAGGAATCATGACAGCCAGTTTATGCTTTAAAAAAAAAAAAGGTCATTCCAGTTGCCATGGAGAGGATGGTCAGGCCTAGATTTGGGGTGAGTTGGAGGGGGATGAAAATTCTGGACAAGTTGAGTCTCTAGTGCCTGTAAAGCCTATGGGTCAGGATGCCCAGGAGGCAATTTGAAACTCCTGTTTGGAATTCAGAAGGGTGATTGGTTAGATTTGGAAATTGTCAGCAAATAGAAAAATATCTGATGCTTGGCAGTGGATAGGGATGCCCAGTGAACATGGAGAAGAAATGTGAAACTATTGTTAAGGGTAGAAAGCCCCAAATGTAACAGGCCGAGTGTCTGAGAGAAGCCAGATAAGGAGACCAAGAATGAGTAGCAAGGTAGGAGAGAGCAGACGGGGTGGTAGGTGCCTAGGGAACAGAGTTTTGTGGAGGTGAGGATAAGAGGTCAGCAGGAGGGACAGATGCCTCAGGAAGAGCAAGTGGCATCAAGGTGGAAAAGACGAAGCCATCAGAAGTGAGAATCTTTTAAACAACTATTCCATCAGTAGAACGGTTAAAATATAGTACTAGTATCTAATAATAGTCTTAAAAACGAATGAGGTCAGTTGATATGACTAATAGGAACGGTAGATTGTTAAAGTCTAAAAAGCAAATGATGGAACAGTAAGTAGCCCGATCTATCACTGCTAAAAGAAGCTTTCTCAAAAGCAAGGTAATTTGGTGAAAGATGCAGGAAGGTAGTGAGAGGGTCCACCAAGGTTGGAAATAATCAATGTATAATGGAGATCATCCCTGCATTTATGTCATTCTCTCCAGTAGAACTTGGGATAATTACATTAATATCAAGTTGGATATGGGCAGGCAAGGCAAATTCAGAATGAATTCAAGGTGCTGATGGAAGAGGGTCGAGAGGACAAGGAAAGCTTAGGAGGGTAGGTATACTGGGAAAGCAGAGAGCGCTCAAGGATGGGTTGGAAAAAATCAAAGGGAAATTTTAGTGCCAGTGGGTAAGGGGGCAGGTAGTAATGGCAAGCATTTATTGAACACTTACTATGTGGTTTTCCTGTATGATTCATTTAATCCTCACAAATCTTTGAGGTAGGGATATTATAATCCCCATTTTACAGACGAGGAAACTGAGGCAATGATAAGCAATCGCCATGGTCACATGATTAGCAAATGGCAGAAGCAGGAGTTGAAGCCAGCTTTCCAGCACTGCTACATGGGAAGCTGTGCTTCTGGGGAAGAATGTCAAAGGGGAGGCTGCTGTGACGGACGGGATGTGGCTGAGGTGGACTAGAGGCGAAGCCGTTTGAGCTAAGGTAGGTGAAGTTGCTACAAGATGGAGGAGCTAGAAGGATCATCAAGGTGTGTACTGGAGTGTCCAGAAATGAGGTAGAGAAGAGAAGTCTGAGTTGGTAGAAACTTGGTGATAAAGATGGCAAGGGACATAGAGCCAGATGACTTGAGCCTAAAACGAGAAATACAGTTCGTGCAAGAGAAGGGAAGGTGAAGAGACTGAAGATGGCTCTTGCCTGCAAATGGCTTTCAGTTTACTCGGGGAGGTAGGACATTAGTAGATTATTAACAGTAAATGGGAGCAAGTGCTAATTACCAAATCGGAGATGCAGACCCTGAGTTCGGAAACTTTGCTCAGGATAGACTGGCTACCAGTGTCCCCCCTACCACCCGCACACACACACCTCAGTTGGTATATCTTTGTTGCTTCTCAGGGAGAGAAAAGATTTCTCTACCTCTCTGGTCTTTGGGGATCAGGTTATTCGATATGGTTTACTTTTACAGAACCATTATCAAAGAAGCATAGTTAGTGCCCTACACATGTGAGTTTGGTAGGAGTAAGGAGAAGAGAAAATCTGAAATGATGGTGCTTCTGTTATGGCATCTCCCTCCCCCTCCCCCCATGGAAACGACTTTACTGGATGTGATGAGTTTCCCCTTCCGGGTACAGAACCCCCCACAGAAGAGGAAGGCATGCAGGTTACAGGATGTTATTTGGTCTGTGGAGCCCCCCTTCATTCCCCTGGTAGCAGAACCTGGGACCCTTCTTTGAGGACACAGCTTCGACTCAGTTTCTCAACGTGTGGCTCTGAGGCATCCCTCACAGTGCACCCCCTTCCCTGGCTCTGGGGCTGGACCAGTGACCCCAGCTGGGACAGTTGACGTTCTTGTCTGGGATTCCCAGAAGCAGAGCTGTGGGACGAGACTCCCTTCCTCTCTAACAGTGGACGGGTGGATGTGAACCTGAAATTGGCAGCTGCCGTGGTCACTGCCTGAAGGAGAGAGTAAGGCCCAGGCTTTGGGGCTTAGCAGCAGAGAGGAGCCGAGGTTAGCTTTTTTTTTTTTTTTTTTTTTTTAAAGATGTTGATGCAAATACTTTTTAAAAAATTAAAAAAATTTTTTTGGTTGCTTTGGGTCTTCGTTGCTGCACGTGGGCTTTCTCTAGTTGTGGCGAGCGGGGGCTACTCTTTGTTGGGGTGTGCGGGCTTCTCATTGCGGTGGCTTCCCTTGTTGCGGAGCACAGGATCTAGGTGTGCAAGCTTCAGTAGTTGTGGTGCATGGGCTCAGTGGTTGTGGCTGGCGAGCTCTAGAGTGCAAGCTCAGTAGTTGTGGCGCATGGGGTTAGTTGCCCCGCGGCACGTGGGATCTCCCCGGACCAGGGCTCAAACCCATGTTCCCTGCATTGGCAGGCGGATCCTTAACCGCTGCGCCACCAACGAAGTCCCCCAAGATTAGCTTTTTGTATGTGTTTCCAAACTATTTTTCTCCCTAGGGGATACAACTTGAAAAATAAGGCAAGACATATTCTAAGCAAAAAAATTTATTTCTGATGACTTCGAAAGAAGGTCTTCAGTATATCTTCCAATGGGGAAAAGAGAGTCCGAAGGAGTTCCGGGGTTTGGATGTGGTATAAAATGGCTCAGTGTGTTTGTCACTTCCCCAGCTTGGCCATATTTTGGGTCTTTTGAACAGAGAAGGCATTGTTCTGAATAAACTTAGAGCATATTATCTGTGATACTGCAACTATTTAAAGACTTCTTGTTTTGATTTTTCAAAAAGCAGATGAATAACATAATTATCTGCAGTTCCTAGCAGCCTCCATTCCTTCAGGTCTAGGACACATTTACAATGCAATTTATATGCACTATTAAGGATAAACCAGTGGTTCCCTCATTTCTAATTGTCTTTTATCTCTACAGTGAAAACTCACTATTTCAGACTCATTGGGAAATAGGCTGGTTTGGCTTATAGGATAGTTTTAGGGAAACACGTTTCTTCTACTTTGAAATTTACAGCTTTAACTAGGGTAATAAGACTTTGGCAGATAGGTTTAAAGCACTTCTTTAAATTAATTAACACATGTAATTTGTAAGTAAACTATTGATGTTTCAGTACATCTAACTGGTTAACATTTACTGAAGCGTTCTGTAGACCAGATACTGATGTAAGAGTTTTATATCCATTATCTATCTTATTTAATCCTTGAAATAGCCATATGAGGTAGGCATCGGCTCCATTTTATAGATGAAAACGCTGTGACCCAGAGAGGTTAAAATGCCCAAGGTCCAACAGCTAGTAAATTCACCCCTGGGTGTGTTAGACTTCTAATCCATGCTCTTAATCATTACTCCATGCTGCCTCTGAGCTACAGATAACCAGTACAGTTTTTATATGTAGGTTTGTTTTGTCATTTTATCATTCTTTTCTTTTTGGGGGCGTCATTTATTAAGCATTTATTATATACCTGGAGATGTGCTAGGAACTCTAAGTACGTTATCTGCTCTATCTTTTTATCCTCAAGACAACCCTGTCCGTGGGTTTTATTGTGTCTTATTTAAAGGAGGGGGAAATGAGTCTCAGGTGTAATTTTCCTAACATCATAGTAAGTGTCAGAGCTGAGCCCTAGAACATGGACTAGAGAGTGGTTTCTGAGATTCAGCCAGGCAGGAGGTACTACAGGATTTCCGTGGTGGGAAGAGTGGCTACTAGTTCATGCCGCTACCTCTGGGAGGGCTGCAAGAGGTAGGGTGGGTAGTGTGTGTTGTCTGGCAGGGGAGCCAGAAAGTGCTGTGCCCTTGGGTGATCTCCCTGGGGCCTGGCATTGGTCAGGTTTCTCGTTTGGTCTTTGTTGTGGTCTGCCAGTGCATCTTCTGGAATCTCCTCATGTTCGGCTGGCGGTTCAGGCTCTGACCAGCCGTTGTGGTGTTGATGGTGGCAGCAGACACCAGGAGTTCTCAGGGTAGAAGCCAGAGTTACTCTGTGCAGATTCAACAGTTGCCATCAGCTGATTTGCTGGTCAAGGCAGAGCAGATGTGATGCTCTTCAAATACGCAGATGGGGGCTTCCCTGGTGGCGCAGTGGTTGAGAGTCCGCCTGCCGATGCAGGGGACACGGGTTCGTGCCCCGGTCTGGGAAGATCCCACATGCCGCGGAGCGGCTGGGCCCGTGAGCCATGGCCGCTGAGCCTGCTGCGCGTCCGGAGCCTGTGCTCCGCAATGGGAGAGGCCACAGCAGTGAGAGGCCCGTGTACCGCAAAAAAAACAACAACAACAACAACTTTATTCCTAAAAAATGCTGAGAGCATCATCTGACAGCACAAGGTTGCCATAAACATTCAATTTGTAAAAAGCATACTATCTGCAAAGCGCAATAAAAGGTGTGCCTGTAATTACAAACATAATTTTACTTATAAATTGTATAAGTAAATTGTATATTTACATATGTGCACTCTTACAAACAATGCTATCAGGTTAGCTGTAAGGCATTAAGTTGGTATTTTATCTTGTGATGTCAAAAGTCGGGAATGGAGTTCCCTGTTCACTTCAGTAGCTCCTTCGTCAGGTTATGTGAAACAAATTACCTTGTCCCACCTGGCTTCTCATAGGTTGATGGAATATAATTTTTTTAAAAATTTAATTGGCTGCACCAGGTCTTAGTTGCAGCTTGCGGGAACTAGTTCCCTGACCAGGGATCGAAACCAGGTCCCCTGCGTTGGGAGCACGGAGTCTTAACTGCTGGACCACCAGGGAAGTCCTATGGAATATAATTTAATGCCATATGGATTATCAGACCTAGTCTGTTTTCAATTTTATTCTTTTTTTCAAAGGATGCTCTTGTTTATTTATGTTTCTTAAAATAAATTTCCAATGAAAAATATTGTAACCAAGATAATTTGATTTACAGATTATGGACGACTGGCCAGGCTACGACTTGAATTTGTTCACGTACCCACAGCACTATTACGGAGACTTGGACTATGTCCTCATCCCTCATGGCATCGTTGTGGACAGGTGAGTGCTCTTTGCTGTGTAAGTTTTGTCTAACCCTCTCTTGTGTGAATCAAACGGTACACACTTGGGGACCCTATTCCGGAGTCTCTTCTATATAATGGTACACAGAACTTTTATACTACAGAGAATTTGGAATAAAATAAATCTGTGCTTTACGTGAACTGGTTCCTGGGATATTTGTTCAGGGGAAATGGTGAGAAGGCTATACATACAGAAGGTGTTACATCACAAGTAACAGCCTCAAAATAACAATGTCCTGTACAAACTGATGAAAATGAGGGTTGGGAAAGCGTTTGTCTCACGTTTTTCACAGACTCTTAACCAGGGACAGTTAAGAGGTGACCTTTGCTTTCACAGGCCACACCCCTGAAGGCTTTTCCTGCGACTTGTATTTATCTCAAATAAGTCTTTTCTCACAGGTCGGCCAGTCTGTGCACAATTACGTTTTCAGTGGTGATGTTTTAGAAATAAGAATATTTGCAACTTAAAAATAGCAGCACAGAACTGTTTCTCAAGTAGTGTTTCTAGCTCTTTTGGACCCATCGACATAGATATCCTCTGGCTCCTTCCTAGCCGATTGGCTTTTCGAAAGCCAACATTTTCTCTCCTGTTCTAAGCCCCTAAGTCACCCTCACTACTTTTTTGGCTTTCAGAGAGCACCCTCCAGTTCAGCCCACCACAGGCTTCAGGATTGATAGGTCCTATCCCTTTAACAAAGCTTCCTTAATGCCCCGACTCTTGCCTTTCCATGGACCTCTAATTTCTTGTACAAAGATCAAGTACTTAAGCCTTCACATTTATATGAAAAGCAAGCTTCATGGATTTCAGACTCAGAAATTGGGGCCGGGAGAGACTCTAAGAAGCAGGAGAAACTGAGACTACAGGCTCCCCGCTCTACCCTTTGCCTTAAGCCGTTGTATTTCTGCCTCTATTTTTTTAAGCTGTTATATTCTTCTGAGTTAAAATTTAACTTGTAAAATAGATCCTCAGCCAAAGGAAAGTTTGAAAAGCACTGGATGGTCACTATTCCCAGGATATTATCTTTCCATCAGTGCCTGTCTGTAAGCAAAAGGAAATGTCATTCTCTCACTAACATTCTAAGATTTTCCATTGGATAAGATCTGCACATTGTGTATTCTCTCAAACTATAGTATATTATTAAAATAAGGTCTAGTTTGTGGTTTCTCACAGCCTCAGGTGGCCTTCCACGGTATACAAGTTTTGATCCTTGAAGGGAAAAAACGTTCTGTGATGAAATAAATGTAAGAAATTTGGCATCTCCCAACTTGCTAGACCTCCATGTTGGCAATTCATATTAAAGATACAGATTCCTGCAAAGAAAAGGGAGGGGTAGGGAAGAAATCTGCTTGACTTTAGCAGTTAAAGCACCTTTTCTGTGTAGTGGGTGTCTTTGTACTCAATTCACTTCTTAATAACTCTCAGAAGCGTTTTCTCTTCACACGAGTTTGGGAACCCCTGGTTTAAACAAATTCCTGCTTTTCTCATCTGAAAATTAATTTATGACTTAAGTTAATTGCATCCTGATTTAGTACACAGTTGAATCCTGGTAAGGTTACCAGTTCCCTCTACAGGAGACTTACCCAGTGAACTTGTAAAAATGCATAACCTTAAGCTTTTTGTCTAGAAATTCTGATTCAGTGGTCTGGAGTGGTGTCTCAAGAATGCCCTTTCCCACCTTTAAAATGAATTTATTAAGATATAATTTACATACTACAAAACTCACCAATTGTAGGTAAATGACTCAATGATTTTTGGTACATTTTTATGGTTAGGCAACCATCACCACCATTGTTTTACAATATTTCTCTCATCACTAAAAGTTTGTTTTCAGTCTCTGCTCCTACCCCCACCATCAGGCAATCACTAATCTGATTTCTTTCTCTATAAATTTGTCTTTTCTGAGCACTTCATATAAATCAAATTGTACAATATCTGATTATTGATTCATCAGTTGATGGACGTTTAGATTTCTAGTTTTTGGCTATTGTGAGTAATGCTTCCATGAACATTCACGTATAAGTCTTTGTGTAGACATATCTTTTCATTTCTCTTGGAGAGGAATTCTGAGTTTCATGGTAAGTTTAAGAAACTGCCAATTATTTTCCAAAGTGGCTAAACCATTTTACATTCCCACCAGCAGTGTTTGAGGGTTCCAGTTTCTCCACATACTTGCCAACATCTAGTATTGTTTGTCCTTTTAATTATAGCCATTCTAGCGGATATATAAATGTATTTCATTGTGGGTTAAATTTACATTTTCCTAATGATTAGTGTGCTTGTTAGCTATTCATACATCTTCTTTGGACAGATGCCTATTTAAGTCTTTTGCTAATTTTGCAGTTGGGTTATTTCTCTTCTTATTGAGTTGTAAGAGTTCTTTATATATTCTGGACACAAGTCCTTTATCAGACATATGATTTGCAAATATTTCCCACTAGTATGTGGCTTGTCTTTTCATTTTGTTATTGATATCTTTTAAGGAGAATGTTGGGTGAAGTATTCTACAGATGTCAGCCAGGTCCAGTTGGTATATGGTACTCTTCCTTTCAACTATATCCTTACTGGTTTTCTGCCTTGTTGGATCTGTCAAGTACTGAGAGAGGGGTGTTGAAGTCTCTAACTGCAATAGTGGATTCATCTACTTATTACAGTTCAATAAGTTTTTTGATACTCTGCTGTTGGGTGCATATGCATGAAGGACTGTTAGGTCTTCCTGGAGAATTGACCTCTTTTTAATACACTAATGTCAGTCTTTATTCCTGACGATTTCTTTGCTCTGAGGTCTGCTTTGTCTGTAATTGATACAGCTACTCCAGCTTTCTTTTGATTATGTTAGCATGGTACATCTTTCTCAACCCCTTTAATCTATCTGTGTCTTTATATTTAAAATGGATTTCTTGTGGACAACATATATTAGGGTGTTTTTTTGATCCACTCTGACAGTCTCTGCCTTTAATTGGTGTATTCTGACAATTCACGTTTAAAGTGATGATGATTGATATACTTGGTTTAATCTCTACCATATTTATGACTATTTCCTATTCGTTGCCCTTCTTATTTTTTAATAAATTTATTTATATATTTATTTTTGGCTGCGTTGGGTCTTCATTGCTGCGCACAGGCTTCCTCTAGTTGTGGCGAGCAGGGGCTACTCTTTGTTGTGGTGCGCGGGCTTCTCATTGCGGTGGCTTCTCTTGTTGCGGAGCACGGGCTCTAGGCATGTGGGCTTCAGTAGTTGTGGCACGTGGGCTCAGTAGTTGTGGCTCACAGGCTCAGTAGTTGTGGAGCACAGGCTTAGTTGCTCCACGGCATGTGGGATCTTCCCGGACCAGGGCTCGAACCCGTGTACCCTGCACTGGCAGGCGGATTCTTAACCGCTGCGCCACCAGGGAAGCCCCTGCCCTTGTTCTTTGTTTCTTTTTTTGTCTGCCAGTCTGTGAAAACTGTCTCCCCCACAATGTGTAGCCTCTGATGATGTGCAGTTTATTTTTCTTGTTTTTCCTTTTAAGCTTTGCTCACTGGAGTTCATGCTTGTGTCTGAATAGCTTAATCTTCAGCCTAAGATTGGCTAGAGATTGTACTCAAACACCTTGAGCCAGGGAGGCCTCCACTCTTTGCTGATGAATGTGTGTGGGAGCCTGGCAAGCACATTCAAATTTCCAGCCTTTTTCAAGCCTTGCCTGGCTTTTAGTTTCCACCGAGCTTTCCTGTGTCTCTGCCGCGTGGGTTTATGGGCTCCACCATTCAGGGATGTGTGGTGGCCTGGGCCCACACTAGTCTCTGCAGTGCATATGCAGATTCTGGTCAACTTGGGATATGTGGAGAGTTTATTATGTGCCCCTCTCCCATGACTGTAGCCTCCCGGAACTCTCTATTAAATCTGTGACTAGTCTGCCAGGTAGTTGCTCAAACAGGACTGCAACTTCAGGATAACGGGGCCCCTGGCCCTCCCTGTTCGCATGCTACCAAGATGGCCATGTTAACTGACGGTGTTCCCCATCGGGTGAGCAGTGCCTCACCCTGCTTGACTACCTGGTTGAACAGTAGAGCAGATTGGGGGCCAGGGAGAGGGGACCATTCTCAGACAAGAATACCACAGATCTGTGCTGTTTCTACCCAGTGTTCAGTGTTTTCATGAATAAATGATTCTCAGTGTGGTGCATGCCTTTGGTTGATTTCCAGAGCGCTGAAATGGTTGCTTTTGACAGTTTTGTCCGACTTTCTACTTTCTCTTTGTGAAGAGGATGTGTTGACCTCCTCACTGCATCATGCTGGAAACAAGTGTCCCTTTTTATAGAATATCTGGCATGCTGGGGCCTTTCCTGGCGGTCCAGTGGTTAAGACTTCGCCTTCCAATGCAGGGGGTTCAGGTTCGATCCCTGGTTGGGGAGCTAAGGTTCCACATGCCTCATGGCCAAAAAATACCAAAACATAAAACAGAAGCAGTATTGTAACAAATTCAATAAAGACTTTAAAAATGGTCCACATCAAAAAAATTCTTTAAAAAGAATATTTGGGGCTTCCCTGGTGGTTGAGAGTCCACCTGCCGATGCAGGGGACACGGGTTTGTGCCCCGGTCCGGGAAGACCCCACATGCCGCAGAGCGGCTGGGCCCGTGAGCCATGGCCGCTGAGCCTGCGCGTCCGGAGCCTGTGCTCCGCAACGGGAGAGGCCACAGCAGTGAGAGGCCCGCGTACCGCAAAAATAAAAATAATAATAATAAAAAAGGAATATTTGGCATGCTGATGTACGTTTCGTTGATCATATTTTGAGACACATTACCTGAACCCATGGTTGTCATTTTATATGTATATGTGTGCACATATATGCACACAAATAAAAAAACCTATAAAAATATATAAAATATATATATTACATATTTAGAACATATATGATATAATATTTTATTTTTTCACATCATTCACTGCATCTGTTTTAAATCTAATTCAGTTTGAGGTGCCAGTGGGGATATTTTAAAAAGTGTGCACCTTAGATCCTACCTCCATTCAAGGTTTTAGTGTTGTATGGGTGTATGGGCAATGGACTTATGCATATGAAACAATGAGAAAAAATACAATGACAGTTCCACATTAGGTGTTGGGTGCCAGCCCAAGGCTGCATCATGGTAGAACTTCAGGAGACACCATTCAAACTGTAATCTGTGGAGATGGTGTCCACTGAGATTGTCCGGAGCACCTCTCATAGAGGTAACGTGTTATCTTCATCAAATATAAGTCAAATATTATTCTTTCAGTAGTTATTATGGTCTTGACTTTTCCTCCAGCCTCGTCTAACGCGGTCTGGTGGGTGAGTCATTCTCCATTTCCTTCTTCTCTGCTTTAAAGGGAACGTAATATCACCACATACCATCATAGCCTCGTTAAGGCTAACAGCCAGGCTCTGTAGTGATCAAATAATAGCCTTCGTGATCTTTGACATCATATTTTACACCTTAATCATTTTTTGTGATGCAGAGGAGCAAAAATGTATGATTGATGATGTGGTTATTAGAAATATGTTTTGAACACTTTCTCTTTATCCAACTTTAACAAAGCTTCTTTACCTGTAACATTCTGTCTCCCAAGCCCTTCTCCGCATTCTCCTGCATAATCTAATATGTAGAGTACATCATGCATTTTTGGGGAAAGGAACAAAAATGCTCAGAAGTAGTCATGCTTTAATATATCTTTTAATCCCTTCTTTCAGAATCGAACGGCTGGCTAAGGATATTATGAAAGACATAGGATACTGTGACATTATGGTCCTCTGTGTACTTAAAGGAGGCTACAAGTTCTGTGCAGATCTGGTAGAACACCTTAAGAACATCAGTCGAAATTCCGATAGATTTGTGTCTATGAAGGTTGATTTCATCAGGCTAAAAAGTTACAGGGTAAGTTATGATTTACTCCATTTTCATTATATGATGTTCAGAATGAACAGTGCTATAAATCAAAGAACTAATAATATTATGAAGATGAAGGATGTATTTTATTTTAATTTGCAAGATACTACAACCTGTAGTTCAGATAATATTCTTTGGGCAGGGGGAACCCTCCTATTATATTTCC
>NW_006769699.1:797855-810521 GCF_000442215.2 Lipotes vexillifer | reverse complement strand
AGGGAAAGATGATTTAGGAATGATTCATGCTTTTTTTGTGGTTATAAAGCTGAGTGGTTATTTCCTGGTGCCTAGTCTCACCAACGGCTGTGTTGAGAATGAGTGTTAAGGAAGTCCAGTGAATACAGACGTGTTTCTGCTCTGGATGTCACTGTTGGCCCTGGAGACCTATGGGAGGGTGTCCCCCCAGAGAGGAGTGTTAGTACTTGGGTGACTGCGGTCAGGGCCCGGAGGTAGAGAAGTGAAACCTGTAGGGACAATGCGTTATCAAGAGCAATGAGACAAGACCAGGGATCCTCCACCAGTCTGTGCTGTGTTTTCTTGGCCACCACTGGATGGAATTGAGAGAGATTATTCTCCAAGGATGTCTGCCCTTAGCCTTCCCCTCTTTTCTCTATGCTGTTGCCTTTTGTGATGCTTTTTTAAAAAATATTTATTTATTTATGGCTACACTGGTTCTTCGTTGCTGCGCACAGGCTTTCTCTAGTTGTGGCGAGTGGCGGCTACTCTTCGTTGCGGTGCGCGGTCTTCTCACTGCAGTGGTTTCTCGTTGCGGAGCACAGGCTCTACGGCACGCCATCTTAGTAGTTGTGGCGCACGGGCTAAATTGCTCTGCGGCATGTGGAATCTTCCCGACCAGGGCTCGAACCTGTGTCCCCTGCACTGGCAGGCGGATTCTTAATCACTGCGCCACCAGGGGACCAGATAAGCTCTTTTTGATGAACTCAGAGTCGATTGACTAATCTCCTAATCATGGGAGTGAATTCCTATTATATTTACAAGTCACACCCGCACGTAAGTGGAGGAGATTATACAC
The DNA here is from genome assembly GCF_000442215.2 of Lipotes vexillifer. NCBI lineage: Eukaryota > Metazoa > Chordata > Mammalia > Artiodactyla > Lipotidae > Lipotes > Lipotes vexillifer. Next base: position 809,704 of record NW_006769699.1, on the reverse strand, counting down.
AAAGGGTGTGTACACGGGGGAGAGGGATGGGAGGGCATCTTAGAATTCTGCCTACCGTTCTCTTTCTTTGACTCAGTTGCCTCAGCGTTTTTCTTTTTTCTTTGTGGTGTGCGGGCCTCTCACTGTTGTGGCCTCTCCCGTTGCGGAGCACAGGCTCCGGACGCGCAGGCCCAGCGGCCATGGCTCACGGGCCCAGCCGCTCCGCGGCACGTGGGATCCTCCCGGACCGGGGCACGAACGCGCGTCCCCTGCATCGGCAGGCGGACTCCCAACCACTGCGCCACCGGGGAAGCCCTACCTCAGCTTTTGAGTATCTGGCAAATTAGTTCTTATTTCTTAAGATACTCTATTTTCCTGATGACCTCTCAGGGCAGGATGAAGCTGGGTTTTTTTTGTTGTTGTTTGTTTGTTTGTTTGTTTTTGCAGACATCTTAAACCTAATTTATTGGTTTCATCTTCTCTTAAAAATCTTTTCTCTCTTGAGGTGTCTTTCATCCTGATTTCAGTAGCTGTGCTTCCTTCTTAGAAGACTTTTTTTCCTTTTTTTACTTGACTCTGATTCTTACTGTATTTTTCCCCAGCAAACAGCTTTTTAAAAAAAATCTTTTAAAATCTTAAAAAAGTTAAAGTGAGGTTTATTGAAGCATAATTTACGTGCAATAGAATTTACCTCTTTTAGTTTGCAGTTCTGTGAGTTCTGACAGATGCATACGGTCATGTAAGTCACCACAATCAAGGCATAGAACAGCCCTTACCACAAAAAATGCCCTTGTGTCCCTTGGTAGTTAATCCTTTCCCCAGGCCCCAGGCTCTGGCAACCACTGATATATTTTCTGTCCCTAGAGTTTTGCTCTTTGCAGAATGTCGTATAATGTAATCAAATATCATGTGGCCTTAGTAAATCTGTAAAGCTTAGCATCATTCATTTGAAATTCATCCCTATTGTTATGTGTCCCAGTGGTTCATTTCTTATTGTCAAGTAGGATTTCATTATATGGATGTGCCAGTTTTAAAATCATTCATCAGCTGAAGGATATTTGGTTTCTTCCCTTTTTGGGGTGATTATGAATAAGGCTGCTATAAATATTCACCTGCATGTTTTTGTATGTACTTATGTCTTTGTTTCTCTTGAGTAAATTTGTCTTGAGATTCCTAGGTCACACGGGGAGTATACATAAGAATTTGCCAAACTGTTTTCCAAAGTGATTGAATAATTTTGCATCCCCACCAACGTGTATGAGAGTTCCAGTTGCTTCACATTTTTGGCAACACTAGGTATTGTCAGGATTTCTTTATTTTCTTTGTTTTTTACCCATTCAGCTAGCTGATAGTATCTCACTGTGGTTTTAATTTGCATTTCCCCGGTGAATAATGATGTTGAGCATCCTTTCATTGAGTAATCTTTGCTTAATTCAAGGTCTTGAAGATTTTATCCTCTATTTCCTTCACAAAGTTTCCTAGTTTTAAATTTAGATCTAGGTGTATGATCCATGTTGTGTTAACTTATTAATATGGTACAGATCAAGGTTTTTGTTTTTTTTTTTATTTGACGAGTGTCCACTTGTTCCAAGATCATTTGATGAAGACTGTTCTTTTCCATTGAATTGCCTTTGATCTTTGACTGAAAATCAACTGACTGTATGTGCATGGGTCTATTTCTGAGCACCCTGTTCAGTTCTGTTCATCTATGTGCTTATTCTTTGGTCAGTACCACCCTGTTTTGATTACTGTATCTGTACAGAAGTCTGGAAATCAGGTAGTATGTGTCCTCCAACTTTGTTCTTCCTCATAACTGTTTTAGCTCTTCTAGTTGTTTGTCTTTCCATATAAGTTTAAAAATCATGTTGTTGATTCCTACAGCATAACCTGTGTCCTGCACAGGTGTATCTGAGTTACATGCTTCTTCCTGGGACGCATGTTCAGAAAATGATGGCGTTAGGATGATCTGAGGGTGGAATTTTTGGTCCTGTGACGTCAGATGGTCATCCATCAGATATTTGCACAGGACCAGTTTAATGGTTGGGGGTCTTGACCGATTTGTCCTGGGCAAGACTAACTCCGTGTTCCTGAAAAAACAACTGTACTATATAGCAATCCATATGTCAGAGGTGTTATCTATAGGGGGTGATGAAAGGCGTCTTGTGATATATTGTCTAAGCTACGTGAAGCTTGGAGGGTATGCAGTTTTTGAAAACAAAGCAAGCTTCGTCAGTGAAGGCAAGTTACAGGATGTTATTTATTAAGCAAGTTATAGTTTAAGGGATCTAACTGATGACTGCCCTTGGCTTCACTATTATATATGGTAAGTTTTTCTTTGAATTTCAATTTCCTGTTGCCTATTGCCAGTATATAGAAATACTACTGATTTTGTGTATCAAATACTATGACTTTTCAAAACTCTCTTATTAGTTTGAATAGTTTTTTGTAGATGCTTTTGGATTTTTCTATGAACACAATCATTTCTTCTGTGAATAGAGATGGTTTTCCTTCTTTCTTTCTAATTTGTGTTTATTTCTTTTTATTGCTTTATTGCACTGGCTTGAACTTCCTGTACAATTCTGAATAGAAATAGTGAAGGAAAGCATTCTTGCCTTGCTCTCAGTCAGTATGATATTAACTGTTGCATCCTCAAATTTTTGATGTATTGTTTTCATTTTCATTCAACTCAAACTACTTTCAGATTTCCTTTGTGACTTCCTCTTTCACTCATGGATTATTTCTTGTTGTTTAATTTCCAAATATTTGGGCATTTTCCAGAGATAGTTCTATATGATTTCTAGTTTAATTCTGTTGCAGAAAGGATACTTTGTATGATTTCAATTCTTTTAAAGTTTCTGAGTCTTGTTTTATGGTCCAGAATACTGTCAATCTTGCTGAAACTAAAAGCATTAGGATCCATGTGAGATTAAACAATGTTGCTAACTCTCACTGTCCATTTCTCTAAACATCCTCTATTTCATCAATGTTTTAACCTAGAGGCACACATTCTAACACTTATTATCTCATGTTTATGTGATACTAGTTCTGAACAAGCATTTGCATTTGTATAGCTCCAAGACTATTGTGATTATTTTTGCTGCATCTCGACAGATATTTTCAAGTCACCGTATTTTTTTCCCTGGGGCTAGGGCTATGGGGGAGCCTGCCCAGGGTTCTGATGAAGGAGGAAGGCAATAGTAGACTTTATTTATTATTTATTTTTGGCCACGTTGGGTCTTCCTTGCTGTGCGGGGTCTTTCTCTAGTTGCGGCGAGAGGGAGCTACTCTTCGTTGCAGTGCGCGGGCTTCTCATTGCAGTGGCTTCTCTTGTTGCGGAGCATGGGCTCTAGAGCACAGGCTCAGTAGTTGTGGCACACAGACTCAGTAGTTGTGGCTCACGCGCTCAGTAGTTGTGGCACACGGGCTCAGTAGTTGTGGTTCACGGGCTCTAGAGTGCAGGCTCAGTAGTTGTGGCGCATGGGCTTGGTTGCTCCGCGGCATGTGGGCTCTTCCCGGACCAGGGCTCGAACCCGTGTCTTCTGCATTGGCAGGCGGATTCTTAACCACTGCGCCACCAGGGAAGCCCTAGACTTTCAATCTTTACCACCAGTGTCCATTCTCACACACAGCGCATTTTAGTTTTTGTCCCACCCTTAAATCCTGTAGGAGCCAAGGATAATTGTGGTGTCTCTTCTCTTCCCTTCTTACAAAATGTCCTTCCTCTTGTCCATCACCAAGGTGACACAGATCATCTCCTGAGAGATGACCTCACGTAAAAGCCTATCTGCTCACTCAGAGCCAGCTTTTCCCCTGATTAAATTCCTCAGAAATGGGTGGAAAACCATATTCATAGACCAGGCTATGAGGTGAACAGCCCAGCTCTCTGCTCATAGAGCGTAAGCTGTCCTCATCCAGAGGTGAATTCATTGCCCTCAGTTTAGTCTTGAGCTGACCATCCCTTTACATACTTGAGCTCTTTCAACATTCCCGAGGACAGAGACCTATTAAGACACCACCAAACAAGGGGAACAGGGCTATAGCTCATTTTCCTCTAAGGGTGTCTGGTTCTCCCCCATACCTCCAAACCGACTCATCGCGGGCCTCTCACTGTTGTGGCCTCTCCCGTTGCGGAGCACAGGCTCCGGACGCGCAGGCCCAGCGGCCATGGCTCACGGGCCCAGCCGCTCCGCGGCACGTGGGATCCTCCCGGACCGGGGCACGAACGCGCGTCCCCTGCATCGGCAGGCGGACTCCCAACCACTGCGCCACCGGGGAAGCCCTACCTCAGCTTTTGAGTATCTGGCAAATTAGTTCTTATTTCTTAAGATACTCTATTTTCCTGATGACCTCTCAGGGCAGGATGAAGCTGGGTTTTTTTTGTTGTTGTTTGTTTGTTTGTTTGTTTTTGCAGACATCTTAAACCTAATTTATTGGTTTCATCTTCTCTTAAAAATCTTTTCTCTCTTGAGGTGTCTTTCATCCTGATTTCAGTAGCTGTGCTTCCTTCTTAGAAGACTTTTTTTCCTTTTTTTACTTGACTCTGATTCTTACTGTATTTTTCCCCAGCAAACAGCTTTTTAAAAAAAATCTTTTAAAATCTTAAAAAAGTTAAAGTGAGGTTTATTGAAGCATAATTTACGTGCAATAGAATTTACCTCTTTTAGTTTGCAGTTCTGTGAGTTCTGACAGATGCATACGGTCATGTAAGTCACCACAATCAAGGCATAGAACAGCCCTTACCACAAAAAATGCCCTTGTGTCCCTTGGTAGTTAATCCTTTCCCCAGGCCCCAGGCTCTGGCAACCACTGATATATTTTCTGTCCCTAGAGTTTTGCTCTTTGCAGAATGTCGTATAATGTAATCAAATATCATGTGGCCTTAGTAAATCTGTAAAGCTTAGCATCATTCATTTGAAATTCATCCCTATTGTTATGTGTCCCAGTGGTTCATTTCTTATTGTCAAGTAGGATTTCATTATATGGATGTGCCAGTTTTAAAATCATTCATCAGCTGAAGGATATTTGGTTTCTTCCCTTTTTGGGGTGATTATGAATAAGGCTGCTATAAATATTCACCTGCATGTTTTTGTATGTACTTATGTCTTTGTTTCTCTTGAGTAAATTTGTCTTGAGATTCCTAGGTCACACGGGGAGTATACATAAGAATTTGCCAAACTGTTTTCCAAAGTGATTGAATAATTTTGCATCCCCACCAACGTGTATGAGAGTTCCAGTTGCTTCACATTTTTGGCAACACTAGGTATTGTCAGGATTTCTTTATTTTCTTTGTTTTTTACCCATTCAGCTAGCTGATAGTATCTCACTGTGGTTTTAATTTGCATTTCCCCGGTGAATAATGATGTTGAGCATCCTTTCATTGAGTAATCTTTGCTTAATTCAAGGTCTTGAAGATTTTATCCTCTATTTCCTTCACAAAGTTTCCTAGTTTTAAATTTAGATCTAGGTGTATGATCCATGTTGTGTTAACTTATTAATATGGTACAGATCAAGGTTTTTGTTTTTTTTTTTATTTGACGAGTGTCCACTTGTTCCAAGATCATTTGATGAAGACTGTTCTTTTCCATTGAATTGCCTTTGATCTTTGACTGAAAATCAACTGACTGTATGTGCATGGGTCTATTTCTGAGCACCCTGTTCAGTTCTGTTCATCTATGTGCTTATTCTTTGGTCAGTACCACCCTGTTTTGATTACTGTATCTGTACAGAAGTCTGGAAATCAGGTAGTATGTGTCCTCCAACTTTGTTCTTCCTCATAACTGTTTTAGCTCTTCTAGTTGTTTGTCTTTCCATATAAGTTTAAAAATCATGTTGTTGATTCCTACAGCATAACCTGTGTCCTGCACAGGTGTATCTGAGTTACATGCTTCTTCCTGGGACGCATGTTCAGAAAATGATGGCGTTAGGATGATCTGAGGGTGGAATTTTTGGTCCTGTGACGTCAGATGGTCATCCATCAGATATTTGCACAGGACCAGTTTAATGGTTGGGGGTCTTGACCGATTTGTCCTGGGCAAGACTAACTCCGTGTTCCTGAAAAAACAACTGTACTATATAGCAATCCATATGTCAGAGGTGTTATCTATAGGGGGTGATGAAAGGCGTCTTGTGATATATTGTCTAAGCTACGTGAAGCTTGGAGGGTATGCAGTTTTTGAAAACAAAGCAAGCTTCGTCAGTGAAGGCAAGTTACAGGATGTTATTTATTAAGCAAGTTATAGTTTAAGGGATCTAACTGATGACTGCCCTTGGCTTCACTATTATATATGGTAAGTTTTTCTTTGAATTTCAATTTCCTGTTGCCTATTGCCAGTATATAGAAATACTACTGATTTTGTGTATCAAATACTATGACTTTTCAAAACTCTCTTATTAGTTTGAATAGTTTTTTGTAGATGCTTTTGGATTTTTCTATGAACACAATCATTTCTTCTGTGAATAGAGATGGTTTTCCTTCTTTCTTTCTAATTTGTGTTTATTTCTTTTTATTGCTTTATTGCACTGGCTTGAACTTCCTGTACAATTCTGAATAGAAATAGTGAAGGAAAGCATTCTTGCCTTGCTCTCAGTCAGTATGATATTAACTGTTGCATCCTCAAATTTTTGATGTATTGTTTTCATTTTCATTCAACTCAAACTACTTTCAGATTTCCTTTGTGACTTCCTCTTTCACTCATGGATTATTTCTTGTTGTTTAATTTCCAAATATTTGGGCATTTTCCAGAGATAGTTCTATATGATTTCTAGTTTAATTCTGTTGCAGAAAGGATACTTTGTATGATTTCAATTCTTTTAAAGTTTCTGAGTCTTGTTTTATGGTCCAGAATACTGTCAATCTTGCTGAAACTAAAAGCATTAGGATCCATGTGAGATTAAACAATGTTGCTAACTCTCACTGTCCATTTCTCTAAACATCCTCTATTTCATCAATGTTTTAACCTAGAGGCACACATTCTAACACTTATTATCTCATGTTTATGTGATACTAGTTCTGAACAAGCATTTGCATTTGTATAGCTCCAAGACTATTGTGATTATTTTTGCTGCATCTCGACAGATATTTTCAAGTCACCGTATTTTTTTCCCTGGGGCTAGGGCTATGGGGGAGCCTGCCCAGGGTTCTGATGAAGGAGGAAGGCAATAGTAGACTTTATTTATTATTTATTTTTGGCCACGTTGGGTCTTCCTTGCTGTGCGGGGTCTTTCTCTAGTTGCGGCGAGAGGGGGCTACTCTTCGTTGCAGTGCGCGGGCTTCTCATTGCAGTGGCTTCTCTTGTTGCGGAGCATGGGCTCTAGAGCACAGGCTCAGTAGTTGTGGCACACAGACTCAGTAGTTGTGGCTCACGCGCTCAGTAGTTGTGGCACACGGGCTCAGTAGTTGTGGTTCACGGGCTCTAGAGTGCAGGCTCAGTAGTTGTGGCGCATGGGCTTGGTTGCTCCGCGGCATGTGGGCTCTTCCCGGACCAGGGCTCGAACCCGTGTCTTCTGCATTGGCAGGCGGATTCTTAACCACTGCGCCACCAGGGAAGCCCTAGACTTTCAATCTTTACCACCAGTGTCCATTCTCACACACAGCGCATTTTAGTTTTTGTCCCACCCTTAAATCCTGTAGGAGCCAAGGATAATTGTGGTGTCTCTTCTCTTCCCTTCTTACAAAATGTCCTTCCTCTTGTCCATCACCAAGGTGACACAGATCATCTCCTGAGAGATGACCTCACGTAAAAGCCTATCTGCTCACTCAGAGCCAGCTTTTCCCCTGATTAAATTCCTCAGAAATGGGTGGAAAACCATATTCATAGACCAGGCTATGAGGTGAACAGCCCAGCTCTCTGCTCATAGAGCGTAAGCTGTCCTCATCCAGAGGTGAATTCATTGCCCTCAGTTTAGTCTTGAGCTGACCATCCCTTTACATACTTGAGCTCTTTCAACATTCCCGAGGACAGAGACCTATTAAGACACCACCAAACAAGGGGAACAGGGCTATAGCTCATTTTCCTCTAAGGGTGTCTGGTTCTCCCCCATACCTCCAAACCGACTCATCGGGAGCAGACATCTGGAAAACATCTTAGCAGAAACAGTGGCCACTAAGGTGTTCTCTTCATTCCTTTAGAAATTTCTGCAGGGCAGTCAGGACTCTGTGGACTGTTGTGAGTGCTGGTCAGAAGCATCATGTAGTTTTACTCCCTCCTATCCTTCTGCTCTGTGATTCTTTTTAATTAATTAATTTTTTTTTTTTGAGGAGAAATGTTGGAAGTTCAGTTTACTGAGAGGCAGTGTGTCTCCTGGTCACAGCTATCAGCATTCATAGATCACTTTAGGGGCTCTTTTCCCAGGAAGGGTCCCAGTTGTTTGAGCCCTCCACTGTTTACTAAGGGACCTTCCTGAGGGATGGATGGTCCAGATATCTCAAGGCTCTAGGCAATTTGACTTGTCTTTGTTTTGTATTAAACTTCCCGTAAGACATGAAGTGAATTTGCATGAGTGATAACCATCTAGACGAAGATTACTTAGAAATTAGCATTAGGCTAATTCATTGGAGAGCATGGCCTCACATACTCCTGTTCTTTAAATGAAATGAGAGGCACTGGCTGCCTGAATTCCTGAACATTTCAAGTTTTCCTTCCTCCTTCCCTCAGTTCTTTTTTCCTTCCGTCCTTTCTGTCTTTTCACTAGTGTTCATTTAGCATTTGCTAGATGAATTCATTATCTCAGTTAATCCTGAGTGTAACTCTGCCAGGTATCACTCATCTCTTCTTTTATTGATGAAGAAAAAGAGGCTTAGAGAGGTTAATTAACTCACCTAAGGTCACACAGCCAATAAATAGTAGAGATGGCACCAGAGCCCAGCCCATCTGTCTCTCAAGCCTGTGCCTTTTGCAACATATCACATTTCCCACAGTTTTTTCTAAGGTTTTCCACAAAATTTTACTGTTTCACGAGATACTAATATGTTTGCTAACATTTATAAAGGAGTTTTTTTTTCCTAAAATATATGTAAGACAAATATAAAGTTCATATATACAATTATTATCATTATGCAATAATTTGCCTTTAAGAAACGGTGACCTTACTTGAGAAAATCTGGAAGTTGCATGAAGAAAGAACTTTTTACATGTATTACACCCCATATGCCCACAAATGGCTATACTTTGTAGCTTGTCTTATAAGATCAACAAAACTAGTGAAAGTATTCAGTGTTTATTTTATTTAACAAAGAATCAAATATCAGTTATTTCTCATAAAAATTTTTTTGTCTACGGGGCCTAATTTTTCAGCTGATCTAATAATCCAAAGATAACACTACATTACATGAGCACCTGTTTGTATTACACCATTATGTTACACATTTAAAAAATATTTTCTTTTTCTCAAAGTAATACATTCAAGTAGGTTAACAACCCAAACAAAGAATTTGATTGTGGTAGTTTTATGGAATAAACAACTTGAAAATCCTCTTGCTACAGACATCTAAAAATGCTAGGTGAGTGTAATAAGTTTAAAAAAGCCTTTTAAATCCTTATTGGAGCTCACAAGAAGGTAGGGAATATCCAAGGGGCAGGAATGAAGATCTGAGAATCAGCACATAAGTGTGAACTGGGGGCTCCCAGGAGGCAGGGTTGGGAGCTGTTGTCTCAGTAATCTGACTTTAACCCCCATGGAGAGACAGATGGTAAAGCCTTGGACCCATATAAAATGGGAAGTTAGATGAGACACTCATGCAAAGCCAGTGCCTTCAAAGGTATATGCCCTTGCTGAAAAAAAATCCATCCTTTAGTAATGGAAGACCCTAACAAACTAGCTTGTCCTTCTTGGCCTGGGCTGGAGTGGGAAAGTGAAATATCCTGTGGGAACTTTTAAACAGGAGTCTATACCTCATGTGAGTTTGAGGTTTCCTTTTACTTTACCTGCATCATCTGGGAAATTCCAACCAGAGAATTTAATATTAAAATTGGTCTCAGACCACAATACTCCCAAATTCCCTGGTAGAAGCAAGTGGAAAACCTCTCTGGAGGGAATATCTCAACTAGGCAGGATTCCACGGATAAGCCTCACTTAACCTGAGCTCACACACCCAAAGCACAACAGATGCATAGAAACAATCTACCATAGGCCAGATTGGCTGGCAAAGTAAATAACAAAAATAGGTAAACAAGCTATGTGAAAGAGAATATAACATAATTATACTTAACATGAGTAAAGACATAAATTAAAGGATTTAAAGGAAAGATAAGACAACACGAGAAGAAAAAATAAATGAGAACTTTTGGAAGGGAAATTATAGAATGTCTAGCAAGGAAAAAGGTACTAATTGAATGGATAAGAAAGTAACTTGAATGATAAACAGATTGAATGTTGTTATGGGTATGAATTTTGAACTGGAAGATAGATCTGAAAAACCTATCTAGAAGGTAGCATGGATAGAGATGGAATATAAGAAAGAGAGGATGGGAGACATGAAAAATTGAGTGAGAAGATCAAAAATGTGTCACCTAGGAATTCCATATGGAAAGACTAGAGAGAATTGAGGAGAGTATATTTTTGATAAGATAATGCCTAATCACATTCTAGAGCTGATAGGAGACGTGAATATTCAGATTCAGGAAGCACAGTGACACCACAGGTAGACACATCCTGGTGAAACTGAAAGGCAAAACCCCAGAGTCAAAGAATGGATTGTAAAAGTAACTGGGGAGAAAAGGAAAATTGCCTTTAAAGGAATTACCACTATCCTGTCAACAGACTTCTCAAAGGCAACAGCAGAAGTCAGAAGATGTGGAGTAGTATCATCATTTTGAGAGAAAATAACTGTTAACTTAGATTTTCATTCCCAGCTGATCTTGAACTCAAGCGTGAGTGCCAGATAAAGACTTCAGTAGTCATGTTCTAGAAGAGTTTCCTGATAACAGATGCTGACTGAAAACATCTCCTAATTTATTTTAGTATATTTAGGGTATATTTTAGTAAAAAGGAAATTGAACCCAAATGAATAAATGTGATGCAAAGAGATTGAGAAGCATGTAGGTAAATCAACAAACTTTTGATTGGTTCAAATAATTGATGAAACAATAACACTATAACCCATTTTGGTGGTAAAACAAAGTGGAATTTAAAAAGACCAGAATAATAGCATTCTAAGGTTGTGTATGGTTTAGGAGAAGCATCGAGAGGTTGATGATTTACAAAATTTCAGTTAGGTATGCCTGTTAAAAATTTAAGTGTAACACTGAAAGAATAAGAATACTATGTATATTATGTATAACTTTCCAGCAAATAGAAAGGACGAGAAAGAATAAAGAAAACTCCAAACTTGATTGATTCAATAGTAGACAGAAAACGAGAAACAATTAGGTAATATCGTTATACCCATTTTACAGATGAGGAAACTGAGACCTGAGCTGTTAAGTAATATGTCCAAGGTCAAACAGCTTGTAAGTGGAGGACTAATATTCAAACCCAAGTTCAACTCCAGAGCCCAAGATTGTGACCACTAAAACATACCGTCAATCTAGAGATGTGTTGATGTGTTGAGATGTATTAGGTTAAAAGGAGGGAAATTTCACCAAACATATCAGCATAATTTTTTCCCGAGGTTTATTTTAATATTTACCTTACTAGGTTAAGCCAGCTCCTGTAATTGCTAGAAGAATGACAGTATCCATAAATAGACAATTAACTGCTTATTTTTCTGAAATGTCTTATATTTGATATTAATAAACTATGAAGACATACCCTCCAAAAAATGGATAAGTATTCACAGCTGGTTTTCTTGTGAATGATGGGAAGCTATGATTTTCTTTTCCTCTTTGCCCCCTACACTATGAAGATTTTCCAGAAGATAAGAACATTCCCTA
>NW_006769699.1:794575-797840 GCF_000442215.2 Lipotes vexillifer | reverse complement strand
TCCCTACACCTGCTTTGTCTCTGGATTCACTTAGAGCTGTTGCTCTTGGGAAGCCAGATCTAGCAGAATTTCAAAGGAACCTTGAGCACCAAGCTCCCTACCAACTCTGGTGGGTATAGAGACTTGAAGCAAAAAGAAACAGGCATCATTCAGCTACCAGTTGAGCTCCCCAGTTTAGTGTGTTCTGAGAAAGCTCTGTAAGGGTAGGGGTGGGAAGACTTTTGGAATATCTGTTCTAAGGGGCTTGGGAATAGAGAAACGAGAGGATTTGAGAGAAGTGGGATGGAGTATTAGTAGGTTCCAGCAAGTTACTTCTCAGCCAGCTTTTTTGTACATGGATGTATTGTTTGCCAAGTGTTTTTCCTTTATCCCCTCTGAAAATGTTGCCTTGATTTAAAGCTTCGTTAATTTGTGTACAAGCCCGTGTGAGGATAAAGTGTATTTCAGGGAGCTATACTCTGATTTCTTTGTTTTCCACCAGTTTGGTTAACTAACCTGCGAGCAAAGTAAAGTCTTCATCAAACTTCAGGTCTTTACAAACTGAGACTTTAATTTTAGGCAAGTTGTTGTTGTCCTGGATCCCTCCCCCATGCTGCTTGCACATGCCCTGCTTGTATTCATTAATAATTCCTGTGTGTTGGCAGCGCCAAGGGAAAGCTTTCTGGAGATAAAATGGAATCCAGAGTGTGGCTGCAGTGGGACTGAAGCATTTGCCATGCAGGGCATGTGGGCCCCTGGGGAAGCTGGAACCTTTATTAAAGAGGCTCATTAGAGCAAAGAGTTGGCCACAGACCTATTCCCATGAAGGAAGGGGAAAGCTAAAATACATTTCTTCTCTCTCATTCCCAGAGTTCAGAACAAAGGCTTTAAGTCAGTCCTTTATCATCCATGCTAGTGAGGAATGGGGACCCGTTAGATAAACCAGATCCAGCATCCTGAGTCTTAGTGAGTACTTTTCACTTCACCCTGCAACAGCCTTTCACTGAAAGTTTTCCACATAGTAAGGGGGCCTCGTGTTGAATGCCCCTTTCTTTCTTTCTTTCTTTTTCCAGTTTATTTAAACAAAAACAAAAACAAGAACTGTTCACCCATTTCCTCTACCTCTCACCACCCTAGCCCCGCTGCCTCTAATAACCACCAGTCTGTTCTTTGTATCAATGAGGTTTTTTTAGATTCCACACATAAGTGATCATATAGTATTTGTCTTTCTCTGTCTGACTTATTTCACTTAGTATAATGCCCTCAAGGTCCATCCACATTGTCACAAATGGCAAGATTTCATTCTTTTTTATGGCTGAATAATATTTCCACTGTGTGTGTGTATACTATATCTTCTTTATCCATTTATTTATAAATGCACACCTTAGGTTGTTTCCATATTGACTATTGTGAATAATGCTGCAGTAAACATGGGGGTGCAGAAATCTTTTCAAATTGGTGTTTTCATTTTCTTCAGATAAACGCCCAGAAGTAGAATTGCTGAATCATAGAGGGTAGTTCTAGTTTTAATTTGCTGGGGAACCTCCATACTGTTTTCCGTAGTGGCTTCATCAATTTACCTTCCCACCAACAGTGCACAAGGATTACCTCTTCTCCACACCCTCACCAGCACTTGTTATTTGAAATAGAAAATATGAACAGACCCAGTTACTATTAAGAAGATTGAATCAGTAATCAAAATCCTCCCAAAAAACAAAAGTCCAAGATTAGACAGCTTCACTGGTGAATTCCCCTTTTCTTTTGGAGACAGGCAGTCCACCTTTAGCAGAGTCCCATATTGGGCTTGGGGTGAAGAAAAGGACCCCAGTTCGATTCTGTAGAGAGGGACAGGTGGAGAAAAGAGGTCCTTAGTTCTCGGGGGTGCTGGATGGGTCCAAGACAGAGAGGATTATATGTGTGTGTACGTGTGTGTGTATCTGTAGTATGTATGTATATGTAATTTGTATATATGTATATACGTTTTACATATATATGTGTATATATTATGTACATATATGTACACATGCCTTTTTAAGCTAGAAAGGGAAGAAAACTAAAAGAATAGAAAAGTAGAAGAAAATAAAGGTATGAAAGAGGGAAGGTAAGAGAAAAGAAACTCCAAAAGTTACATTTTGTTAAATCTGAGACATCATTGATGGTAAAGAACACCGGTACTTTACTTACTACTAGGAAAGAAAAAAAATGCTATAAATTAAGCCATGACATGACATGATTGTAAGATGCATATTGATTTTGGGTATATTAAGTTTTTTTTCTTTTTTTTTTTTTGCGGTACGTGGGCCTCTCACTGCTGTGGCCTCTCCCGTTGCAGAGCACAGGCTCCGGACGCGCAGGCTCAGCGGTCATGGCTCACGGGCCCAGCCGCTCCGCGGCATGTGGGATCTTCCCAGACCGGGGCACGAACCCGTGTCCCCTGCATCGGCAGGCGGACTCCCAACCACTGTGCCACCAGGGAAGCCCGGGTATATTAAAATTTAAGGAAAATGTACAACTTGGAATTGATGAATTGGTAGTTCCCCCCTTTTGGGCAGTACCAAGTGTTTCAATAGCTGACATGAGGCAGAAAACATTGTCCTTACCCTTTGGTTATTCTTAAATCTCAGGTCCGGTAATATTATTCCAATATTCTTTTGCAAATGGTAGGATATTTCTTTGAGACTACAGATTTTTTCCACCTTAGTATCTAAAATATTTTTAATATCCTCAAAACATTTATGCAAACTTCAAAGGGAGAGTTATTTAGTAAAGAATAAGCCGGGGAAGGCCTGGGTGGTTTGATTCAATCCACATAAATCCTTACGCGTCATCAAAAGCACGTATGAAAACCAGAACATAATTTCTCTGTGACCTCCGGATAGAGATGCTGAAACATTTGTCATGTTTATATGTTTACTGAAACAAAGAGCGTTGACATTACTTGTTTTGTCTTTGACCTTTGGTTCTTAAGATATATTTACTGCTGGCTTTCAGGATGCATGGATGAAGGAACTTGGCATGAAGCAAATATCTAGTTTGATCTTAAAAGAGATCATCTACTGTTGCTCTAGGGAAGTGTACTTTGAGATTTCTAATTCTATCAAGTAAAATATATTAAAAAAGGGCTTCCCTGGTGGCGCAGTGGTTGGGTTCGTGCCCCAGTCTGGGAAGATCCGACATGCTGCGGAGCGGCTGGGCCCGTGAGCCATGGCTGCTGAGCCTGCGCGTCCGGAGCCTATGCTCCGCAACGGGAGAGGCCACGGCAGTGAGAGGCCCGCGTACCGCCAAA
>NW_006769699.1:787351-794536 GCF_000442215.2 Lipotes vexillifer | reverse complement strand
AAAAAAAAAAAAAAAAAAAAAAAAAAAAATATATATATATATATATATATATATATATATATAAAAAGTGAAACCAAACTGTGTAATAAAATGGTAGGGATTATAGCAACATTTTAAGTGATCATTCCTAGTCTTTATTTTGTAAATATCTATGCATTTTCTTAGTGTACATTCTTTGTGTTCAAATTTAATTTTCTATAGAGATGCTTATTAAGATTTGTCTTTGCTTAGGAAGAGCGAAAACTGAGAGGGCAAATAAGAGAGTAATGCAGAAGCAATGATTAAATTGTAGAGGCAACCAAGTTTTCAGAGAACACTGGGGACAGAGCTGGGCTTAACTCTGTATCTGCCTCAGGCTGGGCTTGGGTCTGGGACAAGAAATCAGACCCAGCCTGGAGGGGGGCGTGCTGGGGAGCGGACTTTGCTGCCAGTGCAAGGTGAAGTCCAGTGCCGCAGGTGTAACAGGTAGTAGAAGGATGGGCTGAAGGACCACAGCCTTTAGAGCTCCAAGCCCGAGGCTGGTGGTATCCGCCAGCTCATGTCCTACTATTGGTTCTACTATTAATAAAGCTGGATATTCGCTGAGTACTTATATATTATAGCAAACTATTGTTCTAAGTGCTTTATATGTATGAACTCTTTAAACCCTCACAAGACCCCTATGAAGTGTGTGCTCCTAATACCCCTTTTTCACAAGAAAGGACACTGAGGCCAGAGAGGTTAGTTGGAGCCCCAAGGACACATGGCCAGGAAGTGGAGGTCTGTCAGACTCCTGAAGTAGGGTGCCACGGCTGCCTTTGGAGCTGTGGGGGAGGCAAAGGACCCCAGGGCCTAGGAGGTAGACAGGTAGGAGAAGGGAGCACCCCAACTCCTTAAGAGTGCTGGGCAAGTTTCAAAACAGGACAAGCCACAGATCCAGAGTACAGTGGGTGTTGAATCTTGAGAACAAGGCAGAATGCCAAAGCCAGCAGGAGAAACGTGCTACTGAGTCATGGGGCATGAGGTCCCAGATGCCTGCTCAGCAGTTCCAAAGAGTTCCAGTCCCCGTCTGGGGTTGGGTTTGTTCCTAGAGATTTGATGAGGTTGAGCCAGTAGGTGAGGTGTGGGCGGGAGTCAAGTGACTTAGCTATTAGAAGAGAAGGCTGCAGCACCTGCCAACGGGGCAGGGCCTAGCCCACCAGAAGGCGTATGTACTAGGAGTATTGATGGCATCACATGCCCCAGGGTTCCAGTTATATTTCATGTCCCTGCCTTGCCCCATATATCATTCACAGGCATGCTGGACCCATGAAACTCGGGTGTCCTGCCTGTATACAGTAAGAATGCTAAAAATCATTTAAATCCATTTGTACCTGACCTTTTCCCAAAAAGATACAACGTGGTATTTTATTAATTATGTCCAGACAGTTTCTAATTTTTGGCACAAAAATAATTGCTGGCAGCAAAAATCCTTGCCCTTATTTTTAAGTTACGTTATCTTAATCAACATTTTGTTACTGATATAGAATATGAAACCTAGCATCAAGACCATAAAGCCTTGGGGCTTCCCTCGTGGCACAGTGGTTAAGAATCCACCTGCCAATGCAGGGGACATGGGTTCGAGCCCTGGTCTGGGAAGATCCCACATGCCGCAGAGCAACTAAGCCTGTGCACCACAACTACTGATCCCATGTGCCACAACTGCTGAGCCCATGTGCCACAACTGCTGAAGCCCTCATGCCTAGAGCCCGTGCTCCGCAACAAGAGAAGCCACCGCAATGAGAAGCCCACGCACCACAACGAAGAGTAGCCCCCACTCGCCGCAACTAGAGAAAGACCTCGCGTAGCAACGAAGACCCAACGCAGCCAAAAATAAAATAAGTAAAATAGGGCTTCCCTGGTGGCGCAGTGGGTGAGAGTCCGCCTGCCAATGCAGGGGACATGGGTTCGAGCCCTGGTCTGGGAAGATCCCACATGCTGCGGAGCGGCTGGGCCCGTGAGCCATGGCCGCTGAGCCTGCGCGTCCAGAGCCTGTGCTCCGCAACGGGAGAGGCCACAACAGTGAGAGGCCCGTGTATGGCAAAAAAAAAAAAAATTTATTTTTTTTAAATCCTTTATGATGGTCACTGTGCTATAACACAGTTTGAATTTAATGTTTTGATTCCATTTTAGGTTATAATATGGGTTACTTTATGGAATGAGTTTGCCATTATTAAACACAAGATGATTAACGACTTAGGTAGTTTCAACACATATTAAAAGTCTTGAGATTCATAGCTTTCAAGGGCAAGAATGATTTCACTTTCTTTTTGTTAATTTGGCACTCATTTAGAGGATAGTTTTGAAAATACTTCTTTCTTTGTTTGCCTAGCATTATTTTCTCCTGGAGAATAGAAATGGAATTCAAACAGACATTGACAAATGAGAGTCTTCCATGAAAACAGGATGACTCTCAGGGAGGGAAAGGGCACAGCAGTACGTCAAGGGCCCTGAAACTCACGCCAGAGACAGAAATGACTGGTCAGAAACGCCTCCGGAAGAGACTCAGCAGTCACTCTAGAGCAGTAGTCGTGATGAATCAGCAAAGCTTTTGCTACAAATGCTAATCTAATACAGTAGTGGGAAGTATGGGTAGGCATGTGACACTTGGAAGCCAGGAATTACTCCTTCCTTTCTCATGAGCCCCTGCAGAAGTGCCGGCGTGGGCTTAGTGCCCTACTAACCTCTGTGGGTTGTTTTGGTTGTAGAGCCTCTTCTAATTAGGAAAGGCAGCTGGAAGAGATGGCTTCCAGAAGCTGCCCCAATTAGAATTCTGGTAAGGGTGCACGTCTGAAGTTCATCTTGGCCTGTGTTTAAGAAATCTGAGAAGTGAAAATGTACAGTGTTAGCCCTCTTCCTATGAAGATAATTTATTTAAAAAAATTATCTTAATTGAAGTATAATTGCTGTGCAGTATTATACGTTACAGGTGTACAATATAGTGATTCACAAATTTTAAAGGTTACTCCATTTATAGTTACTGTAAAATATTAGCTGTATTTCCTGTATCGTACAATATATATCCTTGTAGATTTTTTTAAAAAATTTATTTTTGGCTGCATTGGGTCTTCCTTGCTGCGCACGGGCTTTTCTCTAGTTGTGGCGATCGGGGGCTACTTTTTGTTGTGGTGCGCGGGCTTCTCATCGCGGTGGCTTCTCCTGTTGCAGAGAACGGGCTCTAGGTGCGTAGGCTTCAGTAGTTGTGTTACACGAGCTTAGTAGTTGTGGCTCGCCGGCTTTAGAGTGTAGGCTCAGTAGTTGTGGCGCACGGGCTTAGTTGCTCCGCGGCGTGTGGGATCTTCTCAGACCAGAGCTCGAACCCGTGTCCCCTGCATTGGCAGGCAGATTCTTACCCACTGCACCACCAGGGAAGTCCTATCCTTGTAGCTTATTTTATACCTAGTAGTTTGTACCTCTACATCTCTTACCCTATATTGCCCCTCCCCCTGAAGATAATTTCTTAAAGATGAAAATAGGATTTTCCCCTTATTCCACTGCTTTCTGAGCCCAGGTCACTCAGGAAGATATTAATTATGCCTCTATCGTTCACTTCTTTAAATCACTTCTAACTGTTGTTGGATTATAGGCAGGGAAATAATTAACTATGAAAGAAACATAGCCTGGCTTTATTTCTTTATTTGAAGCAAAATCCACTCACTTTTAATGCAGATCAGTTTGGACCAGCAAAAAAAGGTAATTTTTTCTGATGTTTTAAAGGTAGTGTTCTTGTAAGAATTAGAATTGTTAGTCATTTTAGATGATTAATGAGTATGTTTTAATTTGAAAACCAATATGTAATTCAGTTTGTTTCTTTTATTGGATAAATTTAAACATATTTCGAAAGGATGGGTTAATGCAGACTTTTTCAGGGATAATGCTTTTTCTGTCAGCAGTATTGTTAAGCTAATCTCTCCATACAGAACACATATACTAGAATAAATTATCCCTAATATTAGTTGTACAAATTCTTAAATTAAGATCTCTTTCTACTATAATAGTACTGTAATAGCACTATGCCTGGGTTTTTTTGAAAGTTGAGTTAGATTTATCCAAACTAATAATAATAATATTGAATAATTGACTACAGTGTAAAAGTACTATTTTAAGTGCTTTACAAATATTAATGCATTAATGCCAACCACAGCCTGCTGAGTTTGGTATAATTATCCACATTTTACATTTGAAGAACACGTGCCACAGAGAGTTTGAGAAACCGTCCCAAGATCATGGAGCTGGTAGAGAACGGGGCTGAGATGCAAAACTAGGCAGCCTGCTCAACAGCATGGAGGCTGGACCGTGTCTCTTGCTGCTCCCAGAAGGACCCCATCACTCCAGATCACTGTGGCAAGGACCTCATTTCTCTGAGCTTTCCTGTCTTCTTTTGTAAAATGACAAGGTCAGCTTTTGAGATCGGTAGGGTTCCTGACAGATTTGAATTTATAGAATCTTTAAAATCCCGGGATGTCTGCATTAAAATGACAGATTGACCACACGTATTCGATTTACATTCTCCCCTGAAATGACAGTAGTATATTTTATATACACTATATATAAAACCTCACATGGCACACTGAACAGGAGACAAGATAATAGTGCCAGGGATAATGGACCTAATGGCATGGGGTGAACAGGCCCCAAATGCCCGCAGGAATGACACGGAGAGCCTTGAGAGACTTAGGGCTCCAAAGGTGTCAGTGCAGCAGACAGTGGGCTCATATCTGAACAGACCATTTGAACTTCCTGGTTGCACTACCCCACCTCCATAGTTTGAAGTCATGTGACTGCTCTCTTCCCCTTGCAGAAAATTTTGCAGAAAATTGAGGATTAAATTTTCAGAAAAAATGAACCAAAAGGTGTCAAAAGTGTGGACATCAAGTAAAGCAGAGGCCTGGGGGAATTCAGCTAAAATTTCTATATAAGATTTTGGGACCATCACTCCCTTCCTTGGCAGTCAGGCTTATTACTGCTCCCACCCCCCATCTAGTAAATCCATCTGTCGTCACTCTTTGCCCCCAATGGACACATAACTCCTTACAATGGACTTTTCGTGTGTCTCACTTTTAAATACACTTTTAAAAACAAACAAGCAAAACAGTCTCTAACGTGAAAGAGAAAGACTACACAACACGAAACAAAATAAAAGCAAAAAACATATAAAGGGAACTCCAAGAAAATAGAAGTAAAGCAGGGAATAGAAGAAAATTTCAAAATATTATGTTTAATAATATTGAACATAGGTCAAAAATGAGATATTGTATCTCCAAAGCAAGAACAAGACTCTGTAAGAGAAAAAGAGAAGACAAATAAAAGGGGAAGAAAAATTCTTGGAAGTCAAAACTATTTGCACGGTAGCAGATACTCTTGTTTGCCTGTCCAGAAACCATTCTTACCCCGACCATAACTTCTCCACCTCCCACTGCAGAGGCTGCTGATGCCGGCATCTCTCTTTCCTAGCCTCCCTTGCACTTAAGAAGTGGGCATTTGACACAGTAAAAGGAAGCCCACTGTGAGTCTTCTCAGAGGGAATAGTTTGTTTCCCTAATGAAAGGCAAACCGTGGGAGGAAATTCTCTCTCTTTAGCAAGGTGGGATTTTGTCACCGAGTGACTTGTGGAACTGTAGCAGTCTTCTCGGGACCACAAGAAGAGGTGTAAGGACTCATCTAATTACTGAGGATGGCGGGAAGGAAAGAGAGATAGGGCCTGCGTCCTCGATAGCGCCACTGAGCCAAGGAGCTAACTCTGATCTCTAGGGCAATGGAAAGACAGGACGATATGGCAATTGGGCCATAAGAGGGAAGGTCTAAAGTTTAGGTGGAGGAGACAGCCTTGTCAGGAAGCGGGAGGTGATGCTTTTGGGGGTTCTTTGAGTACAAGATTGCCATAGGCTAGTCATTCAACAAATAATTATACTATGGGTCAAGCCCTGTTCTAGGTACTAGGGAGACAGATGTGAACAAAACAAATTTCTTGCCATTCTGCAGCTAACATTCTAGGTAAAACAGACAGGAAATTTAAAATAAGACAAAAACAAGAAAATATGAAATGTGTCAAGTAGTGAAAAATACTTTAGGGAAAAATAAAGCTGAATCAGAAAGATAGGGTGAGCTAAAGAGGGTCATGGGAGGAGTAGTCAGGGAAGGTGGACTTTAACTGAGGGTCATTTGAAGCAGAGACTGGAAAAAAACAGAGCAAACCATATGGATAAGGGAGGTAAGCCTCCAGCAAAGGAACAGCAAGTGTAATAACTCTTAGGTGAGAATGTGCTTGGCACCTTTGGAGAAAAGCAAAGGGGGCCAGAGAAGTGTAAGTGAGGGGAGATTGACAGGACATGAAGTCAAAGAAGTAACAGAACTAGAATCTGGCAGGCCATTGTATGGACTTTGCCTCTTGCTTTGAGTAAGTGAGAAGGCTTTGTTGGGTTTTGAGCAGACACGATCTTACTTATATTTTAAAGGTTAAGTCTGTCTGTTGTGTTGAGAATAGAAAGAATGAGGTAAAGGTTGAAGGAGGGAGACATTTGGAAGGCCATTACAGTAATTCGAACGATAATAATAGCTTGAATCAGGCTGGTTTCAGAAAACGTGGGGAGAAGTGTTTGGATTCTGTATACGTCTTAGAGTAAAGCCTAAACCATCAGCCAAATTTGCTGCTGTGATGGATTTGATGTTGCGTTTCAAGAGCGACTCCCAGGTTTTGGGCCTGAGCAACAGTAAGGACTGAGCTGCCATTTGCTTAAAATGAGGAAGAGTATGAAAAGAGGAGGTTTGCAAAGGAAACCAGCAGCTTGGTTTCAAGCTATTTTTCCTCTTGCACATTTGAGACGAGCAGCAGCTGGATATGCCAGTCTGGAGTTCAGAGAAAAGGTTGAGGATGAAGAGCTCAATGTATAGGAGGAATTTAAAGCCATGATAAAGGATGAGGTCACCCAGGGAGTAGGTGGAGAAGAGATCCAAGACTGAGCCCCGGGACATCCTAATATTTAGAAACTAGGAGGGCAAGAAGAAACTAGCACAGGAGTCGGGGGAGAAGCAGCCAGGGAGTCGTGTCCTGGAAGCCGAGTGAAGGTGGGGCTGATCAAAAATGCAGCTGATCGGGGCTTCCCTGGTGGCGCAGTGGTTGAGAGTCCGCCTGCCGGTGCCGGGGAAACGGGGTCGGGCCCCGGGCCG
>NW_006769699.1:782850-787288 GCF_000442215.2 Lipotes vexillifer | reverse complement strand
CAAAAAAAAAAAAAAAAAAACCCTAAAAAAAAAAAAATGCAGCTGATCGATGAGTACAAAGATTGAAAATTCACCTCCAAATTTAGCAAAGATGGAACTTGTTATTGGCCTTGACAAGAGCTCAAGTGTCTTAAGGAACAAAGAGAGGACAGGTTCAGCAAATGATGCTGTCGGCAGCAGCAGCTGTAACCTAGACAACCAGTCATCGGAGGTGGGGTGCAACATTGGAAGTGACTCCTTGCCTAGGGGGTGTGTGCAATTCTAGCATTGCCTTCGGGGGAGTAGAAGCCAAATGTTGGACAGAGTCATTAAGAGGAAAATAATGGTAAATAGTAATGGTTTTACCTTTAAGTTGAGTAGTAGTTCTCTCCGAAGCTCTTATTTATTTGGAAGCATGGCTAAGGAAGCTAGAAGACCCATTTCCCTGTTCAGATGTCAGAGGTCTTTGAAAAAGACAAGCGTAATAAAGAAGAATGTGGAAACCATAAGCATAGACTTTAGAATAAAGATGCATCTGACGCAGATTCCAGTATCACATACTAATTTTTGGTACCAAGTTACTAAACCTCTCTGAATCTGAGTATTCTCATCTCAGGCTGTTCATGCCTATCTCATGAGAGGACTTTATGAGCAATAAATTACATAGCCTGTAGAAGACCCCTAGTACAGATTCATGCAAATTGATGATCAGTAAATAACAACTATGATTTATTATTATCATTATTATTATTATTATGTCCTAGTTAGGGTCCGAGGTAGAGGCCACTTGCTTTGATGTGGAGAAGATGAAGCATTTGTTGACATGAACCTAGTTGGAGAAGGAGTTGGCTGTGCCTCTGCAGTTTCAATAAAATTCTTTGAAAGGCATTTCTTATGGCCCAGGCCTTGTAAGAAGCAGAGCAGGGCTGAAGGCCACATTTTCTCGATATATTCCAAAACAAATTTCACTTGACTTCTCTTAAACTCTCCTCTTTAAACCAGATCATAGCATGTGTTGAGGTTAAGATAATACCACACCCCTGGGATGCTGAGGGCAGAAACCTTGGGCAGGAGAGAACACCTTGCTGCCTAAGGATGTTGCCAGGCCAAGAAGTACATCTTCGTGAAGCACTCGATGGCTGTAAACCTTCATTCTGTGTTTTCCTCTCACCCTTATGCATTTTTACTTTAGAGCACTGTGTACACATGGGTGTTGGTTCTGTTCTCACTGGTTCACAAAATAGAAAGCAGATAGCAAATGCCTAAGAAATAATTCTGTGCAAGTACATTATGACTTGCTTTCTATTTTCACAGTAACTCAGACCAAACTGGAATCTTTATAGTAGAAAGTGTCACATTCCTCACACTTGAGTAAAATATTTAGAAATTTAGCAGATGGGTTCTGTGTCCTAAAACAATGTTTACTTGTAGCTATTATTGACTTCATTTTCTTATTTAAATATGTAATTTTGAGTCCTGGCTCTACGATTTGTTTTTTCTAACTGACTTGACTCTGAAACTTTATGGCATTGAAACACTTGAGCCAAGAGGTTCGTAGGGCTGTGTTGGTTTTGGATTTTGTTTTTGTATTACAGTTCATGGTCATTTAATTTATCAACATAAAAAAATTCAAACAAACGGATATTCCCAGAAGTCAAGTAATTTCCCCAGAGGGAAAATAAAGTGCCATTAATTCCTAAAGTTTAAAATCACCTAACTCTCTTTAATAATAACCATGGAAATCCTATTTCTTCACACGTGACTCAAAGAAAGATTTGTTTGTGCATCTTGAATACACAGCCGCTTTGTATGTTTCCTGACCTTCACTTACATGCATTCTAGTCCCTATATGAGAGGCAAATAGATTCTAAAAATCTCTTTAAAATCACTGCCTGAGTGACCTTTACCCTTAGTAGCATCTGATTATAATCTGAATGAAAATACATTCTAATAGGGGCATTGGAAATCATTTAAGTTAACTCAAAAGGGTCATTTCTGGCTGAAATGACACAAGTTTATTATAATTAAAAATTGCATTAAGCTTCTCACAAACCTAACATACACATGAAGTTATTTAATGGGTCAGGCTTAAAGGAACTTTAAGATTGCTTGATGTTATTACCTGACAGCTTTACACTCCCCTCTCTTTGCTAACCTAACTGTGAGCTAACGAGAGGAAGACAATTACAAGGTTATCTCTTTTTCAGCATAGCATTCCTCTACTGGGTGACTCTGCCTTGGAAACTGGGCAGCCCTAGAAAAGATAGTGTTTTCTCCATAAAGTAGCTGAAATTTCAGTGGCAAATCATATTAGAACCATTCAAGAGGCCATACTTGAAATCCTTCCTTTTTTTTTTTTTTTTTTTTTTTTTTTTGCGGTACACAGGCCTCTCACTGTTGTGGCCTCTCCCGTTGCGGAGCACAGGCTCCGGACGCGCAGGCTCAGCGGCCATGGCTCACAGGCCCAGCCGCTCCGCGGCATGTGGGATCTTTCCAGAGCGGGGCACGAACCCGTGTCCCCTGCATCGGCAGGCGGACTATCAACCACTGCGCCACCAGGGAAGCCCCTTATTTGATTTAGTGAAAAGATTTTATTATACTGTATTGTCAAGCCTAATTTTTAAAAAAGTAAATGGGTAATATTTTCTGAAATGAAAATGTAAACATTTTCTCTGTTTTTACAGCTGTAGTTTTTGACTTAGTAAAGGGAAGACTTTGGAGGGTTTTGAGTGGAAAGTGACAGGATCTGACTTTTGGTTTAAAAGGGTCACTCAGGGGCTTCCCTGGTGGCACAGTGCTTAAGAATCCGCCTGCCAATGCAGCGGACACGGGTTCGAGCCCTAGTCCGGGAAGATCCCACGTGCCGCGGAGTAACTAAGCCTGTGTGCCACAACTACTGAGCCTGCACTCTGGAGCCTGCGAGCCACAACTACTGAGCTTGTGTGCCAGAACTACTAAAGCCCACACACCTGGAGCCCGTGCTCCACAACAAGAGAAGCCACTGCAATGAGAAGCCCGCACAACGCAACGAAGAGTAGCCCCCGCTCGCCTCAACTAGAAAAAAACCCACGTGCAGCAATGAAGACCCAACGCAGCCAAAAATAAAATTAATAAAATTTTTTTAAAAAGGATCACTCAGGATGCTATGCTTAGAGTAGAATGAAGGGGCAAGGGAGACCAGTTAAGAGGTTACTGCAGTAATCCCAGTGAGAGATGGTGGAGCAGAGCGGGAGCAGTGGAGGTGGTGAGCAGTGTCAGATCCTAGATACATTTTAAGATAGAGCCAGGAGGATTGCATTGTGAAAGGAAAGAGGATGAGAGGTTTCAAGGCTGACTCTAAGGTTTGGGACTTAGGCACGAGTTGGAGGAAAATATTTGCAAAGCATATCTGATAAAGGTCTCGTATGCAAACATATGAAGAATTCTTATAACTCATTAATAAGAGGACACTTAACCCAACTTTTAAAAATAGGCAAAAGGATTGAATAGGCCGTCCACCAAAAAAGATAAACGAGTGGCAAATGAGAACACAGGAAGAGTCCCAGCATCATTAGCCGTCAGAGAAATGCACATCAAAACCACGAGATACCACTTCACACCCACTAGGATGCCTATAATCAAAGAGTCAGAAGATGATGTCGAGAAATTGGAACCCTCATACACTGCTGATAGGAATGTAAAATGGTATAACCGCTTTTAAAAACTCTGGTAGTTTCTTATATACACTTGCCATATGACACAACAATTCTGCTCCTAAGCACTTATCCAAGTGAAATAAAAACATGTTTTACACAGACTTGTTGTATACAAATAGTCATAGAAACTTTATTTATAATAACTAAAACTAGAAATAATCCAAGTGTCGATGAACCAGAGAAGGGAAAAACTGTGGTACTTCCATGAATAGAATACTCCTCAGCAATTAAAAAGGATGAACTATGTGCAAAGAATAATACACACAGCAACATGGATGAATCTCAAATGCATTATGCTAAGTAAAAGAGCCAGACTAGAAAAGTTACATACTGCATGATTCCATTTCAGTGAAATTCTAAAAATACCCAAAACTATCATAACAGCAAGCAGAACAAGGTTTGCCAAAGGCTGCAGGTAGAGGGGAGGGGAAAAAAAGGGGGCACAGGGAGCTTTCAGGGTGATAGAAGTATCCTATATCATGATTGTCATGATGGAGACATAGCTGCATACATTTGTCAAAACTCATTGAATTATATGCTCAAAATTGGTATATGTAACTGAAACCTTAAAAGAGCAAATTTTTTAAAAAGTAGCTTTAAATATCACTGTCTTTATTTTTGAGGTTAGTATATTTTAATTGTTTGAGATTCAATAAATAAATGCACAGGTGTACAGTGCATAAGCAATCTTGAAAAAAGCTACTAAAGGGCTTCCCTGGTGGCGCAGTGGTTGAGAGTCCGCCTGCCGATGCAGGGGACACGGG
>NW_006769699.1:768549-782769 GCF_000442215.2 Lipotes vexillifer | reverse complement strand
CAGTGAGAGGCCCGCGTACCGCAAAAAAAAAAAAAAAAAAAAAAAAGCTACTAAACACTCTGGCCATCTGTCTCCTTACCTGTAAAATGAAGACCATTGTTCCTGATTTAGTGGGGTTTTTTTAATCTGAAAAGTTGTGTATAATACCTATTTTTGTAAATGGTTTTGAATTTTAATTTTCTCAAGTTCAGTTTTTATTTAATGGAATCCAGTAGTGATTCATAGGGTTGGTATCCTTTTGCAGTGATATAAGTGGGCTTGAATTATTTTGCAGACTTGCATTTTTGAATACTCTATTTTATTGAGTCTGAATAGATCTATAATCAGATATTCCTGAGGGGAGAAAAAGGCTTCTTTTTGCTCTCATACAAACAACCAGAAATTCTAGGTTTTTAGTTGACTCTCACAGAGCTAACATAGATAACAAGATTGACTGTGATCATACACTGCATTTTCACCTACATTATCTTAATCTTCCACAGCATTTGAGACGGCTATCATCGTCCCCATCATATACATAACGAGATAAAAATATATGAGTTGTTAGATGACTTGCTCGTGGTCACCCAGCTTGTGATTTGGTAAAGCCAGAATTAACTCTTAGTTTTTTAGGCTTTATGCCCTTTCCTCAACCAAAGGTGTATTCTTCCCCTAGTCCTTAAAATATATGTAAGTTGTCACGCTAATAATGGTTCTTAATTTGCTGAGACCCCATCTTCTGCCATGGTTCAGCTCATTAGACAGATTTTTTTTTTCATTTTGTTGGACTGAATCTGCCTGGGAACCCAGCAATGTTGATAGAATCTAGCCATAGCATTGAGAAAGGTCCTTGCACAGCTAAATTAGCCCCCTGCCTAATTTCATTGAAGTGTAAGTGTTTCCTGGACTTCCAGTAGGAGGCAAGATGAAACAGTGTCATTTTTCAATATAGAGGGTAAATGTGGAATAAGAACCTTTGAAAACTAAATTTAGTGCCAGGAAGAGCACACTAGACTTTCACTATTGGAAGAAAGGGACGTACCGCCCCCCCTTCACAAAGCTGTAAAAATTAAGAAGAAATATACACAATATTTAAAAATTCATCCATTTGACTGACATTTGCTGAAAGTCCGTGCATCAGTGATTCTGCTAGATCCTGCGAAAACACAAGCCCTACACAATCCCTGTCCTTAAAGGGACCCACAGCCTAGTAAGGGAGACAGTGCCAACAATGAATGCTGAACAGTGAGATCACAGGTAATGGATATATGATTCCCAGCTACTTATTAAAAGTCCTGCAATCTCTCTCTAATCTTTGAGGTAGATGTTCTTATCGCTACTTAACTTACGAGGTGACCGAGGCTCAGGAAGGTTAGACACCCTGTTTAAGGTTGATTGCCCCAGGGTGGGAGCTGGTGTCTCAAACGGATGCCCTCTCTCCTGCATCCTCACTCCAGCCAGAGGTCTGTTTTCCTCGGGCGTAGCTGGATTTGAAGGGCTGTTTGGAAAGGGGGTAACTTCTGACGTTCATCTGTTGCCTCCCGAGTGGAAATAGGTCTCAGATCCAGTGAAGGGCACGGTTGCACGTGGAAAGTTCTAGCACTCAGCCCTTCCCAGCCCCTTCCAGCCCTGGCTGTGCCGTCATTCCTTAGGGGAAAAACTGGACACTTTGTCACTTGGTATATTTCTTCCTGCCTGAGACTGTGAAAAATATCAAAATATGTAAAGAAACACTGTTTAGGCATTAAAAATATTGCCTTGAAATACAGCATGGAGTCTTCCAGTCCTTTATTCGATAAAGGATAGAAGGCATGTTCAATTAAATGCAGTTCATCAAAAATGTATTGAGGGTCTTCTGTACCACAGGGGTGGGCATACAAGCATGTGATGTAGCCTTGGGCCTTGGGGGACTTTGTTATAGATGGAGCCACAGTCAGTGAAACTTTATTCTAAAAGGCCCTATTCAACATTCATGTTAAATGTCTTGGACCATATCCTAGAAAGCAGTGTTACCCTCAAGTAAAATTTTCCCACATTTAATGCTCAAAACACTTGGTTGCTAGAAAACTCTGTAAAGAAATTTTACTGAAAATCAAACTCTGAGGGCAAAGGTCATGACATTTTGTTGCCTGGCTCCAGAATGAAATAGTCTTTTATTCTGTATTCTCTACTTATACTGGGTTAGAATACTTCGCTTTGAAATGTAGTTGGATGCAGTTTTAAAACGAAAAAGGACAGAAGGAGAAAGAAAGAAAACAATCATTGCAAATATTTTTTTTTATTGTTAGACATTACATTTGGAAGACTATAACTTCTTCAGTGGTTTTATGGATTTTCAGAGCTCAAGTGAAA
The DNA here is from genome assembly GCF_000442215.2 of Lipotes vexillifer. Lineage (NCBI taxonomy): Eukaryota > Metazoa > Chordata > Mammalia > Artiodactyla > Lipotidae > Lipotes > Lipotes vexillifer. Next base: position 780,438 of record NW_006769699.1, on the reverse strand, counting down.
GTGTAATAGCTCCAGAAATGATTATGTTGCTATTTTCATAGAAATGATTTTTTTTTCCTGAAGAATTTGCCTTGAAGTGATTCAAGTCAGATACTTTTATCCTGTGGGAATTCTAACTCATAAACTCACTATCTCTCCGTCTCCATTTCTTGGGTCATTTTCCATTTTTATACTTATCTACACTATCCCATTTTTCTGTAATGTGTTCATGTGACTTTTATATTCAAGAAAGTAAGACATAAGCTGCTTTATATGCTGAGTGGATATAATTATGACATAACTATATGCCCATGTTCCAAAGAAATCCATTTAAGGATAGATAAACTAGCAGCAAAACCAGGAAAAGTGCCAAGATCGCCTGACATCTTGTCCATTTCTCTCTTCCTCTGGCCCCATGCCTTTCAGAACCAGGGCCTGTGATGCTTAAATGGGAGCATGCAGCCGGGGGCCCTCAGGACAGCTCTGAGGAGCAGCTGAGACAAAGCTCTTATATGTGTGGCTCCCATGAAATGAGGTCTTGTAGCAATCTCACTTTTATTTCCTTGATAAATAAAAATGTTCCAGTTCACTGGCCTCTTAGCAGAAATGCCAAGGATATCAAAGAATTAAAGAGAGCCTTTTGTGTTCCTTCTGTGTGGTCTATATTCTGGCCATTACCAAGGGAGATATTATTCTGTTTGTTTCACATGGTAAGACAAACTCATTCATTCACTCATCCGAGTCATTAGTTCCAGGTATCAGCGAGGCCCATCTGCGTCTAGGAGTTTGTTAGTGTGTGTGTGTGCGTGTACGCACGCACACACGCGCACGCACGCATGCTAGTGTGCTGTTGGCATCCAAATTATACCACGTTTTTGTAATTCTTAGTATTTCTTCATATCCAACATATAAGGATCCTCATGTGATGGGTGACCCAGGCCTCCCTTGACTTCGGAGAGGACCTGGCAGCCACGCTGTCATCAGGCATATACACAAAGCATGGGGAGCAGAGAGAAGGTTGGGGAGGCTTCCTCAGCTGAGTTATGAAGGCAGAGTAGGGTTCTCTTTGCAGACAAGAGGAGACAGCAGTTCGGCTGAGAAAGCAGCATCTACCACTGCACAGGGACAGGAGGAAGCCTGATCTGGGATGGATGGAGGACCGGGCACATGGGGCGTGATAGGAAACAGGCCTGCAAAGATGGGCCTGGTCAGCCTCTGAGGAGTCAGCCCTGATGCTCTGGGCCTAGAGGATGAGTGTTATGTGTAGTGAACTAAGTTGGGCAGAGAAAGACAAATACTGTGTGATATCACTTATATGTGGAGTCTAAAAAACAAAAGCTAGTGAATATAACAAAAAGAAACAAACTCATAGATAGAGAGCAAACTAGTGGTTACCAGTGGGAAGAAGGAGGGGAGAGGGCAAGATAAGGGTAGGGGATTAGGAGGTACAAACTATGTAGACTACTATGTATAAAATACATAAGCTACAAGGGTAGAGTGTACAACACAAGGAATATAGCCAAGATTTTGTAATAACTATAAATGGAGTATAACCTTTAAAAATTTTGCATCACTATGTTGTACATCTGAAATTTATATAATATTATAAATCAACTATACCACAACTTAAAAATGGAAAAAAAATTTGAATTTAATTAAAATCTTTTATCGAAGTGTAATTACATTGAGAAAAGTGCTCAAATTGTGAGTGTACAGCTCACTGAATTTTTCACCAAGTGAATATAAATACACTTGTGTAATCATTACCAGTTAACTACAAACAGAACATTACCAATGGCTTCTTTATTAGTTTTCAACTTTTTTATTAGAGTATAGTTGATTTCTAGATAGATAGATACAGCTAGATATTCTTTTTCAGATTCTTTTCCATTACAGATTATTACAAGATATTGAATATAGTTCCCTGTGCTATACAGTAGGTCCTTGTTGTTTTGGTTTTCAACTTTCAAGAGATGCTCAATAAATAACAATTTACCTAGTCTGTGAAGATGACCCAGTCATTTCTCACAGAAGTCTCTATACCGTGTTATTCCATTCATAGTGGGAAACCCGTGCCAAATAATCTACTCAGTCTTTTATGGTCCTAGGGGAATCAGTAGATATTTGTTGAAAGACTAAATGAATGACTACCCAAGCCAACAATTATGGTGGAGCACCAAGAAAATGAGGGAGGAAACAATCTAACTATAATCTTGTTAGACAACATTTGCTTACTTTCTCTCCTAGCTCCTATTCCTAAGACCATATCACTGGGTGGTGAGAGGAGAAAGCTCTCTAAGCTTTATTGTCACTCTCTTTGGTTCCAAGTATGAAGAAAAATGTGAAAGGCAACTTCTTCTAGGGCTTCTAGAAAGAGCCAGAGAGGCTGTTTGCACTGGATTGGATTTACGAGGACTAGATTCTAGCCCTGGTTCTGATGTGACCTTGTGAATCACAAGGTCTCGGACAGAAGTTGACTGGGTCTCTCATCTGTGAAAGGACAGAAGTAGACAATTGCTAGAAATTACTCCTGCTCTAAGATTCCAACACCCACTCTTTCGCAATGACTGACTGTAGCTCAGGGTGCAGCCTGTGGCCATAGAGCAGATAACAATGACCTGGGCCCCACTGTAGAAAGCCGTTGGCACGGGTCCACGGCTCTGTGAGTTGGCCAATCCTACTAACCAGGCAGACATTCATGCCTGACTAGAATGTGAGTTGTCGCTTTGCAAAAGAGCAATTTGAAGATTAAGGGGGAAAAAAAAAATCCTGGGCAATCACATCCCTCTGCCATCCAGCTAAGCGGGCAGCTTTGATGAGTAATCCATCCATTGCTCCAAGCCATCAGCCTTCTTCCATCCGGATTTGCTGGTGCCGAATTTTCACTGCCAAAAGCAGCTCCGACTGTGTAGGCTCCCCTCAGATTAATGGTGCAGGAAATGCAGTGATGTCCATGGTGGGGACTCTGGGGCTTTGGACCTTGTGGAGGGATACCTCCTGTGACAAGTTGTCATGCCCTTAGACCATCTCATTTGGGGGAATTGGATATTCATAGATGCTCAGGAAGAGAAATTCACTGCAAGTGCAGTGATCTAATGCAGTAAGACATTCTGGGTGGGACTAGAACCATGACACCACGACATGGGGAAGATTAGAAATGTTCTGTTTCAACCTTTTTTCAAACACACTTTAGTGTGTATTAGTGAGGTTAGGCAGTGGTAGTCATCTCTCTTCCATTGGTAACTTCCGTTTTTGTCTTACTGTGACAGCATGCACACGCTCTCACCCTTGCCAGTTTCCTTCCTCTTCTAATTGCTGACATTCTGCCAGAAAAGATGGTTTCTTTCTCACACAGTTGCAGGTTCCTTTTTTCATAGTGACTTGATGTTACCCTGCTCGGCCATTCAAGAAACAGGAGCCTGACAATTGAGAGATTTTAACTGTGGCTTGCAATCCACTACACATACGTAAAGGAACCAAGATACAATTTCCTATTAACTTGTGTGATGATGTTTGAGTCATATGATTCTGAAGAATTTTAGAAGACTAGACACACATTTCTGATGATAAATTATGATTTCCAGGTTTTAATTACTTTGTACTATGATAGTTTGAGGTTCAACTTTCAGACTAGAAATTTCAGATTCTCATTTCAAGCACCAATTCATGACAGGTGGCCATGAGGTAATTTCCTTTCTTAAGGACATGCACAGGAAGCAAGGTTCTTCCTTTTTAAATGCAGCCTTTATGCATAGATTTTATTTATATACAATGTGCATCCCAAGTCTTTGTAAATAGCACTCAGCCCAGTTATTTTGGTTTTTTATAATTCTGAAAATAAGCACGTACAAAATTTAGCAACTAAAATCCAAACTCACTGGGCTTGTAAGCAATGTTATATAGATCTGTTGATTTGGTTTGTAGGAGAAATGACTGATTTTTAAAAAAAATTTCAATGAATGAATTTGAGGAGACAATTTAAAATAAAGAGCTATGTATCCCAAGACCATCTTTTTGGTCACCAGCTTAGCACATTCTTCTTTCTTTACATCCACTCAAGATTCTAGAAAGGTCTGAGGTATTGCCCATCTGTTAATTAGCCAGAGTAAGAGGGCAACTTCTCAGGAGCTGCAGAAGTTAGTGGGGAAAATTCAGATGCAAAAATAACTGTTACCTAAGGTTATATAAAAAGTCAGCTGCAGAGAAGCAATTTCAGAGTTGCTGAATTTTTTGGTTTCCATTTGGACCAGCACTACTGCCATGGTCTTTTTCTCATGTCCCCTTGACATTGGTTTAGGTTTTCGCAAGAATTCGTATTTGGAAAGAAACTCTGAAGAGGCAAATATTTAAGTTCTCTCAACTTAGCAACGTAAGAAATAAATGGCGTGTTTTTCAAAAGAGAGAATTAGGTTGCATCAGGTAATTGGGTGAGCTGTGGAATTCTGCCTGCTGATGGGCAGTAAGCAATGACTAAAGTTGTTTTTTTTTTAATTGATTTTCAAACCTTCACCATCTAGCAATCTCTACAGATCCGTTCTTTTCATAAATAAAATCTGTGCATTCATTCCCAATTCATCTTCAACCTACTTCCTAAATCCCCCAATTTTAGTAGGTAAGAGTCCACAGATATCCACGTCTGAACAATAAAGAAAATCTGTAAAAGCAGCAGTATTGTTTAATTTGGAATACTTCCTGCAACATCGTTGGCTGTTCTCTAATGGAATTAGAGCATTGCACTGTTGTGGTAACATGTTTAAATGACCATCATTTGTCATGTGATTTGTCTCTACTGTCTTGAAATCTTGGTTTTTTAAAGACTCAATGTTGGATTTCTCTCTCCTTTTCTCTCTAAAGTATGTGGTTCAAACACGGCATCTCTGATGATAGCATGATAGAGTCCACTTGCTGGTTAGTTAGAAATCAGTATGTTTTAGAAATGCTAGATTTCAATGTGGTAGATAAGTTTCTGTTTCCCATAACCAGCTCTTACCCACTGTATTTTGTGGAAGATATGAAGCCTTTCATCAGTTCATCTGTCTGGTCCCATTCAAACAATGTAGCCGGGGAATCATGCACAGGGTAACCCCTATCCAGTGCCCTTTATCCCAGGGCACTTCCCAACCACCAGAGGAATCCCTTTACATGAAATAAAGGAAGACAAAGTTCCTCTCTAACCTCGTAAAAAGCCTAGGCCCAGCAATTGTGGAGAGGAAGCACTGACAAATAATATCACCAACTGAACTCGTGGGAGACACACATGGGAGTGGCTCCCCAGGTCCTAGCAGCTGGCCAGGTGGCCCTGACTGCACTGTCCCATCCTCTCCACGCCTCTCCCGGGGGCTCCAAATCGCCCCCTCGATCACAGTGGTCGATTTCAGAGCGGTTATCTGAGACAAGGCAGGCTAATCCTTCCAGGTCAGGTATACAATGATTGGAATAGACATGTGATCCAAACCAAACCAATCAAGTCTTCCTTGGAATTTATTACAGGGGGACATGGTTTTCTCTTGGGTGATGAGGTTGTTAGGTTGAGCCCAGAGATGGAGTGGAAGCAGACACATGAGAAAGAGAGGTCCTGAGGCTGAGTCCCTGCTTCAAGATGCCCTGTATCCATCCTGCCTTCCTACAAGCTTAGTCATTCAACTCTTCCTTTAATCAATCACCTTTCTGTTTAAATTAATTCAAATGAGGTTCCTATCACCTGCACTTGAGAAAAGCCTGAGTTGCACACGTATCAAAAAGAAAAATTTCGGACTTCCCTGGTGGCGCACTGGTTAAGAATCCGCCTGCCAATGCAGGGGACACGGGTTCGAGCCCTGATCTGGGAAGATCCCACATGCCGTGGAGCAACTAAGCCCGTGTGCCACACTACTGAGCCTGCGCTCTAGAGCCTGCGAGCCACAACTACTGAGCCCGTGTGCCACAACTACTGAAGCCCACATGCCTAGAGTCCATGCTCCGCAACAAGAGAAGCCACTGCAATGAGAAGCCCGCGCACCGCAAGGAAGAGTAGCCCCCGCTCACCGCAACTAGAGAAAGCCCACGCGCAGCAACGAAGACCCAACACAGCCAAAAGTAAATAAATAAATAAATAATGTTAAAAAAAAGAATAATTTCAAACTCACAGGAAAAGAGGTCAGATTTGTGGTTTCCAGAGGCAGGGGTTGGGAGGTGGGGGGAGGGGGAGGGGGAGGGGGAACTGGATGAAGGTGGTGAAAAGGTACAAACTTCCAGTTACAAGATAAAAGAAGTACTAGTAATGTACAACGTGAAGAGTGTAATTGACGCTGCTTTTCTGTTATATGGGAAAGCTGTTAAGAGAGGAAATCCTAAGAGTTCTCGTCACAAGAAAAATATGCTTTTCCTATTTCTTTAATGTTGTGTCTCTATGAGATGCTGGATGTTCACTAAACTTACTGGGATCATCCCTTCATGATGTTATGTGGGAGTCAAACCATTACGCGGTGCGCCTGGTATGCGGTGCGCCAGTGCTGTATGTCAATCACATCTCAATAAGAAGGGAAGAAAAAATAAAAATAATAAAATATTTTTTTAGAAGAGTAACTTATGATACCACTTTCAGTGGCTGGTAAGCATCCCATCATATGCGTATATTTACAGATTTTTCAGGTAGCCCACGATTATTAGACATTTAGATCCCTTAAAGCAGCGGTCCCCAACATTTCTGGCAGCGGGGACCAGTTCTGGGGAAGACAGTGTTTCCACGGAGGGCGGTGCGGGCGGAGGATGGTTCAGGCGGTGACGCGAGCAATGCGGAGCGGCACCTTCGCTCACCTGCCCGCTGCGCGCCCCCTGCTGTGCGGCCCGGTTCCTGATAGGCAGCTGAGCGGTACTGGTCCGCGGCCCGGGGGTTGGGGACCCCTGGCTTAAAGTGCTCCTGCATGGTAACTAAGGCTGTGATACACATCCTTATTCACAAAGTGTTGTGCGCATCTCTGATCCTTTCAGTCGGCTAGCTACTGAAGCCGTGTGCCCTTTGAAAGCTTTTGATACCTTATCGCCCGATTTCCCTGTCAAACAGTTGCATTTAATGTGTATTCCCAGCGGCGGTTCATGAAAGTGTCTGTTGTTTTCACCGTGTCACCACCTCGGGATATTGTCATTCTCTTTAATATGTTTCTCAATTTCATAGGCAAAAAGTGCCAACTCATTGTTTTTTCAGTTTGTACTTCTTGGGAAAAACAGGTCATTCTTACAAAGAAGTCCTGAATTTCCCTCACGTTGTAGAGCCTCATGCTGGTGGCACTGTTATCACTCCACTGGGCCTCCGTGGCTGACTGACTCACGCTATCAAAATGCTAACAGAGTTTCCTGCTGTCAGAGGGTTCTGTCAGAACATCACTTGCCTAATTTTGATCCAAAATGCCAACAACCCTCTTGGTTCTGAGAAGAGGAGAAGGGAAGCATCACCAAGCAAACGTAGAAGGTAGCAGGAGCGTTTCTGCTTTCATTTGTCTGGATTAGTTTACGTTTAGACGTGGTGACTGAAGGGCAGATGGGAAAGCCCTTTCTCTGGCAGGGAAACCGACCCTAAGGAGACTTTCTTTTGACCCAGATTGCTCTCGATTTTTTAACGCATTCACAGTAGTTTCTCCTTCTGGTATGGAGTTGGAATGACCTTGGATTTCACAGAGGCACGGTGCCCCTCCTTGCAGGTGGAATGACTCACGTTCTGTCGGTCCTCTGTCGCGGTTCCAAATAGGGTGCGTTTGCTCTTATGTTTTTCCCTCCCTTCCATTAGGAACAGACTAAATCTAGCATTGCATTGTCAGAAGTTGAACTTAGTGAACTCTGGGAGTCTCGTGAAGGGGCTCGAGTGAAGAAAGGCCAGGTCTCACAGTTAAAGGCCTCAGGAAGCATCCTTCAGGGCACGTGCCATTGGCTTCTGTGCCATTTTGTCCAGCCAAAGCCCCTTCTCTGCATATTGCAGTGAGTGTGATGTGGCCAAAGAGAGCTGATGCTTGAGATTTTTCACCATGACAGCACAGAATAAGAAAGAAGAGGGAGGCACTATTTTCATTTTATTTTTAGATTAAGTGTGTGTTGTCTTAGCTTCCATTGGTCTGAGAATTACTGTATGAAAAAATTTTTTAATAAAGTCTGTACTATTATATCATTATTATTAATGTAATGGGTTAAAAAGATTGCATTAAGACATGTTGATTTTCATTTTTAACCAGTCTATTATAAGTAATATATATCTATATATTAAGTATTAAATATGTATTTCTATATTTAAATATATATGTGTATATATATATATATTTTGGCCAGCTTCAACTCTGTCCCTTGTAGACTTTCAGGCTTTCTTTCACTTGTATTCCAGAACGACAGCTTTCCCCTAAGCTTACAACAGGTCCCCTCATATGTAGAAAACGACTTTATTTATTTGAATAAGAAAGTTGAGAGATTTCCAGAAGAAAGGAAAAAAGGTACATGGACAAAGAAACAGAATAGTTTATAGAATATACGTTTCTAATTTAATCTTGGTATAAGTCACAACTTCTCTAGACCTCAGATTTTATAATTATGACAGGAGAGTTTTATCATTAGAAGGCATGAAACAGGTAAACTTTTAACTTCAGACCTGTCTGGGGAGCCAGGCCCCAATCTTTCACAAACCAGAAACTATTTCCCCTTCTCCTGAATTTTAACCCAGTTCCCTCTAGTTCTTCACCTACTAGTAGGGCCAGACGGTAGTGTTAATAACAACCACTGATTCCTATTCTGGAGCCAGAATAGGTTTGAGGTTCAGAGAGTGGATTAACTTGCTCCGTGGGGCACGTAGTCCAGGAGTGGTTGAACCTGGACTTGAACCCATGTTATCAAGCTACAAAGCCATGATCTCAACCACTGAACTGTGCCGTCTCCCAGCAGCCTGGTGGTTCTCAAACTTTTTTTTCAGCACTGAAACTGTTTAAGTGATATCTTCCCTAAAACCTCAACAGTGGAGCTGCTATGGGTAAGTGGGAACCCAGGTCTCGGCAGCTTTGCCTCCTCTACAAGCCTAGGTTGGCACCACGGTGCTTTCACAGAACCCTGAGCTGCAGGAGGTGGGAAAAGAAACCACTGTATTCCCGTGACTACACGCGACCGTGATGGAGCAAAACTCACCTTCCCTCCTCCCCAGAGACTCTGGCTGAAGAACAAGCAGTCAGGGTCCACAGAGGCAGAGGCCCAAGAGCATGACTCACAGCTTAAGCAGCAGTGCCAACAGCCAAAAGGCCATCGGAGCTGCCGTATTTTGATGCTTCCTTTGAGGGCCGCAGAAATGTTATCAGGAGACAAGCAGCGTCTACGCTTCCTCTGCCTTGACCCTCTCACATTTCCAGTGGACGTGATAAGGAAGGAGCCCTCAGGCCTTCATTTTGGAGCACTGCTGCCACTAGCATTGCCAACTTCATTAGTGTTAATTTGTATCTTTTTTAAATTTTTACTTTTGGCCACACCGCATGTCTTGCAGGATCTTAGTTCCCCAACCAGGGATCAAACCTGGGCCCCGGAGTGGAAGTGCTGAGCCCTGATCACTGGACCACCAGGGAATTCCCAAATTTGTATCATTTTCATGAAGTTCACCATAATGGTCAAGTGTGAGAACTCTGCCATGGGCAGGCCTGGGTTCCCATTCTGGCCCTGCCAATAAGTAAGTGAGCTTGGACCAGCTATTTAACTAAGATGCCATTTTCTCATCTAGAAAATGACATAAAGCAAGTAAAACACAGCACAGCATCTATCACATTAAAGGGTAGCTATTAATAATATTATAAGTTAACAAAACATGTTTCTAGTTATAAGAAGAATCCAAAAACTCTATTAATATATACGGTTATTTAATTAAGAGATGGACCCATGGAAACTTTTTTTTCTTTTTTTTTAGTTTGGATACTTTCCTTCTGAATTGCATTTGCATTTTTTTTTAATGATCTCCACAATAAGTCCAGTTAATATCCATTGCCCCACAGTTACAAATTTTTTTTCTTCTTATGAGAACTTCTAAGATGTACTCTCTTAGCATGATGTAACGTACAGCCTGTTGACTATAGTTAATAATAATACTAGTAATAGTATTGTATATTTGAAAGTTGCATTTGACTTTTGAGTTTTCTCTCATTATGTAATATAGGATGTGCTACTTGCATTTCATGGCACTTTAGTCAGAAGTGCCATTATGAGGAGGGATGTTATATGATCAGAGTTTGGGTGGATTTTATTATCTATTGATAAGAAGCTAAATCCCAGGGTTTTAAGAGACTTTGGAAACTCCTTCTCCCCGTTCTTCTTAGCCAAATAAAAACCAGAGTTATAAAAATTGAACATCCTATGTGGCAGGTTTGGGAATCATTAATGCATCTTTAATATCTAGCCATGTCTGCCAGTGGTAGCAAAATCTGCTTTTAGGTCTTTAATGCTCCAGAAATAACTAGTGCTTTAATAGAATCTGAAATGTTAGTTTTCTAGTGAGTAAAAACATTGCTTTCATTGCCTCTTGCCTCCTGAAATACCTCAGTCCCTTTCCACCGTGGACCAGTGTATTTATAACACCCACAATTTGTTATTAAATTTCAGCTGGTGAGTTAGGTGTGCTGGAAGGGCCTGTGAGCACAGAACCCCGGCTACGCTGCACCCCGCCGGCTACACCCCGGCGGCCTTAATCATTAGATAAATGGGAGGAGAAGAGAATTTACTTTGACTGTAGGGGTAAAAACCACAGAGCACAGCGAGCCTGAGCACAGCGAGCCTGAGCACAGCGAGCCTGAGCACAGCGAGCCTGTGCACAGCGAGCCTGAGCACAGCGAGCCTGAGCACAGCGAGTCTGTGCACAGCGAGCCTGAGCACAGCGAGTCTGTGCACAGCGAGTCTGAGCACAGCGAGCCTGAGCACAGTGAGCCTGAGCACAGCGAGTCTGAGCACAGCGAGTCTGTGCACAGCGAGTCTGAGCACAGCGAGTCTGTGCACAGCGAGTCTGAGCACAGCGAGTCTGTGCAGATGAGAATCAGGGGTGAACATGCAGAAGAAACAGATGGTGGTGAGTAAAGAGAAGGAGGCCAGAAGTTTTACATAAAACGTGTGACTTAATCAGAACCCTGGCGACCTGAATGGGATTTAAAAGCACATCTGAGGGCTTCCGTGGTGGCGCAGTGCTTGAGAGTCCGCCTGCCGATGCAGGAGACGCGGGGTCGCGCCCCGGTCCGGGAGGATCCCACGTGCCGCGGAGCGGCTGCGCCCGTGAGCCGTGGCCGCCGAGCCTACACGTCCGGAGCCTGTGCTCCGCAACGGGAGAGGCCACAGCAGTGAGAGGCCCGCGTACTGCAAATAATAATAATAATAATAAATTTAAAAAATAAAAATAAAAATAATAAATGGGAACAGAAGGAAACTTCCTTAACCTGATAAAGGGCATATATAAAAAACTTACATCCATCGTCATTAATAGTGAAAGACTGCATCCTTTTTCCCCAAGATCAGAAACAAGGTGAAGATGTCTGCTCTTACTACTCTGATTCAGCATAGTCCTGGAAGTTCTAGCTAGTGAAATAAGGCAATAAAAGAAAAAATTTAAACGCACAGATGGAAAGGAAGAAATAAAATTTTCCGTATTTGAAAATGACCCAATGATCTATGTAGAAAATCCCAAAGAATCAATATTTTAAAACTCCTATAACTAATGAGTGAGTTCAGCAAGGTTACAAAGTCAATATACAAAACCGTTTAGTATTTCTATATACCAACAATGAACAATCAGAAATTTATTTTTTGAAGTACCATTTACAATAGCATGAAGAATATGCCATATTTAGGGATACATTTGACAAAAGATGTGCAAGATATATATATATATATATATATATATATATATATATATATATATATATATATATAGACAAAAAG
>NW_006769699.1:760654-767288 GCF_000442215.2 Lipotes vexillifer | reverse complement strand
AAAAAAAAAAAAAAAAAAAAAATGGTTCTGAAGAACTTAGGGGTAGGGTGGGAATGGAGATGCAGACGTAGAGAACGGACTTGAGGACACGGCGAGGGGGAAGGGTAAGCTGGGACGAAGTGAGAGAGTGGCACGGACATGTATACACTACCAAAAGTAAAATAGCTAGCTAGTGGGAAGCAGCTGCATAGCACAGGGAGATCAGCTCGGTGCTCTGTGACCATCTAGAGGGGTGGGATAGGGAGGGTGGGAGGGAGACACAAGAGGGCGGGGATATGCAGATATACATATACATATAGCTGATGCACTTTGTTATACAGCAGAAACTAACTCACCATTGTAAAGCAATTATACTCTAATATAGATGTTAAGAAAAATCATAAAAACCAAGAGTTTCTAGCTTTAGTCCCGTAAAATCAGAATCACAGTGTACTTCAAGTCAGTATTGCTCTAAATCAGCATAATCCACTCACCACACTACCTGTGCATAATAATTACTCATTTGGAAGAGTTTCCTGAATACTCCACAGCCTCTCATCAATGTTTTCTATTCAGTACAATCATGGCATTTGGGATCTTTTTTCTTTGTAATTAAAAATAATATGGACTTAGGATAAAGAAATGACAGTTCTCCCTTTTTTAGTCCCATTCCTCAGAGGGATATTAACACTGCCTTATATAAGCATATAGATTATTTTTTTACTGAATTTATATGTAAGTGATATCAGTTGATTGACATCAGTTAGTTTCCTCCTCAACAACCTTGTGAATGGAAGCATACCATCTGATATTTCACGAAAAAAAAAAAAAAAAAAAAAAAAAGCACATCTGAAAGAAGTTGGCCTTGTTGGTCTGTGTGGTGGAAGCGGAGTTAGAGCACTTGGAGCAGCTTCCTAGAACTTTTGGCCACAGTAGGGTGTAAATTATGTAACATTAATCAAAACTGTTGATTGATTTTTAATTTTATTTTTTAATTAATTAATTAATTTTTGGCTGTGTTGGGTCTTCATTGCTGTGTGCAGGCTTTCTCGACTTGCGGTGAGCGGGGGCTACTCTTTGTTGCACTGCACGGGCTTCTCATTGCAGTGGCTTCTCTTGTTGTGGAGCACGGGCTTCAGGTGCACGGGCTTCAGTAGTTGTGGCGTGTGGGCTCAGTAACTGTGGCTTGCGGGCTCTACAGCACAGGCTCAGTAGTTGTGGCGCACGGGCTTAGTTGCTCCGCGGCACGTGGGATCTTCCCGGCCCAAGGCTCGAACCCATGTCCCCTGCTTTGTCCCCTGATTGATTTTTTTAAACTGAGTTTTTCATTTTGGTTTTTTGTTTTGTTTTTGTTCTTTTACATTTTCTAATACTTCAACCAGATGTGAAGTCCTCTTTGAAAATGGCCAGTCAGCAAGCACTGTTACAGGCACACGTGGGCACAGCACACTTAGCACAGGATCCTGTTTGCACATCCACTTGACAGTGTGAGGCATTTCTGTTTCCTAGTGCACAGCGCCCCCTTTGAGCCCGCCTCCTTGGCACCTGTTGATGGACATGGCGGCAGTTTTCACTTTGGTGGGGCTGTTACAGATACAGCTGCTATGAACGTCTGTAACAGCCCTTGTGTGCACATGAGCTTTCTTTTCTCCTGGGTAAATACCTAGTGGTGAATGCCTGGACTTTATAGCAGACGCATATTTAACTTTCTTATAAACTGCTCAACTGTTTTTCAAAGTGGCTGCACCGTTTTATGTCCCCTTCAGCAGTGTGTGAGAGTTCCAGTTGCTCTACATCCTCACCACCATTTGGTCTGGTTTTTCAGTTTAGCCATTCAAAGGAGTAAAGGTATCTCATTGTAGTTTACTTTGTATTTCTTTAATGAATACTGATGTTATATGTTTCTCTTTCCTTTTGCTTTTAACCATTTTGTTTCTTAATGTGTGAAGTTGGTTCTGAAGGCAGCATATATCCAAATATCTTCTACTAACTTTGCAACTTTTCTGTAAGTCTGAAGTTATTCCAAAATTAAAAGTTTATGTTTTTAAAAAGACTTAAATACTAAGAGAAAAAAATCTTTTATATTTACTCATGTAGTTACCATTTCCAGTGCTTTTCATTTCTTTGTGCAGATCCACGTTCCCTTCTCATAATCATTTTCCTCCTGTCCCAAGTTCTTCCTTTAACAGTTTTCGGAGTACAGCTCTGCTGGTGATGAATTATTTCAGCTTTTGTTTGTCTGAAACCATCTTTATTCCACCCTCAGTTTTTGAATGATAATTTTGGGGGGTACAGAGTTCTAGGTTGACAGTCTTTTTTCAGTACTTTAAATGTGTTTTTCCATTATTTCCTCACTTGATTTGTTTCTAGTCAGAAATATATTGTCATTATTTTTATGCTTTGGTGTAGTTTTCTTCATGTTCCTTGTACTTGGATTTCATTGAGCTTCTTAGATCTGTGGACTTATACTCTTCATCAAACATGGAAGTTATTCAGCCATTATTTCTTCTAATTGTTTTTTCCCCACTCCTTGTTTTCAGGGACTCTAATTACATGTCTATTAAGCCATATCCTAAAATTGTTCCACATCTCTTTGATGATCTTTTTGTTTTGTTTTTTTAAATTCTTCTTTCTCTGTTCCATTCTGGATACTCTGTTGTTGTCATCAAGTTCACTAATCATTTCTTCTGCAATGTCCCAACTGCCATTAATCCTATTCAGTTGTATGGCTTCTCTATTGCTGCATGACAAATTACTACAGATTTGACAGCTTTAAACAACATACAGGCATAAGCTCGTTTTATTGTTTCACTTTATTTAGTTTTGCAGATAGTACACTTTTTACAAATTGAAGTTTGTGGCAACCCTGTGTCAAGTAAGCCTGTTGGCACCATTTTTCCAACAGCATTTGCTCCCTTTGTGTCTCTGTGTCACATTTTGCTAAGTCTCATAATTATTCAAACTTTTTCATATCATTATACTTGTTATGGTGATCTGTGATCAGTGATCTTTGATGTTACTATTGAATTATTTTGAAGCACCGTGAACTGCACCCATATAAGATGGCAAACTTAATTGTTGAAATGATAGCACAGGATTTAGAATATTACATAAAGTTAGTTGATAAAGCAGCAGCAAGGTTTGAGAGGATTGTCACCAGTTTAGAAAGAAGTTCCACTGTGGGTAAGATGCTATCAATCAGCATTGCGTGCTGCAGAGAAATTGTGCTTGAAAGGAAGAGTCAGTCGATGCGGCAGACGTCACTGTGGTCTCATTTTAAGAAGTTGCCACAGCCTCTCCAACCTTCAGCCACTGTCACCCTGATAGGTCAGCTGCCATTAATGTTGAAGTAAGACCCTCCACCAGCAAAAATATTGCAACTCACTGAAGGTTAACATTTTTTAGGAACAAAGTATTTTTAAATTAAGGTATGCACATAGTTTTTTTTTTTTTGACATAATGCTATTGCACACTTAATAGAGTACAATATAATGTAAACATAGCTTTTATATGCACTCGGAAACCAAAAACTTTGTGTGACTTGCAAGAGAGTAAATCTGGTCTTTTTTATTCTGTCTTGACAAGAAACAGAAGTCACAGAGCCTTATCCAAAGTTTAATGAAATTTGAAGCTACAACAGTAATAAAAATCATTGCCTTAACATTTTTTTAAATTAGGAAAGCAAGGTGTGTTAGGAAATAGTTTCACGAACTCCATCATGTTAAAGACATCGTGACTTTTACAGCAAATGAATGTGGCATAGCCAGAGGAAGTTATATAAATGCCAAGTAAATACCTGAAATTTCCAAAGCCCAAATGTCATTTTCTATGTCTCTTTGACCTTTGGCATTACCAGTCGGTAAATACAAAATTGGATCCACTTATGAGTACGCCCAAAGTTCATTGAATTGGGGTTGAACGTTTCCCATCTGCCCAATCAAGAATGTAAAATCTTCAGTGATTTCTGAGGGTCCCCAAATGGGTCCTCACATGGGTACACAAATCAGTCTGTCAGCTGCACTTACCACAACGCATCTGCCACCTCCTCGGTCAGACCCTACTCAGTCTGTGCCTGAGAAGCCTCTTCTAGCATCGTTAGTGAAGCCTTCGCTAATGGGCCCTATTGTGAGAGTGCCAACCCTCTGGGTCCCAGGGCCGGGCCAGGTTTCTCACAGAGGCAGGGTGCCCCAGACAATTCTGAGCCTACCATGCCTCAGACCTCTCACCCCTGCAAGAATATTACAGTCTATAATGAAAGCAGTTCAGTCCTTCAGCAAGCAGCAGGGCTCAAATGCAGCCCAGGGAGCCAGACAGGGAACAGAGGCCACACCACCCTCCAGCCTCCTCTTCTCTCTTCCCCACCACCTCTGAGTCAATCAGACTTCTCTTTCTCCCCTTACAAAACAAGGTCCCTGGGCTTCCCTGGTGGCGCAGTGGTTGAGAGTCCGCCTGCCGATGCAGGGGACACGGGTTCGTGCCCTGGTCCGGGAGGATCCCACATGCCACGGAGCGGCTGGGCCCGTGAGCCATGGCCGCGGAGCCTGCGCGTCCGGAGCCTATGCTCCGCAACGGGAGAGGCCACAACAGTGGGAGGCCCGCGTACCGCAAAAAACAAAAACAAAAACAAGGACCCTTCTGCTCATCAGCCAATGACAGCAAATATTTGACGGGGCAAAGGTAGAGAAAAGTAGGTATTTCGTGCATTAGCAATATCTGGATGCAAAAACCCGACAGCCCAAGTGCCCTGTTCCATAGTTGCTGGAGCTCAGTAGCCCATGTCATGGGGACATTGTGACCTTCAGGGCACAGAGGTCATTGGGTCTAGAGCTCAGTTGAATGTCTCATTGAGTTGTCCTTGGATCGTCCGGCAAAAGCTAAGAGCAAAAGCCCCCTCCCAGGGTGATTTGGCATTCTCCTTGGCAGTCTAGAATAAGGTACCCACCCGGAGCCTCTACACGCCACATCTTTAGAGAAGGCACGGCCTCTCCTGCATCAGACACAGCTGTGGACTTCCTCCTCCTCTCACTCCTCCTCCAGGCCTCCCCAGCAGATCGGTGCAGTGGAGTCTTATTTCCTTTGCTGTCCTCGACCGTCCTCTCCACTGTGATTATAAGAACATTTATTAGAGAATAATTTATTCCTCAGGCACATTAATGGAGTCCAGATTCTGTTTGTTTTATGTGGACAGGCAGATGGGCAGCGTTTTGGGCTACTTTTAGATGAGCAATGCTGTTCATACGGAATTTCCCTGAGACCACCCAATTTAGTTCACATGACCTCTTCAGCTACTTCCAAGCCCTGGCTTCCAGAGGAAAAGAAAAAACTTCATAACTCAGCGCCCCACCCAGTTTTGAAGACATGACTTAATACCTAAGGAATTTGCAAGCCTGCACTGCCAATCAACATGCCTACATCAAGTAAACCATCTTTCCTTATTCTGAAAAAGGGAAGGTGGCTCTAGAAGCATTCTGCTCTCCAGCCTCCTCACATATGACTCATGTCTGTCTCATTTAGATACGTGGAGCAAAGACCATCAATCTAAAAAGTACTAATAGTAGATGAAATACTTAATAATTGGTCCTCCCCAAGTCTTCCACTTTCTATGTGTTGCCTTTCCCCTCAGCTCAGGATTATGCCCAAAGATACTGTGAATGATTTTTTGCACATAGAAAGTTTACTATATTTTTCATAGCATTTGCATAAATTGGCAATTTTTTGCTCATCACGTGAACCCTGAGAAGCAAGTAAGGCGGTTGGTAGTGTGTGTGTTTTCCAGATGAAGTAAATGAGAAATCAAGTGAGTTTGCCAAGGTGTCCCAGTGAGTAATTGGTGAAGGTAATCCCTCTGGTTAATCATAATCATTCATTTTCTCTTGTATGATTATGTTTAATCTGGAACCATTTCCTATTTTTAAATTTGGTTGTTTTGAGTTACATAGACATACCATTACACTATAGATGGATATTAAATATGTTACTTTATCGTTTACCAAGATGTGAGGATACATCAATGTCTTTTATTTGTAAGCTCTGTCTGAACTTTAGCCAGTGAAATCGTACAGAAAATGTGAACCAGGAAACAATATTCTAGGTTTCTTCTGTAAATAGTGATAAATTTTAGTCACACGAATGACTGGGAGTTACTCACATAACCAAAATAGAGCTTGATACAGTGGAAAAATGACTAGACTAGAATAAAGGTTAAGATACCTGGTACCAGGCCTGGCTCTGTCATTAACTCACCTCCACGCCCAAGTCCTTTCCTTATTCAGATAATAAAAGAGGAAAATCCAGTTCAATAAATACTTATCAGGAGCTTACTGTGGGTGAGGCATTTTACGTATGACATTGAATTTAAACCTCACAACAATCCAAATGTGTGGGTATTATTGTCCTATTTGATAGAAGAGAGAGCCAATATCAGGAAGATAAGGAAGGGGGCAAGGGAGCGTCATGTTCCTTTCTGCATACAAAGCCCTGCTCAGTGTTAAGGAACCTATAAAGATGAAAGTCCCTCTCAAGATGCTTTCAAAACAGCAGAAGTGAACAGATGCACAGCCAACGAGCAGGGAGACTGCCAGTTAACAAGGAAGAAGCAAGTGCTGCGTGAAATGGTGCTGAAAGCGAGGGAAGCACATCAGAGGGGACTCTGGCT